>NC_086448.1:749210842-749514933 GCF_028390025.1 Pseudophryne corroboree
GCACAGATATGGTATGGAGCGTTTTTTTCAGGCAGAGAACGGATAAAAAAAAACTAGTAAAACTCTGCACTGACTGTACTCCTCCTAACAGCTCTCCCCAATCCTCCCCACAATAAGCTAAGCAGCAATCAGATCAACTAACTACTAACAGTAACTATAAACGGAGAGGACGCCAGCCACGTCCTCTCCCTATCAATCTCAATGCACATGTGAAAATGGCGGCGACGCGCGGCTCCTTATATAGAATCCGAGTCTCGCGATAGAATACGAGCCTCGCGAGAATCCGACAGCGGGATGATGACGTTCGGGCGCGCTCGGGTTAGCCGAGCAAGGCGGGAAGATCCGAGTCTGCCTCGGACCCGTGTAAAAAGGCTGAAGTTCGGGGGGGTTCGGATTCTGAGGAACCGAACCCGCTCATCTCTACTGACGAGTAGAGGGGGACAAAAGAGGAGGCTCATTGTAAGGGCTTGCATTTTAAAGTGATAGCTTGGATTTTTAAATGTGAGTTGGAAGCAACAGAAGGTGAGTTAGAATACAGAAAAAGGTGAGTTTCATAATACGCAATCATGAACACAAATATTTTCAATACCATTAAGTCTCTGGTGAGGCTGCAAGGGGCTGACCTTGTGAGTGAGTGCAGGGGGTCTCTAACTTGGAGTAGCAGAGGGACTGTGATTGATGCGTGTGTGAGGGGCAGATATTTTCAGGTTATAGGGCTGCCTTTGTTTCTGTCTTTGTTTTTGTTCTATATTGTGTGTGAGCATACTAGGTACGGCCTAGGGTTGTTTCCGGTGGGGAAACAGCCACCCGCTGCTGCCAGCAGGTACTACCAAGGACCCACAATCGGCCTGTGGGGTCTGAATCCACTGCTGAGCTGCACAAGGAGGCAAGGAAGACTGCTGCTGCAGACATCAGAGGAGAGGACGGAAGGGGACGGAGACTGCTGAATAAAAGCAATGGAACAGGTGACTACTGCTGCTTAAAAGCGAAGGACTAGGGGACGCAAAGGATAGATAAGTATAAGCTCAACTTCATTATTGTATAGTGAGTGTTTTGCCTAGATTGTTTTGCTTCTCTATTTCTTCTTGAGTAACAGGGAGTTAGACCTTACAAAAATATGGGTGGGGCTGGGATTGGCGATTTCACTCATGTCGTGCAAGATATACGCGCACCTGGAGCTACCATTTCAGTGTGAGTACATCTGCACGAGGTGTGTGCGAACGGTTGCCCTGGAAGCCCAGGTAACTGATCTAGAGCAAAACATTACGCGACTGAGGGAGATTCACAATCTCGAGTGAATTTTAGATAGAACGGTGGAGGAGTTGCGGGAGGGGTCACTGGTATAAGGAAGAAAAAGAGGGGGAGGATCGACATCTCCGAACTATCAAACCCGAACAAATTTGCCCGACTGGACGAGGAATCGGAGGATGATAGTGAGGAAATGACGGTGCCGGAGGAGACTGCTCCCTCTAGCATCCAGAGGAGCGGTCCCTCTGGCGCAGTTGGGATAAAAGATAGTGAGGTACCTAGTCAGATTGTGATGGTAGGGGATTCTATCATCAGGAAGGCAGATAGGGCAATCTGCTACCGGGACCGTGATTGCCGTACAGCCTGTTGTCTCCCGGGTGCTCGGGTACGGCACATCGCGGACCGGGTAGATTGTTGGTAGGGGCTGGGAAAGACTCGGCGGTCTTGGTGCACGTTGGCACCAATGACAAAATTAACAGAAGGTGGGATGTCCTTAAAAAAGACTATAGGGACTTAGGAAAGAAACTAGGACATCTAAGGTAATATTCTCCGAAATATTACCCGTGCCACGCGCTAGTCGAGGGAGGCAGAGGGAGATTTGGGAGGTAAATGTGTGGCTTAGGGATTGGTGCAGAAAGAGTGGTTTGTGTTCCTGAAACACTGGGCGGAATTCTCAGTCAGGCGCCATCTCTTTTGTCGTGATGGATTGCACCTGAATGAGGAGGGGGCAGCGGTGGATAGTTAGAAGGTTGGAGGAGATTTTAAACTAGGAGCCTGGGGGGAGGGTTTAGCAAGAAACTACGGGTTATGCAGTGAGAATAGGGGGGATGGCGGTAATAAACGAAATGGGGTTGAAGTTGGGGGCAGGGTAAGAGCACCTGGAAAGGTTACTAACATGGGTACTAAAAGAGATTTTACAAAAGCTCTAACCAATGACAATTACAGGTCATCGTTGCTACATACGGTGAAAGATGTGCCTAACGCAAGGGGAAATACTTAACTTAGTTGCATGTATGTGAACGCTAGAAGCATTACTGGTAAAAAGGGCGAATTAGAAATACTTGCAGCAAGCAAACAGTATGATATTATAGGCATTACTGAAACTTGGTTGGACGAATCTCATGATAGGACAGTCAGTCTAGAGGGCTATACGCTGTTTAGGAGAGACAGACTAAATAAAAAGGGTGGAGGGGTATGTCTTTATGTAAAGCCGTTTTTAAAACCTGATATACGGGAAGATATTCAGGAGGAGGCTGTAGATACTGTCGAGACGTTATGGGTAGAAATTGCATGCGGGGATAAAGGAATTAAAAAGTTGGTATTGGGTGTATGTTATAGGCCGCCTGGGGTGTATGTATCTGATGAGGAATTGTTACTGAAGCAAATTGAAAGAGCAGCAGGAGTAGGTGACATAGAAGTGATGGGAGATTTTAACTATCCAGAGATAAACTGGAAAAACGATTCTTGTGACGCTGCTAGGGGTAATATGTTTTTAAACACACTAAATGATAACTACTTAGTTCAACTAATTGAGGAACCTACCAGGTACAATGCAATCTTAGACCTGGTATTAACAAACAATGGGGATTTAGTATCAGGTATTATAGTAGGGGAACCCATAGGAAACAGCGACCACAATATGGTCACATTCAATATCAGTTTTCATAAACAGTCCTATACTGACTCGACTAGGACTCTAGACTTTAGCAAAGCCAATTTTGAAACGATGAGGGTATTTTTCAGGGATAATGAATGGGAAGGTTTGTTTCTAGGAAAAAATACTACGGAGAAATGGGATGTACTAAAATTCCTGCTAGCTAAAAATACTCTCAAATTTATTCCTACGATCAGCAAAAAAAGGAATAAAAATCATAAACCAATGTGACTTAACAAAAAGATAAAGGAACTTATGGGCAAGAAAAGGCGAGCATTTTAAAAATACAAATCTGACGGGGAAACTGAGTCATATCAGCACTATAAGGACTGTAACAAAATATGCAAAAAGGAAATAAGAGCGGCTAAAGTAGAAACTGAAAAACTAGTAGCAAAGGAAAGCAAAGCGAATCCCCAAAAATTCTTTAAATACATTAATAGCAAGAGATTAAAGAAGGAGAGTATAGGCCCTTTAAAAGACAAGTTGGGAGTCTTAAGCAAAAATGATAATGACATAGCGGACACACTAAATGAGTTTTTTTCAACAGTATTTACTAGAGAGGACCCAATTCAGGGACTAACAGATAATCTCAATAATGAGAATATCCCACTGATAGGTACTTATTTAAGCGAGGAGGTAGTCTGTGACCGATTAAAACATTTAAAGATTAATAAGTCACCGGGTCCCGATGGAATTCACCCAAGGGTTCTAATGGAGCTTCACTCTGAACTTGCAAAACTGCTATTTTTGATCTTTAAGGATTCAGTAATATCAGGTATGGTTCCCAAAGACTGGCGTATAGAGGAAGTAGTGCCTATATTCAAAAAGGGAAGTAAAGCTGAACCAGGTAATTATAGATCAGTTAGTCTTACATCTATAGTGGGGAAAGTATTGGAAGGTATTCTAAGAGATAGTATTCAGAAGTTCCTTGAAGTCAATAAGGTCATTAAAAAGAATCAACATGGATTTGTGAAAGACAGATCCTGTCAATCCAACTTACTTGGCTTTTATGAAACAGTAAGTGCAAACTTAGATCAGGGTAAAGAGGTGGATGTAATCTTTTTAGACTTTGTGAAAGCTTTCGACACTGTACCGCACATGAGACTTTTCTACAAGCTACAAGAAATACGGCTAGGAAGCACAATATGCACTTGGATAAAAAATTGGTTAGATAATAGGGAGCAGCGCATTGTGGTTAATGGATCTTTTTCAAATTGGACTGAAGTGCTAAGTGGTGTGCCACAAGGCTCAGTATTAGGACCGCTATTATTCAATATTTTCATTATCGACCTTACAGAAGGTCTAGAGAGCATGGTGTCAATTTTTGCAGATGATACCAAATTGTGTAAAGTTATAAATACGGAGGGGGATGCTGAGTCGCTTCAGAACAGCTTAGTTAAATTGGAAGCATGGGCAGCGAAATGGAGAATGCGCTTCAATACAGACAAGTGTAAGGTAATGCACTGTGGTAACAAGAATAAAAATAACACCTACATACTAAATGGGGTAAAATTTGGGGATTCTGTACTGGAAAATGACTTAGGTGTCCTCATAGATAAAACTTTTGAAGGGTTTTTTTTTGCAAAGAAGCAAAACGAGGACTGTTTTAGTGTATCTCTGGGGCACACTTTATATGAATTAACTTGTTAATGAAAATGGAATATTTGTGAATATAAATATGAAGATAAAACGTAACTTTTATTAGATATCAGACGAAAAAGACAAATTACACAAATAATGCTGTATATATCAGCAGAGTGATTAAAAAAGTATTAAATGATGATATGACGATATGTGTCTCACTTGGTAAGAAGTAGGTGGCAGATGGTTTGTGTGCACATCCACTAGGATTAAGCGAGTATTGATATTTGAAATTAATCAGAGCGAAAATTTGGTAAATCTTGTTTTCTCTATTGGTTTATGAATTTTTTATACATGAGTATATTCATATGAGAGAAACAAGAAAAACCGGCTTTAACTTTAATTTTGCCTTTTTTGGTACAAAAATTGTTTAAAAATTTTAATCATCCATTTACAATCTGGTCCTGTGCAGATTCCAAAACCCCAACCCATTACTGTGTCCTCATAGATAGCAAACTAAGCAGTAGTACCCAAAATAGGATTGCAGCAAAGAAGGCTAATAAGATATTAGCATACATAAAACGGGGAATTGATGCTAGGGACAATAGTGTTATACTCCCGTTGTATAAATCACTAGTGAGGCCACACCTTGAATATTGTGTACAATTCTTGTCTCCATACTACAAAAAGGATATCCTGGAGCTAGAAAAGGTTCAGAGGCGGGCAACCAAACTAATTAAGGGCATGGAGACGCTGGAATATGAGAAAAGGCTTGCAACGCTTGGCATGTTTACATTGGAAAAGAGGAGACTAAGAGGGGACATGATCAACATCTACAAATATATAAGGGGACAATACACAGATCTTGTGCAGGACCTGTTTTTGGTTACATCAACACAGAGAACTCGTGGACACTCGCTCAGGTTAGAGGAGAGGAGATTCCGCACAATACGGCGTAAAGATTTTTTCTGGGATAAGGACGATACGTGTTTGGAATTCCCTTCCTGAGGGAGTTGTAATGGCGGACTCAGTCAACACCTTTAAGAATGGATTAGATAAATTTCTAATGGATAAGGATATCCAGGGTTATGGTGCATAGTCACGCACTATAGTTATTATAAAAAAGAGGGATAAAACGTAACGGCAGACATCAGCATCAGTCAAAATTTTATACCAAATAATCCTGCATAGGAGACCACAAATAGGTTGAACTCGATGGACAATTGTCTTTTTTCAACCTTAGATACTATGTTACTATGTTACTATGTAGGAGAGGAGCAAGAGGAAACTCGAGACCACCTTGGGCCAGAAACAATTGATATATAACCTATCTTCCAAGCCTCTGTCCCCGGCCGAAAGCCAGGTTCTTAGCAGAGGGCTGTCATTCATTCCAACTGAATCACTGGACCCTTTTCAATGAAAAATTTACTCTTACAAATTGACGAGATCACTTAAATTAAAAGAACATTTTGCCAAGCAGACATTAACATGTATGGAGTCCAGTATCAGCAAGTTACCTCCTCAGGTGAGGAAATTTTCTAAATCTACCTTTGAACCTAGCTCGGTGAATCCTTCAATTAAGACTTTTTGCAGAATGTTAGATTTGTTACCAGGAGAACAAAATGGGACTATACATCCTAATTTGTCAAAAGTTGAATATGATGCATTGAAATGTTTAAGTAAACGGGAGGATATAATAATTTGCAGTGATGATAAGGGGGGTGCTATTGTGATTTTAGACACCGATAAATATAAAATTGAGTGTAACCGGTTGTTATCTGATAGTAGCACCTATAAGCAGTTGGCAGTGGATCCGACACATCGATATAAAGTGGAATTAGAGGCTTTGTTACCACAGGTGGTTAGGAATAATATCATTCCACCATCAGTGAGTAAGGCTCTTTCTGTGGAATACCCGGTTATACCAGTGTTCTATGTAACACCGAAATTACATAAGGACCCACACAATCCCCCTGGTAGGCCAATTATTTCTGCCAGGGGGTCTTTGAGTGAGCCCTTGTCGGTGTATTGTGATAGTTTTTTACAACCATGCATCCAACATACAGCTACACATTTGAAAGATACTTCTTCTCTTTTAAGGAAGTTAGTTGAAGTAGGTAAGATTTCAGTTGACACTATCCTGGCATCGTTGGACGTCACGAGTTTATATACCTGCATCCCCCACGGGGCAGGAATTACAGCAGTTAGGCATCTCATTACCAATAACCCTTGATATACGGGTCCGGAGATTGGTTTTTTTCTATCACTTTTAGAATTTACACTTACCCATAACTATTTGTGTATGAAAAGAGTTTTTACATCCAGTGCACAGGCTGTGTGATGGGGTCGGCGGTGGCGCTGGCCTTTGCCAACTCATTTATGTGGGAGTTAGAGAGAGAATTATTCCTACAAAATATTGAAGGATCATCTCAATTAACACTTTATCTTAAGTATATAGATGACGTGTTAATTTTTTGGAAAGGTGAGGAGAAGGTATTGGTTGACTTCATAGAGCGGCATAATATATCTGATTGCCCCATTAAGTTTACAGTGACTATGGACTGTAAACAGATAACCTTTCTGGATGTTTGTATTTCTATTGATGATGGGAATATTGTCACAAGTATATCTCTAAACCCACGCATAGAAACAACCTTTTAAAATTTGAAAGGTAGAGCTCCATTTTACAAATTACGGCAGGCAGAGTCCCCTTTTACAGATTACGGCAGTCGGCGTCCCCTTTTACACATTACGACAGGTAGAGCCCCATTTTACACATTACGTCAGACAGAGCACCCTTTTACACATTACTGTAGGCAGAGTCCCCTTTTACAGATTGTGGCAGGCAGAGTCCCCTCTTACACTTCATGGCTGGTAGAGATCCCCTTTTACACATTACGGCAGAGAGAGCTGTTAATGCTGATTTATATACAGGAATGAAAAGCTATACCTTAAACACACTTTAAATACACTTTACCATGGAGCCGCTGCGGCCACTATACTTAATACACACTCTACGTACTCTTTACGCTGTTAGCGTAAAGAGTCCCGTACTGTGTACGGACTTTGCGCACAAACGCCGCGCTGACGGTACAAAGTACACACAGCGCGTACACACCCAGAGATACACCGCAAACCCTTAACAGCTATTCAATGCGATAATAATACACTTTAAACCTTAGCAGGGAAAGGAAGACATGACGGACAAAGAGGAGAAACCAAAAGTAGTTGCTTAATTAGGCGCACTAAAGAAATATGTATAAATTTTAATTATTTAAAACTTAGCTTTTATTGCTCCACCTTCTAATATGCCCCCTTTATGTGGGGATTACACAGCAAAACATAGAGGTTAAAATCAATACATACAAACATATAAGTGAAAAAAAGGAAATATAAATGTGAAGAGATTTAAAAAGCGGTACTTCCACTGTTACTCCTGCAGGTGTGGGAGTAAGGTTATTGATGGAGCCCCTGGGAGTCTGACTTATATTAATTGACAGATTCTCACAATGTGATATAACTTTGAATATACAGAGGGCCAGTAATTATAATTCAAAGGACTTCATGTATCATATATACCGGTTTCATAAATTTGAAATATTTATTGTATTTGTGGAATCCATGAATTAACCCATTCAAAATGTGGGGACCCGTTTATCACAATAAGTTGTTGCTGTGGATATGGTGTGTTTTTGTTTACTGTGTGTTCACTTTTGCTCTATAACTTTAGAACGTTCTTTGCTTTGAGATTTTATCCACACTAATCTCATATACCGTATCATTAATATTTATCAGGTGAAAGCAGGGGTAATTGTCCCTAGTATGGGAAATTGTTAATCCACCAATCAATCATATATCTGTCCTATAACCCTGCGTGTATCTACAGATAGCGAACCAATCAGTCATGCGGTTGCCGTTGTATACCACACATTGATATTCTCACTAAAGTATTGAGACAGCCTGTATTTCGCGCAGATATGAGATTCACTAAATAAGTGTTTTTTTCTCAGTCTGCATCTATGGTTGAATAAATTGTATCGGAATATACAGGCTATTTTCTATAATATGTATCTGATCTGTCTCATTAAGATACTGTAGCCACCTGTGTTCACTCACTTGTAACACAGGATTGGTATTTGGCTACTTTGTTAATCTATGTCAAGTTGTAACATTCACACATAAGTGCTTAATGGATAAGTCAGCCTAGTAGTGCTACTATGACATTTGATTCTATTGACAGATTGTATTCTGAGTGTTACACAATGACAGGTACCATATGCAACCACACAGTATTGTTGCTATCAGCCACAGCACATATAGATCAGTTAGTCATAATGCTCTCTGGGTAAATTACATATAATCTCCTGACTCCCTAATGACCACCACTGACACTTGCCCTCATTTCTAGTAGTCACATTTCATAGGGGCGTCAGTGGAGGTCTATTTAAACTATCTTTCTAAATTAGAATCTACACCATTTGCTTTAAATTTAGGAGTGTGGAAGACCAGCTGAAACGCCGACGTGCACGTTTCGCTGTATAGCTTTAACGAGGCTGACCCGATTGCCTATCGTGACGTATATTTCTAGGATTAGTATTATCCAATCATGTCCATCCTGAGGGTCATGTGCGTCCATCTGCCAATGACAGCACATCCTCTTTCTCTTGCGGCATTAATCGTCTGACAGCTGACGCCGGCCCACTCTAATCACATGGTCCCTGACGTGCGTCTGACGAGTAAATTGTAAACAGAGAGCCCGGTCACATGACCGGAGTTCTCTTAGATGTCCTGAAACAGTAATCTCTTACCTTAAACGCATCCTCATGTTTAGAGAGGGAATTAGGACAGGTTTAAAATAAATCAAGAAATATTCATGTTTATTAACGATTCATATCGTTGAGGCCTTGAACCCTCCATATATTACATACTCATTTCATGAGCTCTACGGACCGCATACATGTATTAATTTTGATGGATGTACTTAATCGAGATTGTTCCCATACGTTTTAAAAGCAAAAAGGAAGACATGACACCAGATTGTAATTAAACTGCTGGGTTCCGACATCACAGCATATTATTACTGAAAGGGGGTTACAATATATACAATACAATACAATAAAATACAACAGAATAATGGCTACAGTCAATGTTACATACTTGTTTGGATTTTGCCGCGCTACACAGTCTGGTCCTCCGTCATCTAGATAGATAACTTTGTGAGTCTTGTGTCTGACCAGGCCTGCAGCAGGCTCTCTTTATACAATTCTTCCAAAACCTAACACAATGGATACTGTAATCTCTTTGTCCATTGGACACAGGGATGGTCATTCACAGTACAGGAGAGGTCATAGGTCGGTTTGAATAGGTGGGCAATGTCTGTTCCAACTGCTCTTGTGGGTGGTCTCCTCTGGATTCCCGCCGCATACAGAATGTACAGTAAATACAGTTTATATCTATATTCTGCTCCTGCACATAACTATTCGCAGGAACATGCAATCTTCTTCAAACCAACACCGGAATATTACCCTTACAATACCCTACGGCTGGATACCAAACAGCACCTTATAACCTTGTTCTGTGCCCTCCTATTCTGTAAAGGCGAATCCCTTTGTTCTGTTACCATTTAAACTGCTGTAACTTACTGATGTGGTGCAGGGAGACTATGTGTACATTGTGCACTATTTGGATATAAATATGTAATGTGTTTTGATAGCTTTCCATGTGTTCACAAACTCTACCGTAAATACCCATACCACGCGCTAATGCGCAGGACCGCGGGAGCGACCATACGCAAATTGCGGATATGTGCACGCACGGCAGAATAAGTACGCGCACGGAGGCCATCTGTGTGTAGTTCGTACTTGATGTGTGTACTGCAATATTTTTCGACTTTGACAGTCCACCCTTTGGCAGTCATCAATAACTGCCACAATCTAATCAATAAACAGAAAAATATCTACACAATATCTACAGAAGTTTGGATGGTCGTGGGAGAGTTGTAGGTGGGAAATATATGACCTAGTGGGATAGTAAAAAGCATGTATGTATGAATCCATGTCTGAGGGGCATGTATCATCATGCCATATATGTAATAAGCTTCGAGGTATTGCGAAGTATACATTAAATCCTTCTCATCCCGTATTAAGGGTCTGTAAATGGGCCAACAAATACTACCGAGCTCTTTTCGGCTTCTTGTTCCAACAAATGGGGTGCACATTTAGTTGGTGATACATGGAGGGGGAAACATATGTGAGGACTAGTATATGTGGATATCACCTGTCTACTATGTGTGCCGTTAACTGGAGGTTGCAGAGATGAAGATAAGACACATATATGAAAATACATTCACATAAACATTTTGGGTAGGGCTGACGTCTTTTCCGGATGGATGTATCTGGGCAGAGGGGGAGACAAAAGAAAAACAGGTGAAAGAAACAGGCCATGGAATTCATTTGCAATCCTTATCATAACACTGTCTCTATGGATGGGTCATAAATTAAATCTGCTGCTATAACAGCGCCCTCGCTCCTTAGACTCATCAACTTTGTGCCGTGCTTGCGCCGCGTCAGAATTCGAACACACCTAAATATCGAACCAATAATTATGACGACTCCCAGGATACAAAGGAGAAACTTCCCTACACTCATGATGACATTTTGAGCCCACTCTCCTAAACCTGAGAACCAATTGCGTGGGTTCAACCATGAGACCCAGCCGGTCAGTTTATTACTCACAGTCGCTAAGGTAAGGTTGTGCTTCCTCCTGAACTCCCACTTCAACTGCAAGATATCGTCCATCTTTTGATCGATGATCTCCGTGGGGTCGTCAGTGCTGTTCATAATATACGTACAACACTTCACACCATATTGAGTTGCCAGAGTAACACAGTACCCACCTGTCATGGCTGTAACATAATTAAGGACCAACCTGTGCTGAATCAGTTCCTTCTTGTAAGCTTGTATCTCCCTTCCCATATACCTGAAGGTGTCGTCATACATCTCAGTGATATTATCTATCAAGTTCGCCAGCGCATGGATATACCTATAATTTATAATTCCTCTGGCAGTACGGGTGATGTCTAATGCGAGAAGGAATTGAATCCCGGTGGATTCGTGGATCAAATCAGAGGCTGCGTGCTCTGCCCTATCTATGAGGTGTCTCTTGTTGATGTGTTCATAGTGAGTATGAGTATAAAGAGCCTGGGCACTGCGGTGAACGTCTTTCATCTTATCATGGGTTATGGTCATGACCTCTGGCAGTACTCTCCCAATGTAACACAATCCCTCTGAGCTCGGGGCAAGCCACTTGTACGCCTTCCTCCCACATATGAAATAGGCATCATCTGGGAGAACATAGGGGACAAAATATAACATCACCATATTACAAATTTTCCAAGTAAAGAAACCAGTCCCTAGTTCTCCCATCTGCTCAGTACAAGTATCGGGCTGGATGATATGAGCACAATACCCTGGTGATACTTTTCCAACCCACATGGTCTTGCTTCCAGAAGTATACCTATACTGGAAATACCTCCCACTGTTGGCTATTTGGCGTACAAGTTCAGAGTCTATGGGTATCCTATCAGCTCTGTGTGAAAAGGTCATTGTCTGGTTATTCCACGTCACTTCCCAATTTCCCGGTTTTTGGTAATTGGAAATATTAAAACACAATAAGGACCTGTCTACATGATACTGGTGGAGCTTCAAGCTAGGGGGCCTAGAGATATTGAATTTCTTGTCCACCGGTCTCCCACCCCGTAATTCGACTACCTCATCTATTGCTAAAGGGTACAGTACTAATGCTGACTTGCTCTGACCTTGAGGTACCTGTGAGCACACCCAGCATTCTGTCTGGTTTAAGACCTTACCCAGTAGTGAGTGGTAATCACTCAACGGATGACGGTCTATGTCGATATTAAGGTTGGACTGACATCTCTGGATGCACCCATCCTCAACTATATTCTCACAATTCCTACAAATACAATATTCATCAGACAATAACCCCTCACAGTGCCTCCGAGCTCCCTGACTACCAGAGCGCTTAATGATACCAGCCTTTACTAAAGTGATGCGCTGATCCTGAGATCCTACAAATTCATACTTGCCATCAGAACCCATTCCAGATCCCTGCTCGACCTCTCTGGGACCTTCACCAAAACAAACTGTCCTTATCAAAACCAGAATTACTAACAGAACCCGAAACGCAGTCTCTTGTGATCGATCCATTTCGTTAGGGGAAAGGAGGAAAATAAGAAGGAGAAAAGAAAGGAAAAATGCAGGGGGAGGTGAAAAAAAAAAGTGGTACGACAACCGTTCTAGGTCTTGTTACGCTCTGTGCTCAGATGCCCTTCAACAGTCCTGCCTCTCAACTTTCCCGGAACAGACACTCCAGTGATACGAGATTCTCTACACTCTGCTCTTTGTCAAGAGTTCTCTCCGGGTCAGCGACCTTCTTGCAGTGGGACGAGTGGACCCAAGTCTCTCTTTCGGCGATTTTCAATGCTGTCATGCTGGTTAACAAGACTTGATATGGTCCTTCCCACCTGTCTATGAGGCAACCTGAGCGTAAGAAATTTCGAATCATCACATAATCCCCAGGTGCAATGTCATGACAATTACTGTTCGGTAGCTCGGGAATCACCAGCTTTAAATTTCTTTGTTGATTTCTCAGCTGCTGGCTCATCCCAACCAAATATTTCACAGTCACTTCGTTATTACATTTCAAATCATCCTGGGGGACTATAATTACATGAGGTTGTCGACCAAAAAGAATTTCAAAGGGTGATAGGTGAAGGGGAGACCTGGGAGTGGTTCTGATGCTGTACAACACTAGTGGCAAAGCTTCTGGACACGAAAATCCAGTTTCAGCCTTTAATTTGCACAGCTTGTTCTTAATAGTGGTGTTCACTCTCTCCACCTTTTCACTCACCTGTGGACGGTACGGAGTATGCAGCTTGCTATTAATTCCCATCAGTTTGCACATGACCTGAAAGACTTCACCTGTAAAATGGGTACCCCTGTCACTTTCAATTATTCTAGGGATACCATATCTACACACAAATTCCTGCACAATTTTCTTTGCAGTGAACGTAGCAGTATTTGTGGCAGCAGGGAACGCTTCTACCCAGTTGGAAAATACATCAATACAAACTAACACATATTTTAAATTTCCTACAGGGTGGTAACTGTATGAAATTGATTTGTATTACCTGAAAAGGTCCGTCTGTCGGAGGGATATGGGATGGCTCTGTTGGTATTGACTTTCCAATATTCTTCCTCAAGCAAGTAAAGCATGTCATTGCTCTCTTACCTGCATGAGAAGAGAATCCTGGCGCACACCAGTAGGCTCTTACCAGCTTGCACATACCCTCTTTGCCCAGATGAGTCAGACCGTGTGCCACCTCAGCTAAGCTTGGAAGATATGATCTGGGGGCCACCGGCTTACCTTGTCCACCTGTCCACAGTCCTGAGGATTCCTGGCCATACCCCTTTGACCTCCAGACTGCCTTTTCCTGTAAAGAACACAAATGTTGCATTTCAATTAATTGTTGTGTGTTGATCGTGTTAAATGTCATCAGTGATGTGATGTTCGTTTGTATGGGGGTGCTGGCTGCTGATTCAGCAGCTTCGTCTGCCCGGCTGTTACCAAGTGAAATTGGGTCTTGGTTGTAAGTATGTGCTTTGCACTTGATAACAGCCACTCTGTCTGGTTCCTGTATCGCTGTTAGAAGTCTTTTTATGTGGGATGCATGCGCTACAGATGTGCCAGCTGTCGTCATGAAATTTCTGAGGCGCCATAGGACCCCCGAAATCATGCACTACTCCAAAGGCGTACCTAGAATCCGTGTATATATTAGCTGACTTACCCTTGGCCAATTCACACGCTCTGGTTAGGGCGACCAACTCAGCAACTTGTGCTGAGTGCGGTGGGCCAAGGGGTTCAGCTTCTATGATACCTCTGTCGTCTACAACTGCATATCCAGTGCACAAGTCTCCCGATTCTGTCTGTCTGTGGCAACTACCATCAGTGTAGAAGGTAAAGTCTACTCCTTCCAGTGGGTTGTCACTGATGTCAGGTCTCGCTGTGAAAGTCTGATTCAGGTATTCCATACAATCATGCGTATCAGTATCTGCACTAAATCCTCCTTCACCATTATTCTCATCCTCCACCCTTTGTGCCTGTCCAGGCACACTTGGCAAGTAAGTTGCAGGATTTAGTGAGCTGCATCTCTTAATGGTGATTTTTACCGGGGCCATCAGTGATAATTCCCACTTTGTAAACCGAGCAGATGAGACATGTCTGGTTTGGGCTGAGTTCAGTAAGGCTGATACTGAATGAGGTGTATGAATGGTCAGGTCATGTCCTAACACTACGTCCTTGCTTAAATTTACCAGCAAAGCTATTGCTGCAACACTTCGCAAGCAAGTGGGGAGAGACCGCGCTACAGTGTCCAACTGTGCACTGTAGTATGGTACCGATCTGCTGGCATCACCATGTCTCTGGGTTAAAACCCCTGCCGTGCAACCTGCACTTTCGGTACCGTACAATTCAAAGGTCTTCTCATAATCTGGCATACCTAATGCAGGTGCCTGTGATAGGCACTGTTTGAGTCTCTCAAATGCCAGTTCGGACTCATATGTGTGCGAGATCCGTTCTGGTTTGTTCGAAGAGACCATTTCTTGCAAAGGTAAAGCCAGTATAGAAAACCCTGGGATCCAGTTTTGGCAGTACCCACACATTCCAAGGAAAGTGCGTATCTGTTGCTGAGTTTGTGGCAGAGTCATGTCGCGAATCACCTGTATTCTATCAGCCGTGAGGTGTCTAAGTCCTTGAGTCAAGCAATGTCCCAAATATTTTACCCTGGTCTGGCACAACTGCAACTTATCCTTTGAAACATAAGCTGTTTCGTGTCTTTCAAGGACGATTCGAGAGAGTCAGAACATAACAATAAGTCATCGACATACTGTATTAGCACTGATCCACTCTCAGGTTGAAAGGATTGTAAACAGTCATGCAAGGCCTGAGAGAAAATACTTGGGCTGTCAATGAAACCTTGGGGAAGACGAGTCCAGGTGTACTGTACTCCCCTGTATGTAAAAGCAAAAAGATATTGGCTGTCAGGGTGAAGAGGGACAGAAAAGAAAGCAGAACAGAGGTCAATGACAGTGAAAATTTTTGCCATATAGGGAATTTGCATGAGGATGACAGCTGGATTGGGCACTACGGGGAATTGGCTCTCAACTATCTTGTTTATCCCCCTTAGATCCTGCACTAGCCTGTAACCCCTCCCCCTCCCACTATTTTTCACAGGGAAGATGGGACTATTGGCGGTGCTGGACGTCCTGACTAGGATGCCCTGTTGTAGCAAGCGCTCTATGACTGGGTGCACTCCTAATTCCACCTCTGGCTTCAGAGGATACTGAGGGATTTTTGGAGCTATCCTACCATCTTTTACTTGTACTACTACTGGAGCTACATTCGCCATCAATCCAGTGTCTTGTCCATCTTTGGTCCAAAGGGAACCCGGTATTTGTGAGGTAATTTCCTCTACCTTTGATGGACACTTTTCTATAACAGTAGAATGCGACATTAGCCTTTGAGGGGTGTCTAATATATCTTGTACTTCTTGAGCATGGTTCCCAGGTATATCCAAGAAGACACCCTCAGGAGTACAGTATATGACACACCGCATTTTACACAATAAATCTCTGCCGAGTAGATTAGTCGGAGCCGATGCAGCCAGCAGAAAAGAATGTTTGGTTTGCAAAGGCCCTATCGTAATCTCTGCCGGTCTACTCAAAGGGTATTGTTGCACAGTTCCTGTTACTCCCATTGCCGAAATTGTTTTACCCGTGGTTTTTATACCTATTGTTGAATTTAACACTGACCTGGCCGCCCCTGTATCTACGAGAAAAGGTAATGGTACACCAGCTACATCAACCGTTACCTCAGGTTCACTACCAAGGCTAGCAATCAACTTCACTGGCTGCAGACTACAGGTGTGGCCCAACCCCTATTGTGTGTTGAGACCCTCCCGCAGCACATTGGCAGCTACAATATGAGCGGGGGGTAGCTGAGAATTTTCGGAGGCCTGCCAGTCTCTCCTTGGTGGGTACCTCCTTGTTTCCCCTCCATGTGGCTCGTAATTTCTCCTAAGTGGTCCCTGATCCCAATTATGTGCATTGTAGTGTGGTTCATATCCTGGTCTAGGGGGTCGGTATACATTATGTGTACCTTTATTCTTACATTCCCTCGAGTAAAGTCCTACCTGGTGACAAGCATAGCATGTTACTATACGTGACTTACCATCAGGGATCTGGGGTTTCGGCTGATATGGCTTTTTGGTAAGTGCGTCTATACTCACTGTCATCAGCTTTTCCCCCTGAGACTCTCTGTGCTTACTGATGTTCCTGTCGTGCTCGATAGCGGACTCTCTCAATGCAGCCACCGAGATACCTCTCCAGTTTGGTAGAGAGGTCTGTACCCTTGCTCTTAATGCCTCTTTTAACCCGTCCATTAATACAGTAACAGCTACCTCCCTGTGATGCGCATTATCTTTTATGTCCTCGATCCCAGTGTATCTAGACATTTCCTGCAGTGCTCGATGGAAATATTCGGATGCCATTTCACCTTCCTTTTGTCTTATGGAAAAGATTTTATTCCATTTGACAACAGTAGGGAAATATACTCCTAATTGCAGATTGATTTGCCGTACATTCTCCTGATTGTATTCATCAGTGAGAGGTACTTCTGTGTCTAACTTACAATCAGTTATGAATTTTGCGGGGTCAATATTTGAGGGTAAACATACCCGTAGCACTGTTCGCCAATCTTTGTTCGTGGGTTCGTTGGCGTTACCTAACTCTTTAATGAACCTCTGGCATGCGACTATATCTTTTCTGGGATCGGGAAATTCTGACATAATTGACCTTAACTCTGCTCGGGACCAGGGACAGTGCATGGCAATGTTCCTGATGGGAGTTACTCCCTGAGCGTCAGTCTTCCCATTGGAGACTGCAATTACCCTGACAGGATTTAATTCAATTACATCATTCTGGTTTGATTCTACAATGTGGGGAGCTATTGTCTCTGCATAGTGTATGGTACCGTACTTACCTGTGGACACGACCTCACTTATCCCTACGCTAGGGGGCCTGACTACTGCTCTTGTTGGTTGGGCCATGCCCACCTGAGTGTCCTGTATGGTGGATGCTAGAGAGAGTGCCGATATCGTGCTGGACTCATCTTCCTGCTCACAGTCCTGGGGAAAATTTAAAATGGGATACAACTGGCAAGGGTTAGCGTTAGTACATTTATCAAATACTCTCCTATCCTGTACCAATGTACCATTGTCTGTAGCCACTTTCTCCCCGACAATATATGGTGGTGGTGGTGCGGTCGCCATTGTTTTCCCGCTAGGTTTGGAACCTGCTGCGCGAGCTAATTCCCTTTGCACATCCCCTCCTGTTGCCATAAATTTAAACAATCTGTATGTCTAATCCTTTGTTTCTTGGATTTTATCAGACATATCCTTATCCTTAAGTTCTGTAACACCTCTGGTTCAAAGCTGCCCACCCTAGGGAATGGTACCCTATCTTTGTCAGTCATACGTACCCATTCAGACAAAAAGTCTTCCGTGTGTGATCCATATTTACCACACATAACAAACCTCGCTGACCCCTTGGACCGCGGCTCTTTAACCTGAACCCTGGCTACAAAACGTCCACCGCTTGTGCAATTGGATCCCATCGCAGACTTTTTCCTTTTTACGCAATCCCCAATGCACAATACGAATAGACGGTGAAAGTTCTTAGAGCACTTTCACCCACTCCTTCTCCGCTGAGTACCACGACTCACTCCAATAGTGACCACCGCGAACCCAGTGAGGCGCCTATCTGGTTTCTATTCACTGGAAGTGTTCAGGAGTGACTTAACTTTTCCAGTGAATATACACCGCTGGAGATTTTCCTGAGAGAGACCAGCGAAAACTCCCTATACACTTATACACAAATCACGCTTGCGTATGCTCTACACAGAACTAATGATACCGTGATTTTACGCAAAAGTTCATAAAGGGGTATCAATTTGAGTTGTATATATCGCACCCACAAACGCGCGGTCCAATTGCACAGCGTATAGGTACTTGTTACCTATCTGCCGTACAACCACGGGTCAATGTACAAACTGTGACCCTCAGCCCGGAGCGTAATACAAAAACCTTTGTACTTCAATACTTCACAATACTTATGCACTATCACGCTCCTTTGCAAATCACCTCACGATTTGCATATTAAACCTTATACTAACGTGAGTCAGCCGCCTCACGCCACCAAGCCTCCACTTACTTGATGTACCACACGTCGGGATCCCGAATTCACTGGGTTCAAATATCCACTCACTCCTACGTTCGCTCACTCAAATACACTTTGTTTTTCTGTACAGAAAATTTGGATTCATTCAGGTTGGCAGCTTTACCTCAGAGGCAATTTAAAAAAAATGTTTTTATACTAAACTGTTTAAGAAACCGGGCAGTTTTATGCTATTGTAGCGTGGCTACTGTCCCACCTTTAAACTAAACAAACTATCATGTGGTTTTATTATGCGCACACAACCCTACGCAAGCTTGCGTAATTACGCAACCGTGTGTACCTCTATGCCACGTGTGCGGCCTTGCGCTACATGCACGTTTTTGTACGCTGTCCTTGCGTTCCGTACCATGTGTACCAATGTGCGTACGTAATAAAACAAATCACACAACTTCTATAAATGTGAGCAATACTAACTATAATCGCTCACTTAACACAACACAGTTTCTTTCTGTATAAACCTTTACAACCAGGCCAGACTGCGTTTGTGCTTTACGCTTACTTCCTTAAACATTTATTTTAGTTTTAACTATATAGCAACAAAATGTAACTGGTTTCACACAGATCTAAATGAATCTAACAATTTGAGTCTTATGGCAACAATGTGAGAGGGTATACAAAGGGTATTGGTGCCTTTTGTTGTATACGCTTTTGGCGCCAAAAAAAATCCACAGATTTTTAAATAGCTTTTTTCCTGTTTACTTTACGGGTTCTACCAGCATCTCTACAAACCATACAGAGCAGACATCATCTAATCAGCACACAAGTAGGGTTTTTAGTGTATCCACCGACCAAGAAAAGGTTACGTAGGATACTTTCTGTCCACCCTTTTGCTGATAGATTAAGTCTGCTATGATCTGTTAGGCTGTGAGCATGTGGAATCCCGGACGAGCCCCCAATTTATAATGCTGATTTATATACAGGAATGAAAAGCTATACCTTAAACACACTTTAAAATACAGTTTACCATGGAGCCGCTGCGGTCGCTATACTTAATACACACTCTACGTACTCTTTACGCTGTTAACGTAAAGAGTCCCGTACTGTGTACGGACTTTGCGCACAAACGCCGCGCTGACGGTACAAAGTACACACAGCGCGTACACGCCGAGAGATACACCGCAAACCCTTAACAGCTATGCAATGCGATAATAATACACTTTAAACCTTAGCAGGGAAAGGAAGACATGACACCAGATTGTAATTAAACTGCTGGGTTCCGACACCACAGCATATTATTACTGAAAGGGGGTTACAATATATACAATACAATACAATAAAATACAACAGAATAATGGCTACAGTCAATGTTACATACTTGTTTGGATTTTGCCGCGCTACACAGTCTGGTCCTCCGTCATCTAGATAGATAACTTTGTGAGTCTTGTGTCTAACCAGGCCTGCAGCAGGCTCTCTTTATACAATTCTTCCAAAACCTAACACAATGGATACTGTAATCTCTTTGTCCATTGGACACAGGGATGGTCATTCACAGTACAGGAGAGGTCATAGGTCGGTTTGAATAGGTGGGCAATGTCTGTTCCAACTGCTCTTGTGGGTGGTCTGCTCTGGATTCCCGCCGCATACATAATGTACAGTAAATACAGTTTATATCTATATTCTGCTCCTGTACATAACTATTCGCAGGAACATGCGATCTTCTTCAAACCAACACCGGAATATTACCCTTACAATACCCTGCGACTGGATACCAAACACCACCTTATAACCTTGTTCTGTCCCCTCCTATCCTGTAAAGGTGAATCCCTTTGTTCTGTTACCATTTAAACTGCTGTAACTTACTGATGTGGTGCAGGGAGACTATGTGTACATTGTGCACTATTTGGATTTAAATATGTAATGTGTTTTGATAGCTTTCCATACGTTCACAAACTCTAGCGTAAATACCCATACCACGCGCTAATGCGCAGGACCGCGGGAGCGACCATACGCAAATTGCGGATATGTGCACGCACGGCAGAATAAGTACGCGCACGGAGGCCATCTGTGTGTAATTTGTACTTGATGTGTGTACTGCAATATTTTTCGACTTTGACAGAGCACTTTACATCCCCCCTACCCTTAGGGTGTAATGTAGTATACTGTAGTGTAGTGTAGCGTAGTGTACTGTAGCGTAGTATAGTGTACTGTAGTGTAATGTAGTGTACTGTAGTGTAGTGTTATGTAGTGTACTGTAGTGCAGTGTACTGTAGTTTAATGTACTGTAATGTAGTGTACTGTAATGTAGTGTAGTGTAGTGTACTGTAGTGTACTGTAGTGTAGTGTACTGCAGTCTAATGTAGTGTACTGTAGTGTAGTGTGTAGGCAGCCACTTACATGATTGATCTTTCTTCTGGCTCCTGACCCGGCGCTCCCTCTGTACACTGCACTGCAGGCTAAGAGAGGGGGCGGGCCGCGGGAGCGCAGCACACGGGGGCCAAGAGAGGAGGCAGGCCGTGGGAGCACAGCTGAGCACACGGGAACCAAGAGAGGAGGCAGGCCGCGGGAGCACAGCTGAGCACATGGGAACCAAGACAGGGGGGAGGGGCGTGGGAAAGCAGTACACAGGGACCAAGAGGGGGGGTGGGAGCGCAGCGCTGCCGCTGACTATGGGGGACATTTACTAAGCAGTGATAAGAGCGGAGAAGTGAGCCAGTGGAGAAGTGCCCATGGCAACCAATCAGCACTGAAGTAACATCTATAATTTGCCTACTATAAAATTATACAGAGCTGCTGATTGGTTGATGGGGCAACTTCTCCACTGGCTCACTTCTCCTCTCTTATCACTGCTTAGTAAAAGACCCCCTGTATGAGGCAGAGGCTCCCGTTGGTCGGAGCTTGGCTACTGCTGACTATATGCTGCAGAGACTTCCCTGCAAGAGCACATAGGGGAGCGGGAATGGGAGGAGCGGCTGTCAGCATGGGGAATATGTGGCCACTCGAGGTGTATGTAGAAGGTGCGCCCACAGGGCAAATGCGCTGTGGGCAATGCACCTTCTGCACACATCTTGTAACGACCCTGCCCTATATAGATTCTGATGGTGTGGGAGTGATGCCCTCTAGAGCATTATTCAAACCCACTATGTTACTGGTATTGTAGAAAGAAAAATGGACAGTGCCTGTATTGTCTGTTATTTAACAGGTGTAAAGAAGGTGCTGGTTAGTTTGGACCAAATGGTCTGGTCCCTTACATAGTTGGTGAGGTTGAAAAAAGACAAGATGTCCATCGAGTTCAACCTGTATTTTAAATTATTAAACACTTAGATGCTGTAGCCTTGGATATTTCTATCAGTTAGGAATTTATCTAATCCATTTTTGAACTTATTTAGTGAGTCCACCATTACTACCTCCTCTGGTAGGGAATTCCAGATCTTTACTGTTCTTACTGTTCTTTCCTCTGTTGTGTATGAATTTTTTTTCTTCTGACCTCAGGGGGTGTCCTCGTGTCCTGTGTAGCGTTTGTTAGATAAACAGATCGTCTGATAAATCCTTGTATTGTCCCTTAATGTATTTATAACTATTAATAATGTCCCCTCTCAGCCTCCTCATTTCCAGTGTAAACAAATCTAACCTTCTTAGTCTTTCCTCATAATTCAGTGACTCTAACCCCTTAACCAGTTTGGTGGCTCGCCTCTGAAACCTTTCGAGTTCCAAGATATCTTTTTTATAGTGTGGTGCCCAGAACTGTACACAATATTCCAGGTGTGGCCGCACCAATGATTTATACAGTGGCAGGATTGCACTCTCATCCCTTGTCTCCATTCCCCGTTTTATGCATGCTAACACCTTATTTGCTTTTGTTGCTGCATTTTGACACTGCGTACTGCTACTAAGTCTATTATCGATGAGCACACAAAAATCCTTTTCAGCAACGGTTATCCCTATATTTTCCCCATTTAGTTTATAGGCTGCCCGATTATTCTTAGTCCCAAAGTGCATAACTTGACATTTTTCTATATTGAAACTCCTTCCCCATTTGTCTGCTCAGACCTACAGTCTGGATAAATCATTCCGCAGAGACTCAACATCCTCGTTGGAATTAATAACTCAACACAGTTTAGTATCGTCTACGAAAATTTACACTGTGCTTTCTAGGCCCACTCCCAGGTCATTAATGAATATGTTAAACAGCAATGGCCCGAGTACTGAACCCTGCGGTATTCCACTAAGCACTGAGGCCCATTCAGAAAACATCCCATTTATCACCACTCGCTGTTTTCTGTTATACAGCCAATTACTTACCCAAGTACAAATAGTGTTTTTCACCCCAAGCTCTCTCAATTTGAAAATTAGTCTCTTATGTGGTATTGTGTCAAAGGCCTTAGCAAAGTCCAAAAAGAACACATCCACTGCTTTACCCTGATCAATATTGTCACTCACTTTCTCGTAAAAGCTTATTAAGTTTGTTTGGCATGACCTGTCCTTCATAAAACCATGTTGGTGCCTATTAATAACCTTGGCGGTATCTAAGTACTCTAGTATACTATCCCTTAATATTCCTTCCAGTATTTTCCCCACTATTGATGTCCAACTTACCGGTCTATAGTTGCCGGGATGAGTTTTAATTCCCTTTTTAAATATTGGAACTACTTCTGCTGTACGCCAGTCTTTTGGTATCATTCCTTATGTAATTGACTCACTAAAAATCAAATATAGGGGCCTCGATAGCTCTGAATTAAGTTCCATAAGAACCCTTGGGTGTAATCCATCCAGCCCAGGAGATCTATTTATCTTAATTTTACTTAATCTCTCTCGGGCCACTTTCTCTTTTAACCAAGTACTTAGCAAAAAGTCGCTATTAAACGCTCATGTTGTGCACTTCTCCTCTCAACCGGTCCTCTCTCGTAAATACTGATGAAAAGAATTTATTCAATAAATCTGCATTTTCCCTATCGTCATTAATCAAGACATCTAGCTCCCCCTTTAGTGGTCCAATATTCTCCTTTTTTAGCCTTTTACCGTTTATATACTTAAAGAACTTTTTGGGGTTTGTTTTGCTCTCCTTTGCTATTTGTTTTTCGTTTTTTTCTATTTTGGCCGCTCTGATTTATTTTTTGCATTTTCTGTTACATTCCCTGTAGAACTGGAAAGATTCCACCTTCCCGTCAGACTTAAATGATTTGAAAGCTCTCCTCTTTTTATCCATTTGTTCCTTGACCTTCTTATTCCTGTTTTTGTTAACCTTGGGAATGAACAAATGAGTGTACTTATTGAGCTCAGTTGTAAAAACATCCCACATTTCAGCTGTATTCTTACCATGAAACACAATTTCCCAATTTATGTCCTTCATTGCTTGTTTCAGCAAGTCAAAATTAGCTTTTCTAAAGTTTAAAGTCTTAGTGAGACCCTTATAGTGTTGTTTTTGGAAGCTGATATTGAAAGTGATCATATTATGATCACTATTTCCCAGGATTTCCCCTACTTTAGTATTTGATATGATCTCCATATTATTAGTTAGTACTAGGTCCAGTATAGACCTATGTCTAGTTGGTTCCTCAATTATCTGGGACAAGTAATGATCTTGTAACGCATTTAAGAACCTGTTTCCCCTAGTTGTATTTGCTGTTACGGTGTTATAATTTATCTCCGGGTAATTAAAGTCCCCTATGATAATGACCTCCCCCATTCCTGCTGCTTTTTTGATTTGCTGCAAGAGTTGTAATTCATCAGACACACTAATATTTGGTGGTTTGTAGCATGTCCCTATTAAAACCTTTTTTGTATCTTCACCCCCACTCGAAATCTCAACCCATAATGACTCCACGATATCTGCAGTACCCTCGTAAGTGATCTCCTTTACATACGGCTTTAAGAATGGCTTAACATAAAGACAAACGCCCCCTGCTTTTTTTATTAGTCCTATCTCTCCTGAAGAGGGTGTACCCCTCCATGTTTGCTGCCCAGTCATGAGAATCGTCCCACCATGTCTCTGTAATTCCTATGACATCGTATAGGTCCTTAAGTGCAATTGCTTCTAATTCCCCCATTTTACTTGTTAGGCTTCGTGCATTTGCAAGCATACACTTAAGCTTTTTACTTCCCTTGACTGCAAGTTTAGTTGTAGTCATTTCCTTAGGAAGTTAAGGTTTCCTTAATTTACCATCGCTGACATTTTTTCTCCTTCCCCCCTCTCCACCCCCATTATACTTTATACATCCTTTCTACTCTCTCTAGCTGTCCCACTAATTCTTTCTTGTCCCTGCCCCCTGGCACCTAGTGTAAAATCTCTTCCAACCTTCTAACCATCCTTCCCCCCAGCACCGCTGCCCCCTTCCTTTCCTTAAGGGGTTTTGTGGCATTTAGGTGTCAAAAATAGCAATAAGCCCCTTTAAAAAAGTGCGAGCTTCTCACCACATGTACCTTGATTAGTGGCAGGTATTCCTCAAAGGTCTAGGTGGAATATAGCAGGAATAGTTTGCCGGCAAACATGTAGGGTGTAATCTGTGGTATGGCGATCACAGTCCCCCTCTCCTCCCAGTCATCAACGTTTCCCCTGTCATGCAGCCTTCAGCAGGATAGAGAGCGTCTCTTCCCCTGCTCCTATATTAATACCCTGGATCCATTTTTAGAATCGGCACAGTCGCGTCATCCCACTATTTATGTACGGTGTAATCTATTATTCTTGCACTGTGAAGTTTTTATATTCAGGAAGCGCCTGAGGTACCCATCTACCATATATCCTTCTTTAGAAGGGAGGTGGACCCTCCCAGCCCTTATGGGCTGCATCCCTACCTCATACCTCCCAACTTTTGAATCATTTGATGTGGGATCTGCCACACCAGAGGCACGGCTGGACAGGAGCGGGGGCTTAAGCAGAAGAGGTGGAGCCTCACTGCACGACCCCCATTTTCATCATTTCCCTGAGGAGCTGGGCAGCCCCCGGCTAACCCTCCTTGCACTGATAGATGCTGTGTGCATGCGCTCGGTATCTATTCAGTGATCACCGGCTGCTTTGCAGAGCAGTCGTGATCACTGGCTCTCCCAATCTGCTCCCCCGCCCGGAGAACACTGCAGCCCGCGGGTGGGACAGACGGACAGTGTCCAGTTAGCAGGACGGTCACACTGTATTTGGGACAGTTGGGAGGTAAGCCCATTCTGACTCCTCCTGACCGCACCCAGTGGACCTCACCCACCTCTCTCCCCATCTGCAGCTTCAGTAGGGAGAATTATATAATTTTTTTTGTCAAAACTTTATTGACCAATGAACAAACATCACAGGGTTCACTTCCTGCTTGTCATTGGTCCTCATGTGAGGAGAAGCAGATGACGGCATCTAGGGGTGAGCAAGTCAGCACTGGACAGCTCATGGTAAGTGGCCTCCATATTTAGTACTAGCTGTGTCACTTAGCGTTGCCATATGTGACTATGGTATCACTAACATTGTAGCCATCTATTAGCCCTAGCAGGCAGCAGGCAGAGCAAATCCCTTTAGTACATATCGAGAAGAGATGTGCACAGGGGTTTTCTTTGTCTTTTTTTATTTGGCCCTCTTATCTCGACTTAGTACATGGACCCCTTCCTTTATCTCTCTCCACTTTATCTCTCTTCAGGCTTTGATAAATATCCCCTTGCACGCTATCGTTCTTAAATACGTTTGAAATTTATGTAGACTGTGAGTGACAGCAGTATAATTATCCCACTAGCTGTCTGAACCACCAAGGTCTAAGGGGTCTATTCATGAAGCAGTGAAAAGAGTGGAGAAGTTGCCCATGGCAACCAATCAGTGTTAAGGTAACATTTAAAAAGTGCATTCTATAAAAAATGATGTGTAACAGCTGATTGGTTGCCATGGGCAACATCTCCACTGGCTCACTTCTCCACACTTTTCACTGCTTCATGAATAGACTCCTAACTCTGCATTCTGGTGTATTGCCAATGCAATATAGTTTACAAATGCCAGGCAGATGTACAGATCACCAAAAAGATCTAGCACACCTGTTAGCCAATCTATAACGCATCTCAGTCCTTTCATAGAGGGTATTTACTGAAGTGTTATGCAGCAGATATTGGAGGGGTGGCATAACCAGTAACCCCCCCCCCCCACCTCCCCCCAAAATGCCACTGCAGGGCATAATCTGTATGGCAGCTACCTAGTGGGGCATGATCACACCCACCCCTTAATCATGCCCTAACCCTGCCTCATTGTTACAGCCTGCTGCAACTATCTGCAGAAAGCAGCACCCTGGCAGCGTCTTGAGTTGCAACCATGCCTGTCCTCCTTTCCTCTGATCCTGGCTATATGATTTAGATCAATGATACTTGTACATTATCTGTCATAGAATAAGGCATATGTCAATGTCAGGTGAAGGTAAAGACAAGTACCATACTATCACTTATGACAGAATGTAGTGGTTGGGCCTGATTTCAGAGTTGCGAGCACTACCGATGTTGGACTCAGTGGAGCAGTGTTTTTATATTACACATACATCTAAGTGACAGTGGGGGTCATTCCGACTTAATCGCTAGCTGCCGTTGTTCACAGCGCAGCGATCAGGCTAAAAATCGGCATTTCTGCGCATGCGTATGGGCCGCAATGCACACGCTCGTCGTACGCGTACAAAGCCCGTTGTGGTTGTGCACAGGTTCTAGTGAAGTTTTCAGGCGCAATGACGGCCGCAAGAAGATTGACAGGAAGGGGGCGTTTCTGGGTGTCAACTGACTGTTTTCAGGGAGTGTTTGCAAAAACGCAGGTGTGTCTGAAAAAACGCAGGCGTGGCTGAAAAAACGCAGGGCGTTCGCTGGGCGGGTGTATGACGTCAAATCCGAAAACGAATAGGCTGAAGTGCTCGCAAGCGCTGAGTAGGTTCAGAGCTACTCTGAAACTGCGCAAACTGTTTTTGCAGCGCTCGGCTGCACATGCGTTCGTACTTCTGCTAAGCTAAAATACACTCCCCAGTGGGCGGCGGCATAGCGTTTGCACGGCTGCTAAAACTAGCTAGCGAGCGATCAACTCGGAATGACCCCAAGTGTACATGCATCCTGGGTGTAAGTGCTGAGAGTTGCATGATTCAAATGCACAGTTTCTGAAATGTAATAAACTTTAAAGATAACCTTCAAAAAGGAGCGCAATATATATTCCACATAAAATATAGGATATATAATTAAACTAGGCATAAAATGACAAACATAGTAAAGGAGGGGGTCCACAAAGTAAGTTCCCAGATATGTATACTGTAAGTTATGATAGTTCTAATAAATAGTTACTACAGCATAACATCTCCGGAGATATTAGACCATTTATTCTGCGCCTGAATATATTTATTCAATTCTTAATTATCTAAATGTATTACAGATGTACTGAGTGTTCCTGGGCAGTGACAGTTGGGTGGCTAATCAGCATGGATATGCTGTGTCTTATGGAAGTGTTATGCAAGCAGTGGCAAATTTTGCCTATTGCAGCCAACTGATCCGATCTGCGGTACTGTGCTCCCGGGTCCTCAGTGAGTGACTGCACTGCACTGAAACTGACAGGCTGCCGCTGGTGCCGGAGCTGGCCTATGATGAGAAAAGAAGTAGCAGCAGCCAATCAGAGCTGGTTTCCATCACAAAGCTGCGAGGACAGGGGCTCCCGCGGCGGTGCGCAGCACGGACTGCCAGTGATAGGTTTACTGCAAGCCGGGAGTCTCTGCTGGTCTGGAACTGGACAGGGGCTGCTACAGCCACAGAGAGGTGAGTGAGGGGAGGTGGAGGGCTGAGCGCTGGCCGTCTGCATCTTAGTACTGGGTAGGGGAGAGGGTGGAATATATATATTTATATATTTCATCTGCCTGCCCCTTTAATAGGGCCCCCCTGCCTGAAGTGCCCCAGGCCCTTCATAGCCTTAATCTAGCTCTGGAGCAATGGGACCCGTGGCAGGAAGGAGGGAGAAGGGACCCGCCAGCACGGCCAGCGGCATCCCCCCTCCTTCTCCGAGGTAGGAGCTGCCGCTGTATGTGAGTGTCCCAGGTTGCATACAAAGATGCTTCATCAGTCACTTTGAGGGCCATACTCTGACGGAGAATCTGCACCTAGCATAGTGCTACTGCATGTTTCGATGGAGTGACCAATGGTGGCATCTAAAGATGTATAGAGCGGTATTTCAGCATCTAAATATGTTCTAAATGGGCATCCCAGTCCTCGTACTTTTGGACGCCTGTCTGTATGCCAGAGGAAGGACTTTGTAGCGGCATTAGCATAACGTCGCAGAAGCTACAGCAGCAATTTGCAGATACAGAATCGAGCCCCTTGTCACAAAAATGGTCACGATGTACCTTAAAAGCCTTGTAATATACAGTGTAATAATACAGCCATAGAACAAAATACCAATTATTTGTCAATAAGAAAACTTGTAAATGAATATTATGACAAAAGAAAAGTGTCCACCGTTTTCTATATCTCTGTCCATAAGACCTGCAACAGATGGGCTGAAATAAAGGGACCCAAAGACATGTGCAGCAGACGGCCATGTTTAGATAGATAAAACTATAGTTTATTTATATGGAGGTTGCTTATTGTAGGAGAACATTAAAGACATCTGTGATTATTAGGTCTAGATTAGACTTTTGGCTTAGGCGGCACCATGCTGTTGTAGCTAAGCATTGGTTTTACTTTTCACATTTTCTAAATAATAAAGTATAGTTATTACATAAATATTATGCACATCATTCTAATACGCATTTATTTTATAATACTGTGATATACAGTATGTTGGGTTGGAACTGTTACGGTAATGGGTTCAATATACCGGACTATGAAAAAGTAGTGTAAGGGTAATACAGTTGCATAGCAAATTAAAGAGAAGTATTGGTTCCTACGGGGAGGCTTCATTCACTAACTAAGATAGCCACTGAACCTATTACTGCACATGCGCTGTGCCATCTTGTCACTGACGGACGTCTTCCACTTAGATCCGCGGAGACCCTGCAGTTACCTGCTATATTACTGCTACAGTGCGCTGCCGCTTACCGCTACAGGCCTGGTCCCACTTACATCTGCACCGCTACTCTAAATCCAGATTCAGGGCCCAATTCAATAGCAGTCACTATGAATATGGGATCGCAACTCTCCCTGTCCTGCCGAAGTGTGCACGTGCGGGACCCGCATTGCGCGTGTGCGCAGGCCGGGGAACTGTAATTGCATCTCACTATGCGAACGCCTCCGCCTCATTGACAGGCAGAGGCATGTGCGAGGCGGCGACATGGCGTTTGGCGGGCGACAGAATGGGGGCGGGTTTGGGGTCTGACTGTTGGGAAGGGGGGGTTCCACAAATCAGCAATGCGATCGCAATTACATTGCTATGGCAACGCTGCCGGTTATTTGCATGCTGGGCGGCCCCAGCATGAAATCGCTGCCAGTTGCAATTTTGCTAAAATTGCAAAACTGCAACTGAAGCTGAATGAGGACCATGGTCCCTGGCTGGTGAGCTGTATGTTACCCCACTCTCTACACGCTCAGCTCCATGACCAGTGTATGCAGCTGTAAGTGCGACTGTAGTACAGCTGCTACCAATAAACCACCTCATTGGTTAAGCATTGGGCTGTTCATAGTGTCAAGACAGCCGCTGGTGTGTAGACTGCCATACCACCACTACCTGTGCGCACATGTTGAGAAATCAGGTGATGGGAGGGGCTTAGCACTTATGAGATGAGGATTGATGAAGTTCTCCCTCTTTTCCTCAGGAAAAATTGAACAGTAAAGTGCTCTATGTTTGTGTTGTACTGAACTGCTTATAATTTGTGAATTTGTTGTATTTTCTTTTCATTTTCATTTTCCCCTTTTTTCTATAATCTTTATTTTATCTAATCTTTTCTTTGCTTTAACATGCCTAGGCCCAGTCGTGCTGCGGGTCCCCCTATCCATTTTATTGAAAGCGGAGGAATGGGTACCGCGGAGTCAGTGTCAGGAGGGGTCCAAGGCAGTACGGTACAGGGAAGATGGCGGGGTGTATCTAATGTGGGTGGTAGTACCACTGCCAGGGGTCGGGCTCGACCTCCAGAGAAAACTGTGGTGGCGGACGGAGCTGCGTCACACAGAGGCCAGGTGACACGCTCTGGTGGCAGACATAGTGGAGTGAGTGCCACTGTGTTGGAAGTGCAAATGGAAGGCACAATGTCTCGCAGCATTGGTGCTTTGATGGAATTACGGAGTGGGGTGATGCGAGGAGCGGTAGCATCGAAAGGTGTTACCTCAGGATTGCATGTTCAGGAGGTTCGTCGTGGTCGCCCCGTGGTCCCTCAGGGGACCATGGCGGGCAGAGGCATTCGTGACAGAACCAGACTTTCTAGAGGTGAGCAGTCTGGAAGGGAAGCTAGGGGAACACGCAAACAAGTAGCGATGCAAGGATTGGAGCACCCAATGTAGTCGGTGGCAGGGAAAGGTCCAGTTTACGGGGTGGCAATGGAAATGCAAAAGGGGTTGGTCAGTGCGCGGATACCTCAGACCTCGCTTATGCTGGCATGCAGCGGAGTGTTGAGCCTTTTAACTTGAGTGTGAGGGGCAGAACTGTGGTTTCTGAAGGAACACTTGGCAGGCTCACGGTCCATGGTAGGTCATATGCAGATGCAGTGCGTTCAGGGCGCTGTCACCAGGAGGGAGGCGCAAAGGTGCTAGCAGGAATTCGTCTGAGGTGGCGTCCATATGCACCTCAGTGATATCAGCACTTGTCCCCATTCTCACTGCCGGTCATGCAGAGGGGAGAGTTTTGATGGGGCAGAAGTCCACCAGGATTAATGAGGGTAGTGTAAGTGAAGCAGCGGCTGCTGGTTCACGCGCTAGAGTACGCAGGGAAAGGGATGGTCATGAGATACTTGATGAGTATCTAGTGGATGTTTCCCCTTGCATTTCTCCTGCAGAGTCTTTGATTGTCCCCGAGCTACAGGAGGAGTCAGAGAAATCGACGGCTATGGTCGAATCCACTCAGGACGATGGCGGAAGGTGCAATGGTGAGTCTGATTTTGACCTTGAGGTGCGTCAGGAGGGTGCAGAAGCCAGCTCTGTTAATAAGTCAGTGGTTACAGAGAAAACATGCAAGCAAAAAGCCACGGAAAAGCGTAAGCGTAGGCGCAGGAAGGAGAGCGGTTCATCCACATCTACCTCGGTGTGCTCAGATTCGGAGGATAGTGATTGCAGTGGTTGTAAGAGAAAGCACAAAAGGAAGTGCAAACACAGCAGTTCTAGCATGTCCTCGGAGGAGGGTCCTGAGGATTCTCTGCAATGTGCTAATACGGCTGTTTTAAGAGGGATCCGGCCCAGAAATAGGGATCGCATACGCAAGGTCAGATATGTTAACATGTTTTTGTTAATAAGCAAAGCGAAGAAGGCATTAGCTGCAGCCAGAAAGAAATTGGGTATAGGTGAGGAGGCGTATAAATCATATTCAAATTGGCAAAAAATAGGATTTTGGTACTTACCAGGTAAATCCTTTTCTTTGAATCCATAGGGGGCACTGGAGTACTCTTGGGATATGGACGGCTTCCACCGGAAGAAGGCACTGAATAAATTAATTTTGAGACTACTCCTCCCCTCCATATCCTGCAGCACTTCAGTGTTTTTTACTGAGCCGAACAGGATCGATAGAGAGATTGACAAAAGGAGAATTACATATAGTCTCACAGACAACAATAAAGTTGACACAACGTAACAGACAACTAAACAGTTGACACCATAACTGATTAACCCTTGTTAAATTTAAACCAGTCGTGAAAGTGTGTTACCATAAGAACCACTGGACTCCTAAAACAGGTAAACTGCTCTGGGTGGGCGTCCAGTGCCCCCTATGGATTCAAAGAAAAGGATTTACCTGGTAAGTACCAAAATCCTATTTTCTTTTTCATCCACTAGGGGTCACTGGAGTACTCTTGGGATGTACCAAAGTCTCCTCCGTGGCGGGAGAGCTGTTTGGCACTTGTAACACTAAACGGCCAAAGCTAGATGCTGATGCCGCGAACGTATCAAACTTGTAAAAGCGCACAAACGTGTGCACTGACGACCAAGTAGCCGCACGGCAAAGCTGTGTCGTAGAAGCCCCACGACTCGCTGCCCATGACGTCCCCACAGAACGTGTGGAATGAGCTGTTACTGAAGTAGGTGGCTGTAACTTAGCATAAAGGTAAGCCTGACGTATAGTCAGTTTGATCCCTCTGGATAAGGTCTGCTTAGAGGCTGGCCAACCCCTCTTAGCTGCGTCATAGAGAACAAACAACGTATCTGTCTTACGCACAGTAGACGTTCGGGAAACATAGATGCGCAATGCGCGAACCACATCCAACGTTCCAGAATCTCCTGTTAACACAGGAACTACTATTGGTTGATTGATGTGAAAAGACGACACTACCTTTGGTAGAAAAACGGGATTCGTCCGAAGTTCCGCTCTGTCATCATGAAAAATTAAATACGGTGACTTGCATGACAAGGCACCCAAATCTGAAACACGCTTAGCCGAAGCTAAGGCTAAAAGAAAAATCGTTTTCCAAGTGAGAAATTTAATATCCACTTGTTGTAAGGGTTCAAAGTAATCGGACTGTAAGAAATCTAAAACCAGATTCAAGTCCCATGGTGCTGTAGGTGGAATGAAAGGAGGCTGTATCCTCTTTACACCCTGTAGAAACGTATGTATTGACTGCAACGAGGCCAATTTCTTTTGAAAATAAATTGACAACGCAGATACCTGCACCTTTAGTGTGGAAAGACGTAGTCCTCCATCTAACCCCATTTGTAGAAATAACAAAAGACGGGATAATTTAAAAGACGATGTCGGAAATTTCCGAGCTTCACACCAACCTATATAAGTACGCCAAATTCTATAATAATGAGCTGCCGTAACCGGCTTCCTAGCTCGTACCATGGTTGGTATAACAGACTCAGGAATGCCCTCTTTCCTTAAGATGGCCTTTTCAACAGCCACCCCGTCAAACGCAGCCGCGCTAAATCGGGGTAAAGGAACGGACCCTGTTGTAACAGGTCCGGACGTAGTGGGAGTGGCCACGGATCGTCTGCGAGTAACCCGAGGAGATCCGAGAACCAAGCCCTCCGAGGCCAATGAGGCGCTATTAGAATGACTGTGACGAACCCTCTCTTGATCCGTTTTAGCACCAACGGGAGCAGCGGAAACGGTGGAAACAGATACACAAGGCTGTATGGCCACGTGGCTGTGAGAGCATCCACCGCCACTGCCCCTGGATCTCTTGTTCTGGACACATATCTTGACACCTGATGATTGTGGCGGGATGCCATTAGATCCACCTGAGGGTAACCCCACTTCTGGATCAACATCTGAAATACTTCTGGATTTAATGCCCACTCTCCTGGATGAAAATCCCGACGACTGAGAAAATCTGCCTCCCAGTTGTCCACTCCAGGAATGAACACTGCCGATAATATCACCTGGTGATATTCGGCCCATCTGAGGATCCGAGCTACTTCCCGCATAGCCATGCGGCTTCTCGTTCCTCCTTGTTTGTTTATGTATGCGACTGCCGTCGCGTTGTCTGACTGCACCTGAACAGTCTGAAAACGAAACATGTACACCGCTTGTCTTAGAGCATTGTAAATCGCCCTGAGTTCCAGAACATTTATGGATAGCGATCTTTCGTGATCCGCCCAGAGGCCCTGGAGCCGATAACTCTGAACTACAGCTCCCCAACCTCTGAGACTTGCGTCTGTTGTCAGAATTATCCAATTCGCGACGCCGAATCGTCTCCCTGCAGATAGATTGTGTATTTTTAACCACCAGAGAAGAGACACCCTGACTTGTGGTGACAACCTCACCCTGTGGTGCAGCTGCAGATGTGATCCCGACCACTGTGCTAACACCTCCAGTTGAAACGGACGTGAGTGAAATCTTCCGAACTGAAGTGCTTCGAAAGCCGCCACCATTGTGCCTAAAAGGCGAATGCACAAATGTACTGAGACTGTGCGTGGCTTGAGCACTAATTGCACCAGATGACGAATGCCCTGTACTTTCTGTTGTGGCAGGAAAACCCTTTGTTTTACTGTATCGAGAATCATCCCTAGGAATTGAAGTCGTTGACACGGAATTAGATGTGATTTCTTTAAACTGACTATCCAACCGTGCTGAACTAGTACATTGTACGTTAGTAAGGCATGTTGGAGAAGCAATTGTTGAGACGGAGCCTTTATGAGTAGATCGTCTAAATACGGAACAATTATTACCCCTAGGGACCTGAGATGAGCTGTCATCACGGACATTACCTTGGTGAATACCCGAGGCGCTGATGAGAGGCCAAACGGTAGAGCCTGAAATTGGTAATGGTCTCGCCTTATCGCAAACCTTAAGAAACTCTGGTGAGGTGGCCAGATCGGAATGTGCAAATACGCATCCTTGAGATCTAGTGCAATCATGAATTCCTGTGGCTCTAACCCTGCAATTACTGACCTGAGAGATTCCATCTTGAATCTGTGGTAAGTGACGTAATGATTGAGACCTTTTAGGTTCAATATTGGCCTGACTGAGCCATCTGGTTTTGGTACCAGAAACAGACTGGAATAATAACCCTGCCCCTGTTCCTGCACAGGGACCGGAATTATCACTGCAGCATTCAGCAGAGACTGAATGGCAACCTGCAGAACTGCTTTCTTGTCGTCCGACACAGGCAGTCCTGTCGTGAAAAATCTTCCTGTCGGAAGATAATCGAACTCTATTTTGTAACCCTCTAATACTAAATTGCGGATCCACCCATCTGTGGACGTCTGCAGCCACGCCCCCTGAAAGCTCTGAAGGCGTGCTCCCACAATTGGAGATCCGAGATGGGCTGGGAGCCCGTCATGCCACTGGTTTGTTAGTGGTCTTGGTGTCTTGACGACGTGCATTGGATTGTCGGGCACTACGTCCCCGACCTCTTCTGCCCGGCGTGACTGCTCCTCCCTGCCCACGAAAGGGCTGAGTTCTAAAGGATTTGAACGCCGGACCAGAATATTTCCGTTTAGGTATAGTTGTAGGCGATGGAAGAAAAACAGACTTCCCTCCAGTAGCCTCAGAAATCCATTTGTCCAATTCAGGACCAAAAAGTTTCTCGCCATCATAAGGCAATGCCTCTATACCTTTTTTAACCTCCGTCTCCGCCTGCCACGAACGCAGCCAAAGTGCTCGTCGTACTGTGACTAGCGATGAGGACAGGCGAGAAGTAAGCTGACAGACGTCAGTAGAAGCTGTACATAGATATTCAGCAGCTTCCCAGATTTGATCCGCGAGAAGTATAAGATGATCCTCTTGCAGAGCCGATTTGAGCTCTTTTATCCATACCATTAAAGCTTTAGTAACCCAAATGCCAACCAACCCAGGTCTTAACAGCACTCCAGTTGCTGTATACATGGACCTTAGCATAGTCTCTATTTTACGATCTGCAGGGTCTTTAAGCGTAGTAGCAGTTGGTACTGGTATGGTTAACTTCTTCATAAGTTTAGACACGGATGAATCCACCAATGGTGGGTTCTCCCATGTAGCTGTCATGGCCTCTGGAAACGGGTAACTCGATTTAAATCTACGAGGAATAGAAAACCGTTTGTCCGGATTTTTCCGTGACTCCAGTAACATTTTATTAAGAGATTCCGAGATAGGGAAACACATCGGAGATCTCTGTCGTTTAGTAAAGACTACTTCATCATTCGTCAGTGGCTCCTCAGTTTCCGTAAACTCCAGCGACTGACGAACTGCTCTGATGAGATTGTCAATACCTGGGCTGTCAAAGTCGTCACTTTCTGACTGTTGTTCTATTTCGCCCTCCTCATACTCCTGTTCAGTGAGATCTAGTATCCCAGAGACAGGAAAATTAGTAGGAAAAGGAAACTTATCTTTTCCACTCAAGGTGGACTTATGACCAGTTTGAGACTCCCCAGGTAACTCAAATGGTCTCATCTTAAACTCAGATCTTGCCGCCTCTCTTTCTTCACGAGAGGCGGCCAGCTCTGATTGTAAACCAACTAATACATCTGCAAGTAAAGCCCATGGAGGGTCCTGAGATGCTGGCTTTACTTCTGGAATGGAAATCGTATTTATGGCTGTATTAACAACACATGCTGTACATGTGGTGGATCCATCAGGCAACACACTCTTACAGACATGACATGACAAATGTTTCTTAGATTTTGCTGGTGTCTTACTCATTATGAAGACAGACAATACAAACTCCACACAGACAGACTGCACGACTCAGTAATAACACCAAAGTTCCTGGTATATATCTAGGCAAGTGCAGTGCCTGCCAGCAATACGAAAACTGACCCCAAAATTCCCCTAGTACCACTCTTAGCCGAGATGTAAAATAGGAAACCTGGAACAGACAGGAGAACATTAAACATACTAAGCAGCAAGTCTTTCCTAAAAGCTTGACACTGCCAAATACTGTTAAAGTCTCCCCCCCCCACTCCCACGACCTCCGTGTACAGCACCGGGTCTGGGCCTGTGGAAGTTTTGCAAAGGGCCGTGTGAGCGGCCTGTCCTGTAGACCCCGGACAACGGAACTCCTCGGCTGCTGCGGGCGGATGGCGGAAGCAGAGAGCGTGCTGCATAGAGCCGTGGAGCGGCCTATGCACACGTGCTCCCGCCCGCCACACACAGCATAGCGGCGTGTCTGTGTAGCCAAGCAGCGCTGCTGCTGCGCAGGGAACAGCGGTCTCTTAGGATGCTGGGAGCCGGAGAGTGAGAGCGCGCCGCATGGACCGTGAAGCGGCCCATGTACACGCGCTCCGGGCAGCGGTGAGTACCCAACAATCCCCAACAGTGGAGCGGCAGCAAGCGCTGACCGCCCCAACCCAACATACCTGGACCGTGACAAAAGTCTATGACGGGGCTTTCATCCAAGCTCCGTCCAGCTTTCCTGCAGGCAGCCTGCAAGTGGAGTGAGGGAGCTCTTTACAGAGAGGTCCGACACTCACGGCTACTCAGCCGCTTCCACTGTCCCTGACCCACGCCTGTTAGAAGGGGGGAAAGGACGTGGAAATTGAAGAAAAAAAAACTTAGAAAAAATTCCAATACTTTGTGGACGAGCTCCACTATGCCTTCTAACTGTGTCGAGCACAGAAAAAACACTGGAGTGCTGCAGGATATGGAGGGGAGGAGTAGTCTCAAAATTAATTTATTCAGTGCCTTCTTCCGGTGGAAGCCGTCCATATCCCAAGAGTACTCCAGTGACCCCTAGTGGATGAAAAAGAAAGGTATGCCGGTCTTTGCTGTCTGTTATATAGAGACTAGACCGCAAGAGCATTTGAATGTAATCAAATATATGTATTTGTTGCATGAATTAGCAAGATCAGGGCGTGGGCTAGCTTGAAAGATTTATGATGAGGATTTTTGTAGAAAGCAGCATGGTAGAGCTGTCATGGATTTTGGTAAAAAAAAAATATGTTGAGATTTTTGTAGAAATTACACAACCACAGAAGAGTGCTTCTGAAGTGATTAGTGAAAAATGTGGTGGTAACAGTAGTAGATGGACGTCAGGGAAGAATACTCAAGGTAGGTGCTATGCTTTTAATAATGGCCAATGTACCCTAGGGTCTAGGTGTAGTTTTCGGCATGTTTGTATCCGCTATGGAGGGTCACATCCCAATAGAGACTGCACGTGGCCCTCAGGTGGTAGAGGGAATTTCAACAGACAGCAGAACCATGCCCCCACGGTTGCCAGTACTAAGTAGGGCTCCTACTCCAGTGAGATTAGATAAATTGTCCTATTGGTTGGACTATTACCCAAACAGGGATGACGCTTTATTAAGGTTGGGATTTTTCAGGTGTGGTTCAAAATTTGCGCTCGGCTGAGCAGTTTTCGAATATTTTGAAAGAAAAAGTGGATAAAGAGGTTGCTTTGAGAAGAATGGTAGGGCCTTTTAGTTCTCCGCCAGTGTTGGACTTAATTTTGTCCCCAGTGGGTGTTGTTCCTAAGAAGACCCAGGGAAAGTTTAGATTAATTCAGCATTTGTCATGTCCAAGTGGATCTTCAGTTAATGATGTCATTCCGGAGGTTTTGACCATGGTAGTTTATCAATCTTTCGAAGATGCGTTGACAAAGGTTAGGTCATTTGGTAGAAGAGCTTTGATGAGTAAAATCGACATAGCGTCAGCTTTCTGTCTGTTGCCCATTGATCCAGAATTTTTTCGCTATTTGAGTTTTCGCCTGGCAGATAATTTCTATGTGGATAAATGTTTACCTATGGGTTGTTCTATATCTTGTTCATATTTTGAAAAGTTTAGTAGTTTCTTGCATTGGTGTATTTCAGAATATTCAGGCGAATCTGGAATTGTTCATTATTTAGATGATTTTTTGTTCATGGGCCCGGCGGAGTCCGATATTTGTGGTAATATTTTAGCGAATACATTGTCATTGTTCGCTGATTTGGGGGTTTCCGGTAGCTGATGAGAAGACGGTTGGCCCTATATCAGGGTTGACCTTCTTAGGTATTGAAATTGATACGATTAAGGGTTGCTGTCGTTTGACCATGGAAAAAGTAGAAAAGTTGAGAGAGGATATAATGGTGACATTGGCTAATGGCAAGGTGACGTTGAAATAGGCTCAATCATTATTAGGGTCGCTTAATTTTGCTTGCAGGGTTATCCTAATGGGTAAGGTCTTTAGCAGGAAGTTAGAAAGAGCGACAGCTGGTGTTAAGAGGCCAGGTCATTTTATACATTTATCTAAAGAAATTCGTAGGGATTTGCATATTTGGGAACAGTTTTGAGGGGATTTTAATGGTGTTTGCATTTTGCAGACTGAACCCAGATCCAATGTTGAGTTGCAGTTATTCACTGATGTGTCTGGTTCTTTGGGTTTTGGAGCGTACCTGGAGGGCAGGTGATGTGCGTCCCCCTGGCCAAACGCAAGGTTTAAGGAAGGCCTAACAGGGAATCTATTGTTGTTAGAGTTATTCCCAATCATGGTTACATTTGAGTTATGGCACAAGGTATTGGCCAATCAGGCGATTAACAGACAAAAAGCCGCTGGTCTACCTGTTTTGCATTCATTGGGTCAGATTGTCCTGCGTTGTTTACAGTGGAATATTATTTTTTGCGACAGACATGTTCCAGGCATTCAAAATGGCTTGGCAGATGCTCTATCACGTTTTAAGTGGCACAGGATCAGGGTGTCAGCGCCGAATGCCAATGTATCGGGTGACCTTTGCCCGTCTTATGCCTGGCAGGTGATATGCCCGGATTGGAGGGCCTAGCACTAAGGTCGTGGAACCTTCCACTCTTCGGGGGTATAGAACAGCAATGAGAGAGTGGAGAGTTACGGCCCGATATGGATAGTGTCCGATATGGATTGTGGGGCACTCGTATGTCTTTCACGGCGAAAGATCAGGGTTGGAGTGCCTACAGTCCCCTGAAGTGGAGCTGATCAGGTGGATTAGTGTGAGGGGCCTACGTTGGGAGCATGTCATGCCCCTGTTTTGGCAACAGCTTCAGAGGTCGGGAGGCCCATTGAGAGTGGTGTTCCATGCCGGCCGAAACTATTTGATCAGAAGGTCGGGTCTGTACCTCCGGAAAACCATGGTTAGGGACCTAGTTAGCCTTCAAAACAGGTTACCATTCCTAAGCATGGGATGGTCTGACAACGTTCCACTTTTAGTGTGGAGAGGTGCGGAGAGACTGGCCGCCATAGATTTGGTCTGGCGCTGGATCAATTCTGTGGTGGGCTGGGCTGTGAGTGAGAACTAGGGGTGGTCCCGCATCCCTCCATATCGGTTTCTACCCCTCAGGTCTAAATGGACGATGGTGTTCATTTAAATTTGAGGGGTATGGAAATTTTTCTGGAGGACTTGTCATCCATCTATAGTTGTAAGTTTAGTAGTTAGGTAGGAAGAGTTAGGAAAAGGAGTAAATGAAGTGGTTAAGGTTAGAGGTATGGTGGCGGGTTGGGACGGCCTGAATTGTGGCTGTAGTTAAAAAGGGTTTATAGGTGCTCAGGAGATGAGAAGGTGGTGGATTTTGATACATCACGGGGCTGGAGTACCATCGGACCAGATGGGCTTCGGTCTCCGGTGGAGTAGGTAGACACCTGAGCACCTTTTGGTTTGAAGTTGGGGAATACCTTGAGTGGAGAGTTGTCCTAGGTATCCCCGGTAAAGATTAATAAACACTAGAGATGAGCGGGTTCGGTTTCTTTGAATCCGAACCCGCATGAACTTCACTTTTTTTTTCACGGGTCCGAGCGACTCGGATCTTCCCGCCTTGCTCGGTTAACCCGAGCGCGCCCGAACGTCATCATGACGCTGTCGGATTCTCGCGAGACTCGGATTCTATATAAGGAGCCGCGCGTCGCCGCCATTTTCACACGTGCATTGAGATTGATAGGGAGAGGACGTGGCTGGCGTCCTCTCCATTAGAATAGATTAGAAGAGAGAGAGAGAGAGAGAGAGATTGTGCAGACAGAGTTTACCACAGTGACCAGTGCAGTTGTTGTTAAGTTAACTTTTATTTAATATATCCGTTCTCTGCTATATCCGTTCTCTGCCTGAAAAAAACGATACACAGCAGTCACACAGTGTGACTCAGTCTGTGTGCACTCAGCTCAGCCCAGTGTGCTGCACATCAATGTATAAAAGCTTATAATAATTGTGGGGGAGACTGGGGAGCACTGCAGGTTGTTATAGCAGGAGCCAGGAGTACATAATATTATATTAATTTAAAATTAAACAGTGCACACTTTTGCTGCAGGAGTGCCACTGCCAGTGTGACTAGTGGTGACCAGTGCCTGACCACCAGTATAGTAGTATATTGTTGTATACTATCTCTTTATCAACCAGTCTATATTAGCAGCAGACACAGTACAGTGCGGTAGTTCACTGCTGTGGCTACCTCTGTGTCGGCAGTCGGCACTCAGCAGGCAGTCCGTCCATCCATAATTGTATAATTATATACCACCTAACCGTGGTATTTTTTTTTCTTTCTTTATACCGTCGTCATAGTCATACTAGTTGTTACGAGTATACTACTATCTCTTTATCAACCAGTGTACAGTGCGGTAGTTCACGGCTGTGGCTACCTCTGTGTCGGCAGTCGGCAGGCAGTCCGTCCATCCATAATTGTATTATAATATATACCACCTAACCGTGGTTTTTTTTTCATTCTTTATACCGTCATAGTGTCATACTAGTTATTACGAGTATACTACTATCTCTTTATCAACCAGTGTACAGTGCGGTAGTTCACGGCTGTGGCTACCTCTGTGTCGGCAGTCGGCAGGCAGTCCGTCCATCCATAATTGTATTATAATATATACCACCTAACCGTGGTTTTTTTTTCATTCTTTATACCGTCATAGTCAGTCATACTAGTTGTTACGAGTATACTACTATCTCTTTATCAACCAGTGTACAGTGCGGTAGTTCACGGCTGTGGCTACCTCTGTGTCGGCAGTCGGCAGGCAGTCCGTCCATCCATAATTGTATTATAATTAGAGATGAGCGGGTTCGGTTTCTTTGAATCCGAACCCGCACGAACTTCACTTTTTTTTTCCACGGGTCCGAGCGACTCGGATCTTCCCGCCTTGCTCGGTTAACCCGAGCGCGCCCGAACGTCATCATGACGCTGTCGGATTCTCGCGAGGCTCGGATTCTATCGCGAGACTCGGATTCTATATAAGGAGCCGCGCGTCGCCGCCATTTTCACTCGTGCATTGAGATTGATAGGGAGAGGACGTGTCTGGCGTCCTCTCCATTAGAATAGAGATAGATAGATTAGATAGAGAGAGATTGTGCAGAGTCGCAGACAGAGTTAGTTTACCACAGTCAGTGACCAGTGCAGTTGCTAGTTAACTTTTATTTAATATAATATATCCGTTCACTTCTCTCTGCTATATCCGTTCTCTGCCTGAAAAAAAAAACGATACACAGCACAGTCAGTCACACAGTGTGACTCAGTCTGTGTGCACTCAGCTCAGCCCAGTGTGCTGCACAGTCATCAATGTATAAATTAAAAGCTTATAATTAATTGTGGGGGAGACTGGGGAGCACTGCAGGTTGTTAGCAGGAGCCAGGAGTACAATTATATTAATTAACAGTGCACACTTTTGCTGCAGGAGTGGTGACCAGTGCCTGACCACCAGTATAGTATTGTTGTATACTACTAATATCTCTTTAAATATCAACCAGTCTATATTAGCAGCAGACACAGTACAGTGCGGTAGTTCACGGCTGTGGCTACCTCTGTGTCGGCACACGGCAGGCAGTCCGTCCGACCAGAATTGTATTATTTATTATTATATACCTACCACCTAACCGTGGTTTTTTTTTCATTCTTTATACCGTCATAGTGTCATCCTAATTGTTACGAGTATACTACTATCTCTTTATCAACCAGTGTACAGTGCGGTAGTTCACGGCTGTGGCTACCTCTGTGTCGGCACACGGCAGGCAGTCCGTCCGACCAGAATTGTATTATTTATTATTATATACCTACCACCTAACCGTGGTTTTTTTTTCATTCTTTATACCGTCATAGTGTCATCCTAATTGTTACGAGTATACTACTATCTCTTTATCAACCAGTGTACAGTGCGGTAGTTCACGGCTGTGGCTACCTCTGTGTCGGCACACGGCAGGCAGTCCGTCCGACCAGAATTGTATTATTTATTATTATATACCTACCACCTAACCGTGGTTTTTTTTTCATTCTTTATACCGTCATAGTGTCATCCTAATTGTTACGAGTATACTACTATCTCTTTATCAACCAGTGTACAGTGCGGTAGTTCACGGCTGTGGCTACCTCTGTGTCGGCACACAGCAGGCAGTCCGTCCGACCAGAATTGTATTATTTATTATTATATACCTACCACCTAACCGTGGTTTTTTTTTCATTCTTTATACCGTCATAGTGTCATCCTAATTGTTACGAGTATACTACTATCTCTTTATCAACCAGTGTACAGTGCGGTAGTTCACGGCTGTGGCTACCTCTGTGTCGGCACACGGCAGGCAGTCCGTCCGACCAGAATTGTATTATTTATTATTATATACCTACCACCTAACCGTGGTTTTTTTTTCATTCTTTATACCGTCATAGTGTCATCCTAATTGTTACGAGTATACTACTATCTCTTTATCAACCAGTGTACAGTGCGGTAGTTCACGGCTGTGGCTACCTCTGTGTCGGCACACGGCAGGCAGTCCGTCCGACCAGAATTGTATTATTTATTATTATATACCTACCACCTAACCGTGGTTTTTTTTTCATTCTTTATACCGTCATAGTGTCATCCTAATTGTTACGAGTATACTACTATCTCTTTATCAACCAGTGTACAGTGCGGTAGTTCACGGCTGTGGCTACCTCTGTGTCGGCAGTCGGCAGGCAGTCCGTCCATCCATAATTGTATTATTATTATAATATATACCACCTAACCGTGGTTTTTTTTTCATTCTTTATACCGTCATAGTGTCATACTAGTTGTTACGAGTATACTACTATCTCTTTATCAACCAGTGTACAGTGCGGTAGTTCACGGCTGTGGCTACCTCTGTGTCGGCAGTCGGCAGGCAGTCCGTCCATCCATAATTGTATTATTATTATAATATATACCACCTAACCGTGGTTTTTTTTTCATTCTTTATACCGTCGTCATAGTGTCATACTAGTTGTTACGAGTATACTACTATCTCTTTATCAACCAGTGTACAGTGCGGTAGTTCACGGCTGTGGCTACCTCTGTGTCGGCAGTCGGCAGGCAGTCCGTCCATCCATAATTGTATTATTATTATAATATATACCACCTAACCGTGGTTTTTTTTTCATTCTTTATACCGTCATAGTGTCATACTAGTTGTTACGAGTATACTACTATCTCTTTATCAACCAGTGTACAGTGCGGTAGTTCACGGCTGTGGCTACCTCTGTGTCGGCAGTCGGCAGGCAGTCCGTCCATCCATAATTGTATTATTATTATAATATATACCACCTAACCGTGGTTTTTTTTTCATTCTTTATACCGTCGTCATAGTGTCATACTAGTTGTTACGAGTATACTACTATCTCTTTATCAACCAGTGTACAGTGCGGTAGTTCACGGCTGTGGCTACCTCTGTGTCGGCAGTCGGCAGGCAGTCCGTCCATCCATAATTGTATTATTATTATAATATATACCACCTAACCGTGGTTTTTTTTTCATTCTTTATACCGTCGTCATAGTGTCATACTAGTTGTTACGAGTATACTACTATCTCTTTATCAACCAGTGTACAGTGCGGTAGTTCACGGCTGTGGCTACCTCTGTGTCGGCAGTCGGCAGGCAGTCCGTCCATCCATAATTGTATTATTATTATAATATATACCACCTAACCGTGGTTTTTTTATACCACCTAACCGTGGCAGTCCGTCCATAATTGTATACTAGTAAACTATCCAATCCATCCATCTCCATTGTTTACCTGAGGTGCCTTTTAGTTCTGCCTATAAAATATGGAGAACAAAAAAGTTGAGGTTCCAAAATTAGGGAAAGATCAAGATCCACTTCCACCTCGTGCTGAAGCTGCTGCCACTAGTCATGGCCGAGACGATGAAATGCCAGCAACGTCGTCTGCCAAGGCCGATGCCCAATGTCATAGTACAGAGCATGTCAAATCCAAAACACCAAATATCAGAAAAAAAAGGACTCCAAAACCTAAAATAAAATTGTCGGAGGAGAAGCGTAAACTTGCCAATATGCCATTTACCACACGGAGTGGCAAGGAACGGCTGAGGCCCTGGCCTATGTTCATGGCTAGTGGTTCAGCTTCACATGAGGATGGAAGCACTCAGCCTCTCGCTAGAAAACTGAAAAGACTCAAGCTGGCAAAAGCACCGCAAAGAACTGTGCGTTCTTTGAAATCCCAAATCCACAAGGAGAGTCCAATTGTGTCGTTTGCGATGCCTGACCTTCCCAACACTGGACGTGAAGAGCATGCGCCTTCCACTATTTGCATGCCCCCTGCAAGTGCTGGAAGGAGCACCCGCAGTCCAGTTCCTGATAGTCAGATTGAAGATGTCAGTGTTGAAGTACACCAGGATGAGGAGGATATGGGTGTTGCTGGCGCTGGGGAGGAAATTGACCAGGAGGATTCTGATGGTGAGGTGGTTTGTTTAAGTCAGGCACCCGGGGAGACACCTGTTGTCCGTGGGAGGAATATGGCCGTTGACATGCCAGGTGAAAATACCAAAAAAATCAGCTCTTCGGTGTGGAGGTATTTCACCAGAAATGCGGACAACAGGTGTCAAGCCGTGTGTTCCCTTTGTCAAGCTGTAATAAGTAGGGGTAAGGACGTTAACCACCTCGGAACATCCTCCCTTATACGTCACCTGCAGCGCATTCATAATAAGTCAGTGACAAGTTCAAAAACTTTGGGTGACAGCGGAAGCAGTCCACTGACCAGTAAATCCCTTCCTCTTGTAACCAAGCTCACGCAAACCACCCCACCAACTCCCTCAGTGTCAATTTCCTCCTTCCCCAGGAATGCCAATAGTCCTGCAGGCCATGTCACTGGCAAGTCTGACGAGTCCTTTCCTGCCTGGGATTCCTCCGATGCATCCTTGCGTGTAACGCCTACTGCTGCTGGCGCTGCTGTTGTTGCCGCTGGGAGTCGATGGTCATCCCAGAGGGGAAGTCGTAAGCCCACTTGTACTACTTCCAGTAAGCAATTGACTGTTCAACAGTCCTTTGCGAGGAAGATGAAATATCACAGCAGTCATCCTACTGCAAAGCGGATAACTGAGTCCTTGACAACTATGTTGGTGTTAGACGTGCGTCCGGTATCAGCCGTTAGTTCACAGGGAACTAGACAATTTATTGAGGCAGTGTGCCCCCGTTACCAAATACCATCTAGGTTCCACTTCTCTAGGCAGGCGATACCGAGAATGTACACGGACGTCAGAAAAAGACTCACCAGTGTCCTAAAAAATGCAGTTGTACCCAATGTCCACTTAACCACGGACATGTGGACAAGTGGAGCAGGGCAGGGTCAGGACTATATGACTGTGACAGCCCACTGGGTAGATGTATGGACTCCCGCCGCAAGAACAGCAGCGGCGGCACCAGTAGCAGCATCTCGCAAACGCCAACTCTTTCCTAGGCAGGCTACGCTTTGTATCACCGCTTTCCAGAATACGCACACAGCTGAAAACCTCTTACGGCAACTGAGGAAGATCATCGCGGAATGGCTTACCCCAATTGGACTCTCCTGTGGATTTGTGGCATCGGACAACGCCAGCAATATTGTGTGTGCATTAAATATGGGCAAATTCCAGCACGTCCCATGTTTTGCACATACCTTGAATTTGGTGGTGCAGAATTTTTTAAAAAACGACAGGGGCGTGCAAGAGATGCTGTCGGTGGCCAGAAAAATTGCGGGACACTTTCGGCGTACAGGCACCACGTACAGAAGACTGGAGCACCACCAAAAACTACTGAACCTGCCCTGCCATCATCTGAAGCAAGAAGTGGTAACGAGGTGGAATTCAACCCTCTATATGCTTCAGAGGTTGGAGGAGCAGCAAAAGGCCATTCAAGCCTATACAATTGAGCACGATATAGGAGATGGAATGCACCTGTCTCAAGTGCAGTGGAGAATGATTTCAACGTTGTGCAAGGTTCTGATGCCCTTTGAACTTGCCACACGTGAAGTCAGTTCAGACACTGCCAGCCTGAGTCAGGTCATTCCCCTCATCAGGCTTTTGCAGAAGAAGCTGGAGGCATTGAAGAAGGAGCTAACACGGAGCGATTCCGCTAGGCATGTGGGACTTGTGGATGCAGCCCTTAATTCGCTTAACAAGGATTCACGGGTGGTCAATCTGTTGAAATCAGAGCACTACATTTTGGCCACCGTGCTCGATCCTAGATTTAAAGCCTACCTTGGATCTCTCTTTCCGGCAGACACAGGTCTGCTGGGGTTGAAAGACCTGCTGGTGACAAAATTGTCAAGTCAAGCGGAACGCGACCTGTCAACATCTCCTCCTTCACATTCTCCCGCAACTGGGGGTGCGAGGAAAAGGCTCAGAATTCCGAGCCCACCCGCTGGCGGTGATGCAGGGCAGTCTGGAGCGACTGCTGATGCTGACATCTGGTCCGGACTGAAGGACCTGACAACGATTACGGACATGTCGTCTACTGTCACTGCATATGATTCTCTCAACATTGATAGAATGGTGGAGGATTATATGAGTGACCGCATCCAAGTAGGCACGTCACACAGTCCGTACTTATACTGGCAGGAAAAAGAGGCAATTTGGAGGCCCTTGCACAAACTGGCTTTATTCTACCTAAGTTGCCCTCCCACAAGTGTGTACTCCGAAAGAGTGTTTAGTGCCGCCGCTCACCTTGTCAGCAATCGGCGTACGAGGTTACATCCAGAAAATGTGGAGAAGATGATGTTCATTAAAATGAATTATAATCAATTCCTCCGCGGAGACATTGACCAGCAGCAATTGCCTCCACAAAGTACACAGGGAGCTGAGATGGTGGATTCCAGTGGGGACGAATTGATAATCTGTGAGGAGGGGGATGTACACGGTGATATATCGGAGGGTGAAGATGAGGTGGACATCTTGCCTCTGTAGAGCCAGTTTGTGCAAGGAGAGATTAATTGCTTCTTTTTTGGGGGGGGTCCAAACCAACCCGTCATATCAGTCACAGTCGTGTGGCAGACCCTGTCACTGAAATGATGGGTTGGTTAAAGTGTGCATGTCCTGTTTTGTTTATACAACATAAGGGTGGGTGGGAGGGCCCAAGGATAATTCCATCTTGCACCTCTTTTTTCTTTTCTTTTTCTTTGCATCATGTGCTGATTGGGGAGGGTTTTTTGGAAGGGACATCCTGCGTGACACTGCAGTGCCACTCCTAGATGGGCCCGGTGTTTGTGTCGGCCACTAGGGTCGCTAATCTTACTCACACAGCTACCTCATTGCGCCTCTTTTTTTCTTTGCGTCATGTGCTGTTTGGGGAGGGTTTTTTGGAAGGGACATCCTGCGTGACACTGCAGTGCCACTCCTAGATGTGCCCGGTGTTTGTGTCGGCCACTAGGGTCGCTAATCTTACTCACACAGTCAGCTACCTCATTGCGCCTCTTTTTTTCTTTGCGTCATGTGCTGTTTGGGGAGGGTTTTTTGGAAGGGCCATCCTGCGTGACACTGCAGTGCCACTCCTAGATGGGCCCGGTGTTTGTGTCGGCCACTAGGGTCGCTTATCTTACTCACACAGCGACCTCGGTGCAAATTTTAGGACTAAAAATAATATTGTGAGGTGTGATGTGTTCAGAATAGGCTGAAAATGAGTGTAAATTATGTTTTTTGAGGTTAATAATACTTTGGGATCAAAATTACCCCCAAATTCTATGATTTAAGCTGTTTTTTAGGGTTTTTTTAAAAAAACACCCGAATCCAAAACACACCCGAATCCGACAAAAAAAATTCGGTGAGGTTTTGCCAAAACGCGGTCGAACCCAAAACACGGCCGCGGAACCGAACCCAAAACCAAAACACAAAACCCGAAAAATTTCCGGCGCTCATCTCTAATTATAATATATACCACCTAACCGTGGTTTTTTTTTCATTCTTTATACCGTCATAGTGTCATACTAGTTGTTACGAGTATACTACTATCTCTTTATCAACCAGTGTACAGTGCGGTAGTTCACGGCTGTGGCTACCTCTGTGTCGGAACTCGGCAGGCAGTCCGTCCATCCATAATTGTATTATTATAATATATACCACCTAACCGTGGTTTTTTTTTCATTCTTTATACCGTCATAGTGTCATACTAGTTGTTACGAGTATACTACTATCTCTTTATCAACCAGTGTACAGTGCGGTAGTTCACGGCTGTGGCTACCTCTGTGTCGGCAGTCGGCAGGCAGTCCGTCCATCCATAATTGTATTATAATATATACCACCTAACCGTGGTTTTTTTTTCATTCTTTATACCGTCATAGTGTCATACTAGTTGTTACGAGTATACTACTATCTCTTTATCAACCAGTGTACAGTGCGGTAGTTCACGGCTGTGGCTACCTCTGTGTCGGCAGTCGGCAGGCAGTCCGTCCATCCATAATTGTATTATAATATATACCACCTAACCGTGGTTTTTTTTTCATTCTTTATACCGTCATAGTCAGTCATACTAGTTGTTACGAGTATACTACTATCTCTTTATCAACCAGTGTACAGTGCGGTAGTTCACGGCTGTGGCTACCTCTGTGTCGGAACTCGGCAGGCAGTCCGCCCATCCATAATTGTATTACAATATATACCACCTAACCGTGTTTTTTTTTTCATTCTTTATACCGTCATAGTCAGTCATACTAGTTGTTACGAGTATACTACTATCTCTTTATCAACCAGTGTACAGTGCGGTAGTTCACGGCTGTGGCTACCTCTGTGTCGGCACTCGGCAGGCAGTCCGTCCAACCATAAATGTATTATAATATATACCACCTAACCGTGGTTTTTTTTTCATTCTTTATACCGTCGTCATACTAGTTGTTACGAGTATACTACTATCTCTTTATCAACCAGTGTACAGTGCGGTAGTTCACGGCTGTGGCTACCTCTGTGTCGGCAGTCGGCAGGCAGTCCGTCCATCCATAATTGTATTATAATATATACCACCTAACCGTGGTTTTTTTTTCATTCTTTATACCGTCATAGTCAGTCATACTAGTTGTTACGAGTATACTACTATCTCTTTATCAACCAGTGTACAGTGCGGTAGTTCACGGCTGTGGCTACCTCTGTGTCGGAACTCGGCAGGCAGTCCGTCCATCCATAATTGTATTACAATATATACCACCTAACCGTGGTTTTTTTTTCATTCTTTATACCGTCATAGTCAGTCATACTAGTTGTTACGAGTATACTACTATCTCTTTATCAACCAGTGTACAGTGCGGTAGTTCACGGCTGTGGCTACCTCTGTGTCGGCAGTCGGCAGGCAGTCCGTCCATCCATAATTGTATTATAATATATACCACCTAACCGTGGTTTTTTTTTCATTCTTTATACCGTCATAGTCAGTCATACTAGTTGTTACGAGTATACTACTATCTCTTTATCAACCAGTGTACAGTGCGGTAGTTCACGGCTGTGGCTACCTCTGTGTCGGAACTCGGCAGGCAGTCCGTCCATCCATAATTGTATTACAATATATACCACCTAACCGTGGTTTTTTTTTCATTCTTTATACCGTCATAGTCAGTCATACTAGTTGTTACGAGTATACTACTATCTCTTTATCAACCAGTGTACAGTGCGGTAGTTCACGGCTGTGGCTACCTCTGTGTCGGCACTCGGCAGGCAGTCCGTCCAACCATAATTGTATTATAATATATACCACCTAACCGTGGTTTTTTTTTCATTCTTTATACCGTCGTCATACTAGTTGTTACGAGTATACTACTATCTCTTTATCAACCAGTGTACAGTGCGGTAGTTCACGGCTGTGGCTACCTCTGTGTCGGCACTCGGCAGGCAGTCCGTCCATCCATAATTGTATTATATACCACCTAACCGTGGTTTTTTTATACCACCTAACCGTGGCAGTCCGTCCATAATTGTATACTAGTATCCAATCCATCCATCTCCATTGTTTACCTGAGGTGCCTTTTAGTTCTGCCTATAAAATATGGAGAACAAAAAAGTTGAGGTTCCAAAATTAGGGAAAGATCAAGATCCACTTCCACCTCGTGCTGAAGCTGCTGCCACTAGTCATGGCCGAGACGATGAAATGCCAGCAACGTCGTCTGCCAAGGCCGATGCCCAATGTCATAGTACAGAGCATGTCAAATCCAAAACACCAAATATCAGAAAAAAAAGGACTCCAAAACCTAAAATAAAATTGTCGGAGGAGAAGCGTAAACTTGCCAATATGCCATTTACCACACGGAGTGGCAAGGAACGGCTGAGGCCCTGGCCTATGTTCATGGCTAGTGGTTCAGCTTCACATGAGGATGGAAGCACTCAGCCTCTCGCTAGAAAACTGAAAAGACTCAAGCTGGCAAAAGCACCGCAAAGAACTGTGCGTTCTTTGAAATCCCAAATCCACAAGGAGAGTCCAATTGTGTCGTTTGCGATGCCTGACCTTCCCAACACTGGACGTGAAGAGCATGCGCCTTCCACTATTTGCATGCCCCCTGCAAGTGCTGGAAGGAGCACCCGCAGTCCAGTTCCTGATAGTCAGATTGAAGATGTCAGTGTTGAAGTACACCAGGATGAGGAGGATATGGGTGTTGCTGGCGCTGGGGAGGAAATTGACCAGGAGGATTCTGATGGTGAGGTGGTTTGTTTAAGTCAGGCACCCGGGGAGACACCTGTTGTCCGTGGGAGGAATATGGCCGTTGACATGCCAGGTGAAAATACCAAAAAAATCAGCTCTTCGGTGTGGAGGTATTTCACCAGAAATGCGGACAACAGGTGTCAAGCCGTGTGTTCCCTTTGTCAAGCTGTAATAAGTAGGGGTAAGGACGTTAACCACCTCGGAACATCCTCCCTTATACGTCACCTGCAGCGCATTCATAATAAGTCAGTGACAAGTTCAAAACTTTGGGTGACAGCGGAAGCAGTCCACTGACCAGTAAATCCCTTCCTCTTGTAACCAAGCTCACGCAAACCACCCCACCAACTCCCTCAGTGTCAATTTCCTCCTTCCCCAGGAATGCCAATAGTCCTGCAGGCCATGTCACTGGCAAGTCTGACGAGTCCTCTCCTGCCTGGGATTCCTCCGATGCATCCTTGCGTGTAACGCCTACTGCTGCTGGCGCTGCTGTTGTTGCCGCTGGGAGTCGATGGTCATCCCAGAGGGGAAGTCGTAAGCCCACTTGTACTACTTCCAGTAAGCAATTGACTGTTCAACAGTCCTTTGCGAGGAAGATGAAATATCACAGCAGTCATCCTACTGCAAAGCGGATAACTGAGTCCTTGACAACTATGTTGGTGTTAGACGTGCGTCCGGTATCCGCCGTTAGTTCACAGGGAACTAGACAATTTATTGAGGCAGTGTGCCCCCGTTACCAAATACCATCTAGGTTCCACTTCTCTAGGCAGGCGATACCGAGAATGTACACGGACGTCAGAAAAAGACTCACCAGTGTCCTAAAAAATGCAGTTGTACCCAATGTCCACTTAACCACGGACATGTGGACAAGTGGAGCAGGGCAGGGTCAGGACTATATGACTGTGACAGCCCACTGGGTAGATGTATGGACTCCCGCCGCAAGAACAGCAGCGGCGGCACCAGTAGCAGCATCTCGCAAACGCCAACTCTTTCCTAGGCAGGCTACGCTTTGTATCACCGCTTTCCAGAATACGCACACAGCTGAAAACCTCTTACGGCAACTGAGGAAGATCATCGCGGAATGGCTTACCCCAATTGGACTCTCCTGTGGATTTGTGGCATCGGACAACGCCAGCAATATTGTGTGTGCATTAAATATGGGCAAATTCCAGCACGTCCCATGTTTTGCACATACCTTGAATTTGGTGGTGCAGAATTTTTTAAAAAACGACAGGGGCGTGCAAGAGATGCTGTCGGTGGCCAGAAAAATTGCGGGACACTTTCGGCGTACAGGCACCACGTACAGAAGACTGGAGCACCACCAAAAACTACTGAACCTGCCCTGCCATCATCTGAAGCAAGAAGTGGTAACGAGGTGGAATTCAACCCTCTATATGCTTCAGAGGTTGGAGGAGCAGCAAAAGGCCATTCAAGCCTATACAATTGAGCACGATATAGGAGATGGAATGCACCTGTCTCAAGTGCAGTGGAGAATGATTTCAACGTTGTGCAAGGTTCTGATGCTCTTTGAACTTGCCACACGTGAAGTCAGTTCAGACACTGCCAGCCTGAGTCAGGTCATTCCCCTCATCAGGCTTTTGCAGAAGAAGCTGGAGGCATTGAAGAAGGAGCTAACACGGAGCGATTCCGCTAGGCATGTGGGACTTGTGGATGCAGCCCTTAATTCGCTTAACAAGGATTCACGGGTGGTCAATCTGTTGAAATCAGAGCACTACATTTTGGCCACCGTGCTCGATCCTAGATTTAAAGCCTACCTTGGATCTCTCTTTCCGGCAGACACAGGTCTGCTGGGGTTGAAAGACCTGCTGGTGACAAAATTGTCAAGTCAAGCGGAACGCGACCTGTCAACATCTCCTCCTTCACATTCTCCCGCAACTGGGGGTGCGAGGAAAAGGCTCAGAATTCCGAGCCCACCCGCTGGCGGTGATGCAGGGCAGTCTGGAGCGACTGCTGATGCTGACATCTGGTCCGGACTGAAGGACCTGACAACGATTACGGACATGTCGTCTACTGTCACTGCATATGATTCTCTCAACATTGATAGAATGGTGGAGGATTATATGAGTGACCGCATCCAAGTAGGCACGTCACACAGTCCGTACTTATACTGGCAGGAAAAAGAGGCAATTTGGAGGCCCTTGCACAAACTGGCTTTATTCTACCTAAGTTGCCCTCCCACAAGTGTGTACTCCGAAAGAGTGTTTAGTGCCGCCGCTCACCTTGTCAGCAATCGGCGTACGAGGTTACATCCAGAAAATGTGGAGAAGATGATGTTCATTAAAATGAATTATAATCAATTCCTCCGCGGAGACATTGACCAGCAGCAATTGCCTCCACAAAGTACACAGGGAGCTGAGATGGTGGATTCCAGTGGGGACGAATTGATAATCTGTGAGGAGGGGGATGTACACGGTGATATATCGGAGGGTGAAGATGAGGTGGACATCTTGCCTCTGTAGAGCCAGTTTGTGCAAGGAGAGATTAATTGCTTCTTTTTTGGGGGGGGTCCAAACCAACCCGTCATATCAGTCACAGTCGTGTGGCAGACCCTGTCACTGAAATGATGGGTTGGTTAAAGTGTGCATGTCCTGTTTTGTTTATACAACATAAGGGTGGGTGGGAGGGCCCAAGGATAATTCCATCTTGCACCTCTTTTTTCTTTTCTTTTTCTTTGCATCATGTGCTGATTGGGGAGGGTTTTTTGGAAGGGACATCCTGCGTGACACTGCAGTGCCACTCCTAGATGGGCCCGGTGTTTGTGTCGGCCACTAGGGTCGCTAATCTTACTCACACAGCTACCTCATTGCGCCTCTTTTTTTCTTTGCGTCATGTGCTGTTTGGGGAGGGTTTTTTGGAAGGGACATCCTGCGTGACACTGCAGTGCCACTCCTAGATGTGCCCGGTGTTTGTGTCGGCCACTAGGGTCGCTAATCTTACTCACACAGTCAGCTACCTCATTGCGCCTCTTTTTTTCTTTGCGTCATGTGCTGTTTGGGGAGGGTTTTTTGGAAGGGCCATCCTGCGTGACACTGCAGTGCCACTCCTAGATGGGCCCGGTGTTTGTGTCGGCCACTAGGGTCGCTAATCTTACTCACACAGCTACCTCATTGCGCCTCTTTTTTTCTTTGCGTCATGTGCTGTTTGGGGAGGGTTTTTTGGAAGGGACATCCTGCGTGACACTGCAGTGCCACTCCTAGATGGGCCCGGTGTTTGTGTCGGCCACTAGGGTCGCTTATCTTACTCACACAGCGACCTCGGTGCAAATTTTAGGACTAAAAATAATATTGTGAGGTGTGAGGTATTCAGAATAGACTGAAAATGAGTGTAAATTATGGTTTTTGAGGTTAATAATACTTTGGGATCAAAATGACCCCCAAATTCTATGATTTAAGCTGTTTTTTAGTGTTTTTGGAAAAAAACACCCGAATCCGACAAAAAAAATTCGGTGAGGTTTTGCCAAAACGCGTTCGAACCCAAAACACGGCAGCGGAACCGAACCCAAAACCAAAACACAAAACCCGAAAAATTTCAGGCGCTCATCTCTAATAAACACAAGGGGTGGCAAATGGCCCCATCTTGCCCCTTGTGATGCGATGGAGACAGGGCTGAAATTGGGCCCTTGCCTCTTCTTGTGGTTTGAAACTTAGAAGTTGTTTGGGTCAGCCACAATAAAAAGGGGTAAAGTTAGAATAAATAGGGTCTTGATTTAAATAGGCCATCCATCCTTGCCACCATACCATTTTCTAATAATAAAGCTGACATTTTTATTTGGCAAAATTATTTCAGTTGCGGTGTCAGTTATATCTTTAGAGTATGTCTTGAGTATGCGTATGAATGAAGGATAGTCTACGATAGACATTTTAAGAGTTATTAATCCACTTTGAACAACCCCTCTTTAATCAAATATGCCCCACACATACATAAAATGGAAGGTCCTCTCACGTGCATGTTAGCACCACCTATTGACACTGTAGGAGGCAGTCTGTCCATAGAGTTTCAGCAGAGGTCTCTTGAAGTGCTAAGTGTGATTTTTCCACTGCAAGCAAGATGAGCATGAATCAGTACCAGAGGGGTTGCCTAAATGTGGACAAATATTTTATAACTTGGTGGGATGATTAATTTGAAAAAGTTTTGTATTAGTCAAATACATGTAATTGTGCACTCTGTTACATTTAGATGTATGCAATGATAGACCCTGGTCATTACTTAGCAATCCTAGGGGAGGGAGCGGTACCTGTACAATGTGTATTAATACTAGGGACGAGCATGTTCGGTTATTTGAGAACCAACCCTCAGTTTTGCACACCTAATTTGGATCAGAAAACGAGGCAAAACGTCATCATCTGCGGATCTCGCAGGTTTTGTATTCTACATAAGTCCCCAGTGATCGGTGCCAATTTCACTCCAGACTCGGAGAGTGCACAGGACGTGTTCCTTTTGTGCTGCTGTAGTTAGGGAAGGGGCAGGAGAGAGCAAAAGGGCGCAGGAGAGAGCAGAAGGGAGGGGGGCAGGAGAGAGCAAAGGTGGGCAAGAGAGAGCAGAGGGGGACAGGAGAGAGCAGTCCTGCTTGTGTGGGTGTGCTGTGTCAGTCACTGTAGGGCTCTGCACAGTACAGTAGTGCACTGCACTAGCAAACTGTGGCTGTGTATAGGAGGTACCAGGTGTTGTTCTCTGTCTATAAGGGGCTGTGCATTGCTGTACACTACTGCTATATATCTCTGTGTGATCCAAAGCCAAAAATATATTTAATTTAATTGGTGCGTCACTCAGTACTGCGGCTGCCGTACACTAACACTACTGCTATATCTGTGTGATCCAAAGTCAAAAATATATTTAATTGGTGCGTCACTCTGATTACTAGTACTGCAACTGCCGTGCACTACTGTAGATCCTCTGTGTGTGATCCAGAGCAAAAAATATATTTCTATTGGTGAGTCACTCAGTGATGACTACCAGTACTGCCGTACACTACTGCTATATATCCTCTGTGTGTGATCCAGAGCAAAAAATATATTTTTATTGGTGTGTCACTCTGACTACTAGTACAGTGGCTGCTATATACTACTGCTATATATCCTCTGTGTGTGATCCAAAGCCAAAAATATATTTCTATTATGTATTTGAAAGGGGTGCTCTGTCTGCTGTATCTGAAAGGGGTGAACTGTCCATCCATCCATCCATGGATCCACCCCAGTGTAAAATTAAAATAATAAAAGCTATAAGGCGGCTATTATTTATTGTGATTGCTCTTACCTTAACAATATAATTAAGCTAGCTTATCAACTAAAAATAATGACACAGACACCAAATGCATTAGATTTGAAAGGTCATTGTATTTATTAATTGGATGACCGTAAACGTAGGGATGGCAAGGAAGACGCTACAATGGCCAGCTCCAGTCAAATATATCATGCAACTTGGGGTGACTGAACACCCCAACTGTAATGGCGGTGACTGAAATGCTCCAACTATATATAAGCATAACCTGTGCTGCGAAGGACTCACCATCCCTTACTGGCATGGTACGGACCTCCTAATGGGAACGCCCAGTGACCCCCCTCAGGGGCAGGACAACACCGGCCATCCATCAAAGGGGTAAGTGCCCCACAGTGACCACTTATGCTACATATGACCGCTGGCCATAGCGCCTTCCCGCCGGCTTAAATTGAAAGATTTTCAGATCGAATGAGTACTAGAAATGTAGAACATGAACAAAATAAAAAATGTAGGGAGGGTGGGTGGGCTTCCAAACCGACAAGAGGACTTAAATCACTCAAACTCCTCCCTATAAAGGCTACCAAATTCCTCCTACCTTCTAATACTGATAGGCCAAGCCTAAACCAATAATAAACAGCCTAATACCCTTGATCTTCCTACCAACATAGCCTAAACTAACCAATTGCAAAAATCAAAGACTCTTATATATTTTCAGGCCTATTCAGCTCTCTTCCATTTAAAACAAAAAGCCTAAAATTATAATTATAAAAAAAATCTATTTTTTTGTTTGTGCTGTACCCCAGTGTATTATACAATTTTTGTTTTATTTTCATAAGTACTGTGACACTGCTGGTCAGATCGCAGTATATTATTTTCTACTCATAAATACATTGTGCAACACTGTCGGTGTAGTCAACCACATTGTGTATTTATTATACATATTTCTGATTCATTTCTGCGACACTGTAACTGCCGGTGTGTGATATAAAAAATATTTCTACATATTTTTGACTCATTTGTGCGACATTACAACCGCAGTGTGTGATATAAAAAATAATATATATATTTTGATTTAAATTAATATTTTGTGCTGTGTCATCCCAGTATACATCCAGGGACTGCAGCTGCTCCGTCCATCTAGGGGTGTTCTGTCAGTCCACCCAAAATGAAAGACATCTTTTTTAATATATTTTGTGCTGTATCCTCCCAGAATACATCCAGGCATGCTCCGTCCATTTCAGAGTGTGGTGTCTGTAGCTCATATTCTTATTATAACTTATTTTCCTATTTTCATAACTATTCTTATCACCACATTTTAATTAATTCAAATTAATATTATTAATAATAATTATAAATTAGATAAATTTAAATTAAATGAATATAAAAAAAACCCTCTCCACACTCATATAATGAACTTTCTGCATATCGAAGATATCTTGGAGGAAATGAAGAATTTGATTCTAATAAATAAAATAAAATAAATGAAAATAAATAAAAATAAAAATAAATTAAATAAATTAAATCTTAAATATTATCTTTATTTTAATATTTTTGCCTTAATCATCTTTTTGTGAACTGAAATCTTGAGCCTTGCCTAATGCGTCATTTTATATACATTCTTTTTTAAAATATTTTACCCTCCAAGTATATACATCCAAGGGTTGCTGCTGCTCCGTCCAGCTACCTTGGTGCAACCTTTTGGCCTAAACTGGATAAAAACAATATTGGGAGCTGTGAGGTGTTCAGAATAGTCTGGAAATTAGTGGAAATGAATGTTATTGAGGTTAATAATACTGTAGGAAAAAAACACCCCCAAATTATGTTATTTTAGCTGTTTTGATGATTTTTTTCTAAAAAAATCCAGTTCCAAAACCAAAACCCGCAAGGGTGGTTTTGGCAAAACCAATCCAGATCCAAAACACGAAAGAGATCCAGATCCAAAACCAAAACACAAGATCTGAAAAATGGCCCGGCGCACCCCCCTAATTAATACAGTGTCTAACCTTTAAATTTGCGCTATCAGTCTCATATTGATTGTATATCTGAGATGGATGATGGAAAAAAAGATAAACTTAGTTCTTGGATAGTCATCCCATAGGTATTTGTTACAGAGATACAGCAGTTGTTATCATTCTATAACACATACTCTAGCTGACTCTAAGGAGAAGTAAAGAATTTCAGAGTTGGTAATCATGACCAAAACATGCCTAGGGCTGAATCACACTGGATACTTGAGGTCACACATTGACACCTGCTAGCATCTATTTTTAATTTTTTAAGAGTTTTCTATTGCATTAGATTCCCAAATCCCATATATTTTGATTCAGCGAAATACTGAAACTTTTAGAAAAAGATCATACCAAGCCAGTTATACTGACAAATTAAATCATTAGCACAATGACGCTTTATGGAAGTACTTACAGCACCTTTTTTACTCAACAAAAATTTTTCTTTTGCACCAGCTCTGAGCTGAAAGAGTTCAGGTGTATACAGGGCCGGTATAGCGTGGAAAGCATGTGTGGGAGAGGAGGTTAGGCCAGAGGCAGGGGGTTGCCGAGGGCTGAAAGACTGTTTTAAACTATGAAGGGGTAAATGTATTATAGCGGCACGCACTGCTTTGCCTGTTTACCAAGGCAAAGCAGGAAGTGACATCTACAAGATGTAAGAACATCTTGTCCGCTGAAGTGGCGGAGTGAAAACTCCCCCCCTCCGGCAATGCCACCCTGAGCACACAGCACATCAGCTCAGTGCTGACATGCTGTGTCTCCCTGCCCGGCCAGCTCCTCTGCGCATGTGCAGGATCTTGCTACTCACGCGAGATCCACTGCTCAGTCCGAAGCCGGCACCCGCCATAGCCAGGGACAGCTCTGTGTCTGCTGTGGAGATAGGGTATCACCACCTGCAGCTGTCGAAATGGATTGCTGCAGGTGTCAGAACGGTCAGCACTGCTGACCATTCTTACATTGCCCTTACATCTTATAGATAGCAGCGCCGATATGGGCATGGGCGCATAGCGGTACATTAATATATGGGGGAGAAACGGTATATGATACTGCTTCTCCACCATAATGACATATAATATATTTACCCATAAGAGACGCCGCCCCACTGGGAGTTCGGCTCCTCTCTGCAGTGAGTCAGGTCACTCGCTCCCAGTCAATATGATCTCATGCTGGTAGCAAGGGACAGTCTGCAAATTGTCCCTTGCTTCCAGTGGGAGAACTCACAGCCAGGGAGAATGCAGAGAGATAAGTGGTGAATTCAAGGTGGTAGTGGTGGTGGGGGGGTACTTTTTTTAAAACTCACAATTAGGGTGCATTTGAAATGGAGCATTTTGTTACAAGCTGCTGTGGTGGCTCAGCGCTAGTCCCGGCCAATACGGCAGCCGCTGGGGGTTGTGGGCTGCCTGTAGGGACATGCAGTGTTACAGCTGCACAGGATTTGTAGTTTGGAGGGGGCTTGTTCCAGCAGGACTCACCTCCCCTATATCTCCCAGACACTTCTGCCTGGCCTTGCCGGTTATATTTCTTAGTTACCAAGGAGCTCTTGTCGTTCTGTTCTGTACTTTGTATCTTCCTGGCTTTGTTCGTCTGCTGCAGCTGTTTCTGAAAACCTGGTTTGTCTGCTGACGTCCTGCAAGGCTGAGCTTTGGTTAATCCTGCATATCTGGTCGGTCAGCTAACATCCTGCAAGGCCAAACTCTGATCTACCATACACTCCTGGTCTATTAGTTAACTTCCTGCAAGTCCGAGCTTCAGTCAATCCTGCACTTCTGGCCAGTCAGCTAAAATCCAGCAAGGTCAAGCTTTGGTCATTCCTGCACACCTGGCCTGTCAGCTAACATCCTGCCAGGTGAAGTTTCATCAATACTGCACACCTGGTCAGTCTGCTAACATCTTTTAAGGTTAAGATTTAGCCTACCCTGCACATCAGGTCCATCTGCTACCATCCTGCAAGGCCATGCTCTGACCAATCCCGCACACCTGGTCAGTCCGTTAACAACCAGCAGGGCCAAGCTTGGGTCACGTCTGCATTCCTGGTCTGTGTGCTAATGTTCTGCAAAGTCTAGTCTATAGCTAATCCTGCATAACTGGCCTGTCTGCTGACAACATGCAAGGCCAAGCTTCAGCTAATCCTGCATATTCAACCCGCCTGCAGTTTTCCTTCAACGTCAAGCTGCTACAGCTCCATTATATCTGACGTGACTGCTGTTACCCTGCATAGCTGCGCCACAGCCCTTCCTGATAGACTGGTCTGTCTGCATCTGCCAATGTATTACTCTGCTTCCCTGCAACATCTGGTACGGGAGGATCACTTAGGACCCAGTGATACCAAAGACTAATCAAGTTGTGTCCTAGCTACCAGGATACAGTCGTATCTTCTCTCTTCAGTCAAATATTGGGGGAGCTCCTACTGCTGGAGGAATTAAGTCAGGATGCACCCTAGGTACGGGTTTGCACAATAAGCACTAAGGGAGCAGTGGGGGGTTGCTAATGGTGTAAAACCTCTTGAGGGCTCTAGGACTCTCACCCTAATAGAACTGGATCTTCCCTCAAGTTCAAGCAAGTCCAAGGCAGCTACTTTCCCAATTATCTCTGAAATACTCCACGGCAACTTCCAAGTCCTAGGATCTAGTCTTTTGTAAAACATGTACAGTACCTACCAACACTGGAACTTGCACGTGGTTTGAGGTGGCTGCCCCATCCTACTGCTACCACTATCACCCCACCACCACCCCCAGCTGCCATGTGTCACATTTACTACTCCCACCCAATCCCAACTGCAACTACCACCATCACGTCCACCACCTCCCCCAACTGCCATGTGTAACCACAACTACCCCTAAGCTGATACCTGCCTTTGCTACTACCTGTCATCTGTGTCCCTACAACAACCCACAGAATCATCTGTGTTCCCACTACTACCACCAACCCAGCTGTCATGTATGTCCCTACTACTACTCTTGCTGTTAAGTATGTCCCCTCTACTACCACTATTCCCAGTTGTCATGTATATGCCTATACTACCGTGATACCCCAATAGAGAGAGCATTAAGAGAAAGCACAGAGAGCAGGAGCACTAAGACCCTGCGGACACCGGTTGGTGCTGCATGGCAGACATGCTGTCCCCACCAGGTCCACCAGAAGCCTCAAAAGTTTATTTCCTCAAGCGGTCCGCCTGCTGAACCCCTGAGCATTGACTGACTAGACGTGACTTTACTCCCCCCCCCCAACTGCTTATCTGTTACCTACTTGGCTGTTGTATAGCAAACCGAAGACAAATTCCTAGTATACGCAAGTATACCTGGCCAATAAAGCTGATTCTGATTCTGATGAGAGGCGCCAGAAGCAGTGGGACATGCAGAGCCTTTTTCGTGGGAGAAGTCAGCGTTTGTTGGGGTTGCAGCTTGGTCGGGGAGTTGTATGCTGGCGAGCAGCTACAGAGGAGATGCTGGTGAGCGGCCACAGATGGAGATGCTGGTGAATGGCTGTAGAGAGAGAGAGAGTCACACTGGTGGAGATGCAGAAGAGTGCTGAGACACAGACTGGAGCCAGCTGCTGTGCAAAGGAGACTTACGGGGGATCCGGGCTCAGACTGATGGCATTGAGCAGAGCAGTGATGGCCATTGTGGTGTGAGCTGGAGGACCAGAAGTGAAAACCACTTGGTAATATCAGCACAGAGGCATAATCACCCTGGAACAGGTCTGTTTAAGTATACCACAAGTAAACCTGTTTGTGCAAGTCTTCAGTATAAGGAAACTTACATGATGTACACATTTACTACTAGTCTCTGCACTAAGCTTATTTGGTGAGAATACAAGCCACACCCTAGCCTACTTTGTGGAACTTTGTCATAGCAGTGACACCGACAAAGGGTCCTATTCAATGAAGTATACACACTTACTGATTGGCCGCTCTATATGTCATCATGATGGCAAAGCTGAGGGGGCATTTGAATTATGCCTGCCCAGCTGTGTCGGCAGTCCCACAGCCAGATACACAGATATATCTGGAGCTATGCTGCAGAGCAGAAGTGATATGTCTGTGAATGATGCCATTCAGAGACATATGGAGCCTAATTCAGAGTTGATCGCAGCAGCAAATTTGTTGGCAGTTGGGCAAAACCAGAGCCGGCCTTAGCTATAGGCAGGCTAGGCATTTGCCTAGGGCATTCAAGCATGTCTAGGGGCATCCAAGCATGTCCCTGCAGCATCTCATGCTGAGAGGGACAGTCCGCAAACTAACTGTTACTTTCCAAATGTATTCAATCAGTACTTGTATACACTGCTGTTTACATTTGTCAAAAAAAATGCACACTGTGCCTTAAACTTCCTCTGACATGCTTGAATGCCCCTGACTTGTGAGACCTCAGACAGACAGCAGAAGCCCAGTAAATGCAATTCCTGGACCTGTGACATTTTTACTGACTATATAAGGTTATTACTGGATGGCTTCTTATGATAACACATGTGTATTTTGGAAGACTGCTTCACAGAAACCTGACATCACCTATACTGCTTGTGCACATGGGGGAGGGGGACCCTGCCATCCTGTGTGTGTCCCTTATCCCTGTGCAAACCCCAGGTGTCTGCAGGGATATAACATGGGCAGTGTTCTCCCCACACTTTATTTCCTAGTCAGTCCATACCGTAAAATTCCCCTGCCATCTAGTAGAGATGTGCACTTGAAATTTTTCGGGTTTTGTGTTTTGGTTTTGGGTTCGTTTCCGCGGCCGTATTTTGGGTTCGACCGCGTTTTGGCAAAACCTCACCGAATTTTTTTTGTCGGATTCGGGTGTGTTTTGGATTCGGGTGTTTTTTTAAAAAAACACTAAAAAACAGCTTAAATCATAGAATTTGGGGGTCATTTTGATCCCAAGGTATTATTAACCTCAAAAACCATAATTTGCACTCATTTTCAGTCTATTCTGAATACCTCACACCTCACAATATTATTTTTAGTCCTAAAATTTGCACCTAGGTCGCTGGATGACTAAGCTAAGCGACCCTAGTGGCCGACACAAACACCGTGCCCATCTAGGAGTGGCACTGCAGTGTCACGCAGGATGGCCCTTCCAAAAAACCCTCCCCAAACAGCACATGACGCAAAGAAAAAAAGAGGCGCAATGAGGTAGCTGTGTGAGTAAGATAAGCGACCCTAGTGGCCGACACAAACACCGGGCCCATCTAGGAGTGGCACTGCAGTGTCACGCAGGATGGCCCTTCCAAAAAACCCTCCCCAAACAGCACATGACGCAAAGAAAAAAAGAGGCGCAATGAGGTAGCTGTGTGAGTAAGATAAGCGACCCTAGTGGCCGACACAAACACCGGGCCCATCTAGGAGTGGCACTGCAGTGTCACGCAGGATGGCCCTTCCAAAAAACACTCCCCAAACAGCACATGACGCAAAGAAAAAAAGAGGTGCAATGAGGTAGCTGTGTGAGTAAGATAAGCGACCCTAGTGGCCGACACAAACACCGGGCCCATCTAGGAGTAGCACTGCAGTGTCACGCAGGATGGCCCTTCCAAAAAACCCTCCCCAAACAGCACATGACGCAAAGAAAAAAAGAGGCGCAATGAGGTAGCTGTGTGAGTAAGATAAGCGACCCTAGTGGCCGACACAAACACCGGGCCCATCTAGGAGTGGCACTGCAGTGTCACGCAGGATGGCCCTTCCAAAAAACCCTCCCCAAACAGCACATGACGCAAAGAAAAAAAGAGGCGCAATGAGGTAGCTGTGTGAGTAAGATAAGCGACCCTAGTGGCCGACACAAACACCGGGCCCATCTAGGAGTGGCACTGCAGTGTCACGCAGGATGGCCCTTCCAAAAAACATTCCACAAACAGCACATGACGCAAAGAAAAATTAAAGAAAAAAGAGGTGCAAGATGGAATTGTCCTTGGGCCCTCCCACCCACCCTTATGTTGTATAAACAGGACATGCACAATTTAACCAACCCATCATTTCAGTGACAGGGTCTGCCACACGACTGTGACTGAAATGACGGGTTGGTTTGGACCCCCACCAAAAAAGAAACAATTAATCTCTCCTTGCACAAACTGGCTCTACAGAGGCAAGATGTCCACCTCATCATCATCCTCCGATATATCACCGTGTACATCCCCCTCCTCACAGATTATCAATTCGTCCCCACTGGAATCCACCATCTCAGCTCCCTGTGTACTTTGTGGAGGCAATTGCTGCTGGTCAATGTCTCCACGGAGGAATTGATTATAATTCATTTTAATGAACATCATCTTCTCCACATTTTCTGGATGTAACCTCGTACGCCGATTGCTGACAAGGTGAGCGGCGGCACTAAACACTCTTTCGGAGTACACACTTGTGGGAGGGCAACTTAGGTAGAATAAAGCCAGTTTGTGCAAGGGCCTCCAAATTGCCTCTTTTTCCTGCCAGTATAAGTACGGACTGTGTGACGTGCCTACTTGGATGCGGTCACTCATATAATCCTCCACCATTCTTTCAATGGTGAGAGAATCATATGCAGTGACAGTAGATGACATGTCCGTAATCGTTGTCAGGTCCTTCAGTCCGGACCAGATGTCAGCATCAGCAGTCGCTCCAGACTGCCCTGCATCACCGCTAGCGGGTGGGCTCGGAATTCTGAGCCTTTTCCTCGCACCCCCAGTTGCGGGAGAATGTGAAGGAGGAGATGTTGACAGGTCGCGTTCCGCTTGACTTGACAATTTTGTCACCAGCAGGTCTTTGAACCCCAGCAGACTTGTGTCTGCCGGAAAGAGAGATCCAAGGTAGGCTTTAAATCTAGGATCGAGCACGGTGGCCAAAATGTAGTGCTCTGATTTCAACAGATTGACCACCCGTGAATCCTTGTTAAGCGAATTAAGGGCTCCATCCACAAGTCCCACATGCCTAGCGGAATCGCTCCGTGTTAGCTCCTCCTTCAATGTCTCCAGCTTCTTCTGCAAAAGCCTGATGAGGGGAATGACCTGACTCAGGCTGGCAGTGTCTGAACTGACTTCACGTGTGGCAAGTTCAAAGGGCATCAGAACCTTGCACAACGTTGAAATCATTCTCCACTGCGCTTGAGACAGGTGCATTCCACCTCCTATATCGTGCTCAATTGTATAGGCTTGAATGGCCTTTTGCTGCTCCTCCAACCTCTGAAGCATATAGAGGGTTGAATTCCACCTCGTTACCACTTCTTGCTTCAGATGATGGCAGGGCAGGTTCAGTAGTTTTTGGTGGTGCTCCAGTCTTCTGTACGTGGTGCCTGTACGCCGAAAGTGTCCCGCAATTCTTCTGGCCACCGACAGCATCTCTTGCACGCCCCTGTCGTTTTTTTAAAAATTCTGCACCACCAAATTCAAGGTATGTGCAAAACATGGGACGTGCTGGAATTTGCCCATATTTAATGCACACACAATATTGCTGGCGTTGTCCGATGCCACAAATCCACAGGAGAGTCCAATTGGGGTAAGCCATTCCGCGATGATCTTCCTCAGTTGCCGTAAGAGGTTTTCAGCTGTGTGCGTATTCTGGAAAGCGGTGATACAAAGCGTAGCCTGCCTAGGAAAGAGTTGGCGTTTGCGAGATGCTGCTACTGGTGCCGCCGCTGCTGTTCTTGCGGCGGGAGTCCATACATCTACCCAGTGGGCTGTCACAGTCATATAGTCCTGACCCTGCCCTGCTCCACTTGTCCACATGTCCGTGGTTAAGTGGACATTGGGTACAACTGCATTTTTTAGGACACTGGTGAGTCTTTTTCTGATGTCCGTGTACATTCTCGGTATCGCCTGCCTAGAGAAGTGGAACCTAGATGGTATTTGGTAACGGGGGCACACTGCCTCAATAAATTGTCTAGTTCCCTGTGAACTAACGGCGGATACCGGACGCACGTCTAACACCAACATAGTTGTCAAGGCCTCAGTTATCCGCTTTGCAGCAGGATGACTGCTGTGATATTTCATCTTCCTCGCAAAGGACTGTTGGACAGTCAATTGCTTACTGGAAGTAGTACAAGTGGGCTTACGACTTCCCCTCTGGGATGACGATCGACTCCCAGCAGCAACAACAGCAGCGCCAGCAGCAGTAGGCATTACACTCAAGGATGCATCGGAGGAATCCCAGGCAGGAGAGGACTCGTCAGAATTGCCAGTGACATGGCCTGCAGGACTATTGGCATTCCTGGGTAAGGAGGAAATTGACACTGAGGGAGTTGGTGGGGTGGTTTGCGTGAGCTTGGTTACAAGAGGAAGGGATTTACTGGTCAGTGGACTGCTTCCGCTGTCACCCAAAGTTTTTGAACTTGTCACTGACTTATTATGAATGCGCTGCAGGTGACGTATAAGGGAGGATGTTCCGAGGTGGTTAACGTCCTTACCCCTACTTATTACAGCTTGACAAAGGCAACACATGGCTTGACAAATGTTGTCCGCATTTCTGGTGAAATACTTCCACACCGAAGAGCTGATTTTTTTTGTATTTTGACCAGGCATGTCAATGGCCCTATTCCTCCCACGGACAACAGGTGTCTCCCCGGGTGCCTGACTTAAACAAACCACCTCACCATCAGAATCCTCCTGGTCAATTTCCTCCCCAGCGCCAGCAACACCCATATCCTCCTCATCCTGGTGTACTTCAACACTGACATCTTCAATCTGACTATCAGGAACTGGACTGCGGGTGCTCCTTCCAGCACTTGCAGGGGGCGTGCAAATGGTGGAAGGCGCATGCTCTTCACCTCCAGTGTTGGGAAGGTCAGGCATCGCAACCGACACAATTGGACTCTCCTTGTGGATTTGGGATTTCGAAGAACGCACAGTTCTTTGCGGTGCTTTTGCCAGCTTGAGTCTTTTCAGTTTTCTAGCGAGAGGCTGAGTGCTTCCATCCTCATGTGAAGCTGAACCACTAGCCATGAACATAGGCCAGGGCCTCAGCCGTTCCTTGCCACTCCGTGTGGTAAATGGCATATTGGCAAGTTTACGCTTCTCCTCCGACAATTTTATTTTAGGTTTTGGAGTCCTTTTTTTACTGATATTTGGTGTTTTGGATTTGACATGCTCTGTACTATGACATTGGGCATCGGCCTTGGCAGACGACGTTGCTGGCATTTCATCGTCTCGGCCATGACTAGTGGCAGCAGCTTCAGCACGAGGTGGAAGTGGATCTTGATCTTTCCCTAATTTTGGAACCTCAACATTTTTGTTCTCCATATTTTAATAGGCACAACTAAAAGGCACCTCAGGTAAACAATGGAGATGGATGGATACTAGTATACTTATGGATGGACTGCCGAGTGCCGACACAGAGGTAGCTACAGCCGTGGACTACCGTACTGTGTCTGCTGCTAATATAGACTGGATGATAATGAGATGAAATCAATATATATATATATATGTATGTATATATAATATCACTAGTACTGCAGCCGGACAGGTAGATAATATATTTATTAGGTAATGATGACTGATGACGGACCTGCTGGACACTGTCAGCTCAGCAGCACCGCAGACTGCTACAGTAAGCTACTATACTATAGTAGTATGTACAAAGAAGAAAGAAAAAAAAAACACGGGTAGGTGGTATACAATTATGGATGGACTGCCGAGTGCCGACACAGAGGTAGCTACAGCCGTGGACTACCGTACTGTGTCTGCTGCTAATATAGACTGGATGATAATGAGATGAAATCAATATATATATATGTATGTATATATAATATCACTAGTACTGCAGCCGGACAGGTAGATAATATATTTATTAGGTAATGATGACTGATGACGGACCTGCTGGACACTGTCAGCTCAGCAGCACCGCAGACTGCCACAGTAAGCTACTATACTATAGTAGTATGTACAAAGAAGAAAAAAAAAAAAACCACGGGTAGGTGGTATACAATTATGGATGGACTGCCGAGTGCCGACACAGAGGTAGCTACAGCCGTGGACTAACGTACTGTGTCTGCTGCTAATATAGACTGGATGATTGATAATGAGATGAAATCAATATATATATATGTATGTATATATAATATCACTAGTACTGCAGCCGGACAGGTAGATAATATATTTATTAGGTAATGATGACTGATGACGGACCTGCTGGACACTGTCAGCTCAGCAGCACCGCAGACTGCTACAGTAAGCTACTATACTATAGTAGTATGTACAAAGAAGAAAGAAAAAAAAAAAAACACGGGAAGGTGGTATACAATTATGGATGGACTGCCGAGTGCCGACACAGAGGTAGCTACAGCCGTGGACTAACGTACTGTGTCTGCTGCTAATATAGACTGGATGATTGATAATGAGATGAAATCAATATATATATATGTATGTATATATAATATCACTAGTACTGCAGCCGGACAGGTAGATAATATATTTATTAGGTAATGATGACTGATGACGGACCTGCTGGACACTGTCAGCTCAGCAGCACCGCAGACTGCTACAGTAAGCTACTATACTATAGTAGTATGTACAAAGAAGAAAGAAAGAAAAAAAAACCACGGGTAGGTGGTATACAATTATGGATGGACTGCCGAGTGCCGACACAGAGGTAGCTACAGCCGTGGACTAACGTACTGTGTCTGCTGCTAATATAGACTGGATGATTGATAATGAGATGAAATCAATATATATATGTATGTATATATAATATCACTAATACTGCAGCCGGACAGGTAGATAATATATTTATTAGGTAATGATGACTGATGATGGACCTGCTGGACACTGTCAGCTCAGCAGCACCGCAGACTGCTACAGTAAGCTACTATACTCTATAGTAGTATGTACAAAGAAGAAAGAAAAAAAAAAAACCACGGGTAGGTGGTATACAATTATGGATGGACTGCCGAGTGCCGACACAGAGGTAGCTACAGCCGTGGACTAACGTACTGTGTCTGCTGCTAATATAGAGTCTAGACTGGATGATAAATTATTGATAATGAGATGAAATCAATATAATATCACTAGTACTGCAGCCGGACAGGTACTATATATATTTATTATGTAATGACTGATGACGGACCTGCTGGACACTGTCAGGTCAGCACAGCACCGCAGACTGCTACAGTAAGCTACTATAGTAGTATGTATAAAGAAGAATGAAAAAAAAAAAACCACGGGTAGGTAGTATACAATATTATATATATATATATATATTATATACAATTATATATATATATATATATATATATATTAAACTGGTGGTGATTGATTATTAAACTGGTGGTCACTTCAGGTCACGTTGCAACTTGCAACTAGTACTCCGAGGCCTAAGCAGACAATCACAAAATATATTATTATACTGGTGGTCAGTGTGGTCACAACAATGGCAGTGTGGCACTGACTCTGGCAGCAAAAGTGTGCACTGTACGTTATATGTACTCCTGAGTCCTGCTCTCAGACTCTAACTGCTCCCCACTGTCAGTGTCTCCCCCACAAGTCAGATAATACACTTACAGTCACACTATCTATTATCTTATCTATAAATATCACTTCAGCAAGTAGTATAGTAGTATACAGTATAGTAGTACTCCTCCTAATAATGCTCCCCAAAATACTGTGTCTCTCTCTTCTCTAAACGGAGAGGACGCCAGCCACGTCCTCTCCCTATGACTCTCAATGCACGTGTGAAAATGGCGGCGACGCGCGGCTCCTTATATAGAATCCGAGTCTCGCGATAGAATCCGAGCCTCGCGAGAATCCGACAGCGTGATGATGACGTTCGGGCGCGCTCGGGTTAGCCGAGCAAGGCGGGAAGATCCGAGCCTACTCGGACCCGTGTAAAAAACCTGAAGTTCGGGCGGGTTCGGATTCAGAGGAACCGAACCCGCTCATCTCTACCATCTAGCACTGTAACGTGGTCAGTAAGTTGCGTTGTGCTATTTCTATATGAAACATCAGTGCAGCGTGACTTTTGGACACATCAGACTGGAGGGCAGAGCATTTAGCTCCCACAGTATAAAGTAAAGTGCATGCAGTTAACGGGAGTAATAGACACCAGCAAACACACTGAATAGTGAAGAGAATGGACAGTTTCTACATGTTTGATACTGATCTTTTTGTATAACCAGCAAGTGTGGCAGTATATGTGGCAGTATATGTGTATTATGGGCATTACTAATGTGGGGCATATGTGTAAGGTGCATTACTGTGTGGCATTATGTGTATTATGGGCATTACTGATGTGGGGCATATGTGTAAGGTTCCTTTACTGTGTGGAATTATATGTATTATGGTCATTACTGTGTGGCATTGTGCAGAGTTGAACTGGCCCACAGGGTAACCCCCCGGTGGGCCCCACTACCTGAGCGTTGCAGGTACAGATGCAGAACTAGCGGCGGAGCTAGGGGGCACCAGACAAAATTTTGCCTAGGGCATCAAATTGGCTAGGGCCGGCTCTGGGCAAAACCATGTACACTGCAGGGGGGAGGGGGGGGGGGCAGATGTATCATGTGCAGAGAGAGTTAGATTTGGGTGGGGTGTGTTTAAACTGAAATCTAAATTGCAGTGTAAAAATAAAGCAGCCAGTATTTACCCTGCACAGAAACAAAACAACCCACCCAAATCTAACTCTTTCTGCAAATGTTATATCTGCCACACCTGCAGTGCACATGGGCCCTCATTCCGAGTTGTTCGCTCGCTAGCTGCTTTTAACAGCAATGCACACGCTAGGCAGCCGCCCTCTGGGAGTGTATCTTAGCTTAGCAGAATTGCGAACGAAAGGATAGCAGAATTGCTATTAAATATTTTCCTGCAGTTTCTGAGTAGCTCCAGACCTACTCCTAGATTGCGATCCCCTCAGTCCGTTTAGTTCCTGGTTTGACGTCACAAACACGCCCTGCGTTCGGCCAGGCAACTCCCCCGTTTCTCCAGCCACTCCTGCGTTTTTTCCTGGCACGCCTGCGTTTTTTTAGCACACTCCCGGAAAACGCTGAGTTGTCGCCCAGAAACACCCCTTTCCTGTCAATCACTCACCGATCAGCAGAGCGACTGAAAAGCGCCACTCGAGCAACAGCAAATCTACTAAGTTTTGTGTTAAATAACTAAGCGCATGCGCGCTGCGTACCATGCCCATGCGCATTTTCCACCTAATCGCTGCGTTGCGAAAAACGGCAACGAGCGAACAACTCGGAATGACCACCGTGGTTTTGCCCAACTGCTAACAAATTTGCTGCCTTGATCAACTCTGAATTACCCCCATTGTTTGGACCCGCCCACCAACCCACTCACGATACAGTATATCGACCGTTCAATCGAACAGCCAATATATCTACCAGTGTGTACCCAGCTTTAGAGCCACAGCTCCTTACTGAATTAGGTACAGCTCCTCACCACATTCTCTGAATCTCATGTGGGACATTGACCCAGGTTATTAATCCTCAGCTGCCTGAGTATTTGTCAAGTAAATTGCAGCAGTACCATGTGCATGGTCATATTCCTGCCTAGAAGTAATGCCAAGCACACCCCTGCCCCAACTGCAGCTGTGTATAAAAGGGACAGTTTTTGTTAAATTGTGCAATGCTAAAGATTATTTGCCATTAAGTACTATGTTTACTAAGAGCAGCATTGTTTGTTGAGCTGGGACAGCACCATTCCAGTTTTCACTGCATTTGAGCCAGATTGTGCCCCTATTACTGCTCACACTCACCTGTCATGTATCCCTACTGTTATTACATCTCTGGATTTTTTCAAATCTTAATTAAATATTTTATATTTTTATCATATCATTTAATTTATTTTATCATATTTTTTTTTTTTTAGCATGACAGTCAATTTGCATCATATGATCAATGTCCTGTATGACAGTCACTGGGATGCTGAATGTACTGTATGACAGTCACTGGGATGCTTAATTTACTGTATGGCAGTCACTAGGATGCTCAATGTACTGTATGACAGTCACTGGGATGCTCAATGTACTGTATGACAGTCACTGGGATGCTGAATGTACTGTATGACAGTCACTGGGATGCTGAATGTACTGTATGACAGTCACTGGGATGCTCAATGTACTGTATAACAGTCACCGTTATGCTCAATGTTCTGTGTGACAGTCATTTGTATACTGTCTATACCATATGGTGGTTATTGAGATGTTATATGTGAAGCACTGGGATACAGTATGTGCGGTATGGCAGTCACCGATGCTGTCTGTGCTGTATCGCATTGTGAATAGCTTTGTCACATGTGTTGGATGTATGACAGGGACAGGGTGTTTTGTTTCCTTTTGCTATATTTTCTTTTAATTCTTTTGCTACAATGTTCTTTTAGGCTATAAGCCCCCACCTTATATAAGATAGATAGATAGATAGATAGATAGATAGATAGATAGATAGATAGATAGATAGATAGATAGATAGATAGATAGATGCAAGAGTTTAATATGTTATCATACAGTTTAGAAATTAAGCTGAATTGTTGTCCACTTGATTTCTCTTGTTAGCATTCCAGCTCAGGATGCTGGCGGACAGAAGACTGGTGCCGGAATCCTGAAACCAGTTATAATATCGACACCCGAATCCTGACAGCCGACATCCTGAAAATAAGTATCAGGGGAGGTTAGCGTTAGGCTGCAGGAGAGGAGGTTAGGGTTAGGCTGCGGGCACGGAGGGTACGGTTTGGCTTCAGGAGGGGAGGGTTAGGATTAAGTGGCGAAGAGGGATGGTTAGGGTTAGACTGTGGGGAGAGAGGGTTAGGCTGCGGACAGGGATGGTTAGGGTTAGACTGTGGGGAGAGAGGGTTAGGCTGTGGGCAGGGATGATTAGGGTTAGACTGTGGGGAGAGAGGGTTAGGCTGCGGACAGGGATGGTTAGGGTTAGACTGTGGGGAGAGAGGGTTAGGCTGTGGGCAGGGATGGTTAGGGTTAGGCTGCGGGGAGAGAGGGTTAGGCTGCAGGCAGGGATGGTTAGGATTTGGCAGCAGGAGGGAAGGGTTAGGGTTAGGCTGCAGGGAGAGAGGTTTAGGCTGCGGGCAGGGATGGTTAGCGTTAGGCTGCGGGGAGAGAGGGTTAGGCTGCGGGCAGGTATGGTTAGGGTTAGGCTGCGGGGAGGGAGGGTTAGGCTGCGGGCAGGGATGGTTAGGTTTAGGCTGCGGGGAGAGAGGGTTAGGCTGCAGGCAGGTATGGTTAGGGTTAGGCTGCGGGGAGAGAGGGTTAGGCTGCAGGCAGGGATGGTTAGGGTTTGGCAGCAGGAGGGAAGGGTTAGGGTTAGGCTGTGGGTGGGAGGTTTAGGGTTAGGTGAAGAGAGAGGATTAGGCTTACCTTCCTTACAAAGTACTGTCGGGATTCTCACAGTTCGGATGCTGGTGTTGGTATTTTGACCACTGGCATCCTGAGTTCCCGGGATTCCACACCACACCTGTTTTGGCCATTTTATGCCAAATAAAATGTATACTTTAGCAGCGTAGGACAAGCAACTTAAGGAATCCAAATATACAGTAAACTTCTACTTAGAATAAACTAGAATGATGATTACTTAAACAAAAAAAAAAGAAAAAAAAAAAAAGAATTCATCCCCACAAATTCAGCCATTATTCTGTTTATCATCTCTAGAGAAGGCCTCACTATTGTAGGGGAAATAGTTCTCTGAAATGTCTTTAAGCAGAATAACCTTATATCAGTTACAGAAAAATTACTGACTGACGCCCGCAGTCAGTGCTAGTAGAGATAAATCCGTGAAACATTAAGCTGCCGCTGTGATTCTTCAAAAGAATATTTGAGAAATTGCATTGTTTCATTTTTATTAATATGTTTAAACACTTGTAATAACAACTAGATTGTTTTAACCTTGCAACACTTGCCAATATACTGTCATTGTCAATTTTACTTAAACATACAACACACACAATAGAGCCTTTCTTGCGCACAGCTCAAGCTGAAGTGTTTAAACTTTATTGGTTAGAAGATTGCCATTAAAATGAAAGCTTATATTTCAAAGTGGAATCCTGGCGAATAATAGTAAATTAACAAGAGCCTTCACTCTTGACTTATACATCTCTGCAACAATGTAATGTAGCAAAGTGGCAGAAATTCAGTACATTGTATTTGCCATGCAGTTATAATAAGTTATAGACAGGGACTTCATTGTCAGAATTAAGAATAATGAACTAGAGTTCAAACCACATGTCTCATAAAAGACCTGCATACGTCTCACTATTTTCAGTGCAAAGAGCAATAACTTATCCTATCACAATAAGACAAAATATTCATGAAGTAGAAAAAAAATCGGACCCTAACTAAGGAGGTCATTCCGAGTTGATCGATCGCTGCCGATTTTCGCAGCGCAGTGATCAGGTAAAAAAACAGCAAAACTGCGCATGCGTATGCACCGCAATGCGCAGGTGCATCGTATGGGTACAAAGAGGATCGGTGCTGGGCGATGGATTTATCGCACAGCCGATAGCAAGGTGATTGACAGAAAGAGGGCGTTTATGGGTGTCAACTGACCATTTTCTGGGAGTGTTTGGGAAAATGCAGGCGTGTCCAGGCGTTTGCAGGGTGGGTGTCTGACGTCAATTCCGTCACCAAAAAGACTGAAGTGATCGCAAGGGCTGAGTAAGTCCAGAGCTTCTCAGAAACTGCACAAAATGTTTTTGCTGCACTCGGCTGCAAAGGCATTCGCACACACTTGCAAAGCTAAAATACACTCCCCCATGGGCGGCAACTATGCATTTGCACGGCTGCTAAAAGTAGCTAGTGAGCGATCAACTTGGAATGACCCCCTATATCATTTGATTAAGAGTTTGATATTTATATATTTATTTTTCTATTTGTCAGTCATTCTTGTTTCAGTAAAAAAAAATATTATTACAATATTAAAATCAAAAGCACATGGACTTGATTAACAGCTTATAGGAATCTATTCAATGCATGTCGGATCCTCTCAGATGGAGAGGATCCGACAATGGAGTATTCAATTTGCGGGCAAATTCGACTGGTTTTGCCTGTATTCGACAATGCCAATCCGATTTTTTTAAAGGTGGATTGACATTGTCGAAAACGGGACTAAAACCTGTCGGATTTGGCCGCAAATCCAACAAAACACATGGATCCACTGCTAATCATCCAGTCCATGTGTTTTCCGACAATTCGGAAAAATGCCAGGACCACTGAATAGGTCGAATCATGATTTGACCTAAAAAAGTCGGAAACTGACGTCTTTCCGACTAGACGGCAGTTATGACTTCAATTGAATAGACCCCATAGTCTTATCATTAATGTACCATTATATATATGTGAAACCAGAGAGACTCTCAGCATTATTGGTAAAAATAGGGAGGAAGGGTGGCTGGGTTGTCTTGCTCTTTGGAATGAGAACTAGCAAAGTTGTACTGTTATACTTGTCCCTTTAGGAGATGGTGGTACTTAGTGATACCGAGCGTGTATTGACGGTCTCCCATCTGCGAGTTTATGCAAATGAGATACAAACTCCTTCCCTCATGTACATTAGTGCAGCCGAATATGCAAGGAATGAGACACCCACTTTTAGCGCCTGTACACGCTAAAAAGGAACACCATCAAAAATTGCCACTTGCATTGACACGCCCACGACACCTCCCATAATATGGCCAATGAATGGCGTATTTTTGCATGCAGTAGTAGCCACTTCCCAGTCACCGTCCATCACTTTTCAGCCATCTTTCAAATACCATTTAAATCACTCGCAAGAGCACCTTTGTGCGTACACTCTGTGATATGTATGGGTCGTGAAGGTTCTTAGTTCTTTTCATACATACACAGTAGCAAATAATCGCAGAGATACGTGTTTGTTGGCATTGAGTGCAGATTGAGGCCCTGTATAAGGTGGAAAAAAATGAATGTTGATAAATGAGTGACAGGCATCTTTCTAGTGCTACTAATCACTTTACCGTAATGGTTTTATATGGGAAGTGGGGCAAGCAGTCAAATTACCCTAAATCCTTAATTTAGAGAAAAATTTTATATTTTAGAAGCAATTCTTGCAAAGGAATGTGTTTTCTGCAGGCTATATACCCATAACTGTAAAAAGATATCTTAAATTGTCTCAATTATCGCAAAATGATGCATTGGGGTCAAAGCAGAGTTTCAATGAAGCCCAATCTGCAGTCAAATCTTGTGCATGTCCTGCAGCCACGTGCAGTAATCTATGGGCAGTTCCGAGTCTTGTGCATCTCAATAGTACCACCACTTGTGGTTTACATGTTGGCTTAGTCTAGTAAAGGTACTGTATTTCGATAGAATTGTGGGCTGGGCTAAAATGTTAGTACACGGAGATACATCTGATTTCAGATGGATCTCTTGGACCATGAATAGGCCTTTACACTCCTGCCCGTTCTCTTCGCTCTGCTAATGCACGCTGCCTCTCCTGCCTTACTGATTACCTCATCCCACTCCTACCTCCAAGATTTTGCATGTGCTGCTCCCTTTTTCTGGAATTATCTACCTCTCCCCCTCAGACTCTCCACCTCTCTACAAAACTTCAAACGGGCTCTCAAGACCTACTTCTTCACCAAACCCAGCCGCCTCTCATCTTAAGCCTTCTGGTAGCCCACGCTCACTTTCTACCCCATCTGTGTCACCTCTGTTTGTGTGCCCATCCCCTTTAGAATGTAAGCTCTCACGAGCAGGGACCTCTTCCCTCATGTGCTTTTACATCTCTTACTTCACCTATCTTCTTTTCAATACTCCCTTTGATGGCACCAAATACTTTGGTTTTCTGCCACCCTAATACTTATTTCAGTGCTGTTTACTGACGCACCTATGTTTATATACCCTCTACTTGTCCTATATTGTATTGAACTGTAAGTCACTGTCTTCATATTTTGTTTATTTGTTTACTCTGTAATTGGGCGCTGCAGATACCATGTGGCACCATATAAATAAATGATGATAATAATACACTGTCTTCTATAAGGGGCCAATTGCCTACCATCACAAGATATCTAAGTCACTTTTGTGTATCTAAATAAACCTGGATGCTGTCACCTCTTTAAGTGTGTGGACTAACGTAACTACATCAGGCACCGCAATACTCTGCCAACAGTAACATACCAAAGCCTTGGGCTTATTCAGATGGCCAATGGCATGACCGATGGTCACAATGGTGATCCGATATTCATATTGCTGCTGCACCATCCATCTCTAAATCACCTCAGTTTGCTCTGCAAGACTGGGGGTGCTTCCTAATCAGAAACCGTTCTGTATCCGGGCTCAGCTAGAACATGCTGCTAATTGAAACTTTGAAATTTTATTTTATATATGGTATAAGGACTTTTATATATTCTCTATTTCAGTCCCTATATATACATTGGAAGATTTTTCTGTATAATTTTATAACTGACTTGGATTGTATGCCTATAAAGCAATATACATAGTCTAAGTGCTGTCCACAATTTATCTTTTTGTGCTAAGAATATGAATAGTTCAAGTGCACGCTGATCCCTGCAAGTTTTATGGGAGGGGTGGGGGGAGTCTCTCCCATGGCTGACAAATCCGCCCCCTTCCCGGCGCATAGTACTTTTTTTAAATAAACATGTCAGCACGCCTCCTCCATTTGACTGGGGGAGTCAAGAACAGCAATGGACCTAGGTAATGGGGGGCAGTACCTAGACCCATTGCTGTTCTCAACTGCCCTGCCATTATCTTCCAGATAGCTAAAACTGTGTTGATAATTTGATTTAGGTTGGTCGACATATGTGTTTGAAATAAACTGTGATTATTTCTGAAAAGAAGCCTAGGTGAGTGGTCCAACTCTTTGGCTTACCTCCAGCAATTGTCAAGTAATAACACTGCAGCAACTCTCCATCCTCAATATCAATTCATTTGTGCCTGAAGGTTGCAGAACGTCATCATCTTAATGTAAATGTTCTCTTACTATTTCAAAAAGAGCATTATTCTGAACACGCAGAGTATATTGTCTTTTCGTAATGATAATGTAAGTCCATACGAATTGGCATATACTACAGGTGACTAGGAATGTGGATCTGTTCACACTTTCAACCACACGTGCCAAATTCCAGTAGATTACAATAATGTTTATGATGAACTTGCAATGAACTGGTATATTTGTAGCCTTTGATATTGTGTATATGTGATTGTTCAGTTTTAGACCAGATGTAGTCAATGATGTAGCACTGTGTTTATATCTGTGTAAATAACTATAACAACTTTAACCTAATTCCTGATAAAATGTCAAAACATTTTGTGTTCTCATTCCTTTGTATTATGAAATACCTCTTTGAAAATATAATATAATGACTAACAGTTTCATATCTTAATATATTTACATTCACAATAATGTGCAAAGAACTATAAACGTCCCTCTTTTGTGATCACTGTGATAACATTTCTGTCTGGCATATGATTTGTGCTATATATGGTGTTACATTGTCATTTTTATGTCTTCATAGTTAGAAAAAGACCGCTGTCTAAGAAACAAAGAAAATCTGCCTAAAAATATAGGAAAGATGTATTGTAAGTATCCAAGGCTGGGCATTTATCAAATCTTAGAGAGATAATGTGGAGAGAGATAAAGTACCAATGAACCAGTTTTAATGGATGTGCTAGAAAAATGAGTTAGAAGCTGATAGTTTTTTTATGGGCAACTTCTAAACTCATATGGGCATCGTCTCCACGTTATCAGTATTAAAGGTTTCATGCATCTCCCCCTATGTCAGCCCCATCATCTTGGCCAGGAATCAAGCAATAGGGACCATTTGATGTTTGGGCACAATTGATCTGCCTGCTTGGCGTGCTGGCAGATAGATTGCTTCATGAATGGCGGATTTTGAGTTATTGCCAGATAGTCGCACACATGTAGGGGCAGATGTACTAAGCCTTGCAGAGTGATAACATGGAGAGAGAGATAAACTACAAGGCAGTCATTTGTTTTTGTACTTTGTTAGGCTCTGCGTAATCCCTGTGGCGCCATATAAATAAATAATAATAATAATAATAATAATAAATAAATAAATAAAAATAATATCACCATCTGTCAGTGGGATTTGAGCCAAACAGGCTATATTGAAATTCAGTTAATGCTGGAATTGTTGCGAAATGTGTTGCAACCACCAATTCTTGTGGCATAATTTTAACAACATAATTATGTAAACAATCATAGAAACTGGTTGGAAAATTTACTTTTATGCCAACCATAATGGCAGGCATTCCCATTATTGGTTTGAAACTTCCATTAACAAAAGTTTTCTTTACTATATGGTGGGGTGGGCTTACATTTACTACGGCAGCATTAATTATATTATGCATAGTTTAATTACGTACTAAGTTCTCGAAAACTTGTAGCAAATTTTTGTTACAACAACTTCTTTAATATGTCAGAACTGAACCATTTTATGCAGGTAAATAACAGATCACGAAGACGACCTCAAGCCTAAACATTAAACATTTCAGTTCTAGCAAACCCCAACCTACAGTATTTAAGAAATAACTCACACATGTAGGGAAAGAAAATACAGTGCACATTGTTCCTCCTGCTTTTTTAATAAAACTAAAAAAAATTTAACATAGCATTATTTTGGAAATTACCTTTTGTTAGCATCTCCTCTGTTCTGAAAGAGGAATTTGATGCAGCTTAAAGTGACATCTTATTTAAGCTGGGTACACATATTGGACAATGGGGGTAATTCTGAGTTGATCGCAGCAGGAACTTTGTTAGCAGTTGGGCAAAACCATGTGCACTGCAGGGGAGGCAGATATAACATGTGCAGAGAGAGTTAGATTTGGGTGGGGTGAGTTCAATCTGCAATCTAAATTGCAGTGTAAAAATAAAGCAACCAGTATTTACCCTGCACCGAAACAAAATAACCCACCCAAATCCAACTCTCTCTGCAAATGTTATATCTGCCCCCCCTCCCCCTGTAGTGCACATGGTTTTGCCCAACTGCTAAAAAAAATTCTGCTGCGATCAACTTGGAATTACCCCCAATGTGCAGAAGATGCGATGCTCGTCCCGATTTCCCTTTACCTCCAGAAGGCAGATCAGAAGATGTCAGAAACAGCGCCCGGGCGCGTGCAATAGTGTGTACACATTAAATGGTTTATCATTGCAATTTGGCTCAAAACAATAAATCATCCAATTTATCTTCTAATGTGTACCCAGCTTTAGGTTGGTGATTTCAGTGTCCCAGATCCCTATCCAAGAGGAAAATGAAATCCTAGTAGGTCTAACCTGCATACACCATTGCCAGAGACACCCAAGCCAATAGAATCTCTACCAATGAAATGACAGTGAGCATCAGTGCTGCTGATATCAGTGTCTCTTCTCTATTGAGTGTCATATGTGGGCAGTAACCTTCATTCCAATTGACATCACGTCTGATGTTGCACTCAGTGTGCTATATTAAATGTACCATATACAGTACTCCCTGTACATAATGATTTCAGCTTGGCACTTCTACCAATGCTCAAGTAGGTGTTTGGATCAGTAGCACATGTTAGTAATAAATAGAGTTGGGGATTTATTGAGAGACGTCGGGGTTGTCCTACTTGAAGATAACATTTTCAACAACTACTTTTGACTTACTCAAAACCCCTTCTTATTCCAGATAAATGCCTTCTACACCTTTTTTTTATCAGTTTGGAAATGAAAGCGGATGTTTTATATGGGCAATTGTTAGGTTGTAGTGGGAGTGTAATTTTTTTATGTTTTTGGAATTTTTTAAGTTGTTTTCTAATGTTTTTGTGTGAGATTAAATACAATTTATGTTTCAAAACTAAACTGGGAATTTAAAACAAAATACTTTAATTGAACCTAAAAAAAAAAAAAAAATACAACAATCTGATATAATTTGATTTAAAAATATTGTGCATATTTGCATTTACTGACTATATGTTAAATTATCTGAAGTTCCATGATATTGCCTATCTACAGTGGACTTTTCTTCGTCCATTATGCACCAAATCAAGCAGATTGTATGGTTTAAACTAACCCAACCTTTCCTTATTTAGAGTTCAAAGGTCATAACTTGTCAAAAGCACCATGGGTGAGATATAATGAAGTCCGAGTTCAGCGACCGTGCAGGATGCCTGCAAAACTGGGACTTTTTTTTAAATGGACAATCATTTACATTGCTGAACCATGCCTTGTAAATGATTGCCCCTTTAAAAAAAAGTCAAAGTTCGACCGGCATCCCACACGGCCGCTGAACTACATCCCGGACCAAATCTCTCCTCCCATAGGCAAATGGAGTCCCTTGGTCTAGGCTCACGGTTTTGGTATTGACTGTAATAAAAAACATGGGGGGTCATTCAGAGTTGATCGAAGCCCTGCAAAATTTTGCAGGGCTACGATCAGGAACACAGACATGCGGGGGGACGCCCAGCACAGGGCTAGTCCACCCCGCACGTCAGTCCCAACTCCCCTACCCCGCAGAAGTGCAAAAGCATCGCACAGCGGCAATGCTTTTGCATTTCAGGAGTAGCTCCCGGCCAGCGCAGCTTTTGAGTGCTGGCCGGGAGCTGTTCGTCGCTAACCGGCTCGCAGCGGCTGCGAGCCGCCCCCCCCCCCCCCCGCATGGGCCGGCCACGTCTGTGTTGGCCAGACAGCGCCCACGAAACGGCGGCCAAATGCTGCCATTCCGCCCCCTCCCGCCCAGCGACCGCCTCTGCCTGTCAATCAGGCAGAGGCGATCGCTATGGAATGACAGCCTTTGGCTGTCTCATATGCACCGGCGCACTGCGGCACTGGCGCATGCGCACTTCTTGCCTTTTCGTTGTGCTGCGATGAACAGCAGCGAGCGGACTGGTCAGAATCACTCCCTTGTTAAAATTCAGAACTTCATAGTGAATACGGAAATATTGATACAGTGGTTCTCAAACTCGATCCTCAGGACCCCACACAGTGCATGTTTTACAGGTAACCCGGCAAGTGCACAGGTGTATTAATTACTCACTGACACATTTTAAAAGGTCCACAGGTGGAGCTAATTATTTCAGTTATGATTCTGTGAGGAGACCTGCAAAACATGCACCGTGTGGGGTCCTGAGGACCGAGTTTGAGAACCTGTGCTCTAGTACATTGAGAATTTAGTTTTATTTTGCTTGAAAGATTTTAATTAATTCCTTTCCAGTCATCAACTTTATACTGATTTTCCCTTTATCGTGTGTGTAGAACCAGGGGTATTATTGGTCCATGTCATGGATGAAATAAATGAATTGGGTATGGTTATATCTAGCAGCTGGTGGAAGTGTGGCTGCTGCAGCATTAGACACTTTAGGCATCTTTAAGAAATGTGATCCAAGTAGTGAGTATTACTTGGGCTCGGGTAGCTGTTAAGGGGAAATTATGTTTCCAATTATTTTTTTTGAGGGGGCAGCTCAGCTGTCAATCCCTGTAGCAGGTGTACGGACGGTCGCAGGTTGCCTGAACACACAGCCAGATGCATCGATATATCTGCAATCGGCTGTGCTATACAGCCATCCCGGTATGTCTGTGAACTATGGGGGTTATTCAGAGATAAACGCAGATCACTGCATTCATCTCTGCACATGCTGAGGGCCGCCCAGCACAGGGCAAGGCTACCCAGCATATGTAAGGCTGCCTCCCTCTGCGTCCACATCAGAACTAAGGTTAACCCCTGGCAGCGCAACCTGGCTGCGCTGTCAGGCGGTCAGTGGGAATTTTTTTGGGAGTGGCTGGGTGTCACGCACCAATCCCGAAAAGGCCCAAGTTTTGCACATGCGCAGTTTGCCACCACCGTCACGCCATCATTAAAGATTTCCCACTGGCAAACTGCGCTGTGGGACGCTATTGCGGCCGGGTCTGAATGACCCCCTATGTCGTTCTCAAACATATTGAGTATACATACCTGCCGACTAAACACCTGATATGTGTACCAAGCTTTACAGTATCAGCACCAGGGCCATCTTCACATGTAGGCACATTGGGCAGTTGCTCAGAGCCCCACAATTCTAGGGGCCTTCGAGTAGGGGTGGGTCATGGTCACACAATCAGAGCGGCGAGGCAGCATTCTTTTCCAGCTTCCTAGCCTGCAGCAGTAAAGTGAATGGCTGTCAGCATGCTGATTGGTGGGTGGCTGGAGCTATCCACCAATCAGAGTGCTGACAGTCATTCACTGTATGAAAGCACGTGTATGATTTTTTTGTAATTGGTTCCCATTAATAGTTACATAGAAACACAGAATTTGATGGCAGATAAGAACCACTAAGGTAATTTTTTGTTGGGAGCCAATTAACCTACAAGTATATTTTCGGATTAATGGAAGAAACCAGAGTACCCGGAGGAAATCCACGCATGCATGGGGAGAATATACAAACTCCTCACAGTCAGGGCCATGGTGGGAATGGAACCCATGACCTCAGTGCTGTGAGGCAGTAATGCTAACCATTACACCATCCGTACTGCCATTAATGGTTCCCATTAACACATATGTAGGGGCCCCAGTGCATTGCTTTGCCCGGGCCTACAATGCTGTTAAGTTGGTCCTGATTCAGTCCCAGTGGTGTATTCATAATTAGCCAATCACGTGTTCACTAGTGCTGTTGATCGTGCTAGTGCTGTGTATACTGTATACCTGCTTCTGACATCCTGCACATTCTATGACTTCCACAGGTGTACATGTGTCTGGTTTCTGTTCTGTATGTGTTTGCAATAACGTGGTGAAACCCTTAGCAGAGGCGTAGCCACCCTTGGTGCAGCAGGTGCATTGCTCCGGAGCCCACTGCTGCCCAGACCAGCAATGAGTTAACCCCAGGGTTGGACTTGCCCACAGGGGTACAGGGGAAACCACCGGTAGGCTCCACTGCCTGAGGGCCCACTCCTTCCTCTAGGTATCAGGTTCCAGACTGTGCACTTGTATTATACATGGTAGATATGTTGCATTACACTGCACAAGACAATTGTTTATTTCAATCCTCTGTGGAGGCTGGCCACGCCCCCTTTGTAGGCTGGCCACACCCATAAGTATGGGCCCCTATCACTGCATTTTCCCGGTGGGCCCTTCACGCCCCAGTCCGACACTGGTTAACCCCTGGCATTTTGAGCAATGTCAGATGAATGTGCAGAGAGCAGGGTGGGCCACACTGCCTGAGGGACCTGCCACGCACCTTGGGAGGCAGGTCTGACCTTGTGTGAGCTGGACTAATAGAGAAGTATCAGTGCTGATGATCACAGCCACATACTGCCTCTAATTAATAGACAGCTGCACATTATTAGGGGTGGGTTAGGGATAGAGGTAGGATTAGGGGCAGGATAAAATTACTTATCGTGATCTGTCGGGACAGTGGCCATTGGGACCCCGTTGTCAGAATCCTGACTGTCAGTATTTTGTACACAGCCCAATTCTTAAGTAGTGAAATGTCAATGTTCATACTTTTTAAACTCTTACATAAAAATCATACCATGTTCCCCACGTACAAGTATACCTTAATATCAAAGTGCAGTTATCAATAAAACTTTTCAGTCCCATCATATTACTTTGTAAACAATCATCAAAACTTGAATTTCTGATACAGTTAACCTCAGGGTTCACCTATGTCCACTCTATTCTACTGTACGTTTCATTTTCATTTATTTAAAGAGTTCTAGATGTTGCAGAGGGAATTGTCATTGAACGTAAGTTGTTTAAATGTTTTAATGGAAAAACTGATGCAGGTCATAAATAGCTCTTACACTTCCAATGAGGAAAATACTTAATAAAACTAATTACATGTATGCTAGGGAGCCCTCACATCTAAAGTCAAACACACTTTTTGGTTCCCGTGTGCCTTGTTTCTCAGATGGTAGCACCTGGAAAAACAACGATTTTTAAATGGATTCTGCCAGAGAACGCCTTGGGATTACATCATGTGTGATAGAACTCTGTCACTCATGTAATATTGTGTTTATGGTCGCAATACAGGACAGTGGTGTTAAGAAAATAAGCATATGCAAAATGGTCATGTTCACAGATGCCAGAAAGCATAAAATTACTTTTTTTTCTTTAATCAAGAAATTTATTTTTTCAATGTCAAATAATTCACTAAACATTTCCCATGACAGAAAATTATATCACTCCATGACACGCATAAATCCCTACTCACCCTACAATTTAGACTATTAGCAGACTACTGGGGTAAAGTTTATATTTTGCGGCATAGTTTCAACTATTTTAAAATATTAGGGCTGCATTTAAGCATTGTTGCCTCATTTTGCTGGGTTCATGGGTGAGATTCCAACCAGGCCTGTCTCTGTGCAGAGTTTGTATGTTCTACCTATGTTATGCAGGTTTTCTCTGGACGCTCCGATTTCTTGCCATGGTCACAAAACAGATTGATTGGCCACTTACAAAAATGGATTCTTGTGCGTATATTGTAAGGAATTTGGGGGTTATTCGGAGATGTTAGCGAACCAAAAAAGTTAGCAATTGGACAAAACCTTGTTGCACTGCAGGTGTGGCAGATGTAACGTGCAGAGAGAGTTAGATTTGGGTGGGTTATATTGTTTCTGTGCAGGGTAAATACTGTCTGCTTTATTTTTACACTGCAATTTAGATTTCAGTATGAACACACCCAGGGCCGGATTAACAATGGGCCTGATGGAGCTGCAGCTCCAGGCCCACTCTTCAAAATAGGCCCACAGCATGTGCAGATCTCGTTACTGCTTTAGACATGTTTTTTTCCATCTACTGCAACCTTACCTGCAGCGTCCTAGGCCCCGCCCCCTTCGGCCTCAACACCCAAGACCTCCCACCCCTCGCTGTGCGCCGATGGATCAAACGCCGCTGACGGCATATACGCTTTACCTATGAGAGCGGCGCAGTAGAAGGCTTTCCCAGCCCTCCCTGCGCCGCACACAGTCAGTGACTCCTCCCCGCTAGGTGACATCACAAAGCTCCCGCAGCTCCACCACTGCACCTGGACCCGCAACGAAGGCATCCAGATTCCAAACTGTCCTGACTGGCCATTGAAGCAGCTGCTCCGTGTAGGAAGCCCAGCTGGCGGTGGCAGGGTGTCTGAGGTGAGGCATCAAACCTGTCACCTGCTAGCTGCTGCTCTGATACAGTAATGAGCAGCAGGGCAGGCTGAGGCATTCTAATTCAAGATATAGGGATACAAACTATAATAATCATAATATTTATTTACATATATAAGAATTTATAAATATGTATAGATACACAGTATTATGTACTGTATGTCCTAAATAAATTGTATAAAAAAAAAAATATATATATATATAATACAACAGCGTGTGGTGCGGCTCTCGCTTTAGAGTAGTTGCTCGTCCAGTGCCCTCACATATGCATGTGAATATTCCCGGTCTTGGTGCGGCACTCACAGACTAATCAATGACACTTTAGCAGGCTTAGTTAAAAAAGCTAAGCCTGCTAAAGTGTCATTGATTAGTCTGAGAGTGCCGCACCAGGACCGGGAATATATATATATATATATATATATATTAGAGATGAGCGGGTTCGGTTTCTCTGAATCCGAACCCGCCCGAACTTCATGTTTTTTTACACGGGTCCGAGCGACTCGGATCTTCCCGCCTTGCTCGGTTAACCCGAGCGCGCCCGAACGTCATCATCACGCTGTCGGATTCTCGCGAGGCTCGGATTCTATCGCGAGACTCGGATTCTATATAAGGAGCCGCGCGTCGCGGCCATTTTCACACGTGCATTGAGATTGATAGGGAGAGGACGTGGCTGGCGTCCTCTCCGTTTAGAAATTAAAATAGATAGGAGAGTGAGAGTGAGACACTTTATTTACTTACTGGAGCTTAGGAGGAGTTATACTAGTGACTGATGACCAGTGACCTGACCACCAGTGCAGTTTTATAATTTATTATTATTTAATAATCCGTTCTGTTCTTGTTCTCTGCCTGAAAAAAATGATACACAGTGACTCAGTCACACTCACATACCATATCTGTGCTCAGCCCAGTGTGCTGCATCATCTATGTATAATATCTGACTGTGCTCACACAGCTTAATTGTGGGGGAGACTGGGGAGCAGTTATAGGTTATAGCAGGAGCCAGGAGTACATATTAAACAGTGCACACTTTTGCTGCCAGAGTGCCACTGCCAGTGTGACTGACCACTGACCACTGTGACCAGTGACCTGACCACACTGACCACCAGTATAGTATATTGTGATTGAATGTCTGCCTGAAAAAGTACACTCGTCGTGTGACTTGTGTGGTGTTTTTTTATTCTATAAAAATTAAAAAACTCATTCTGCTGACAGACAGTGTCCAGCAGGTCCGTCATTATATAATATATACCTGTCCGGCTGCAGTAGTGATATATATATATTTTTTATATCATTATTTATCATCCAGTCTATACTAGCAGCAGACACAGTACGGTAGTTCACGGCTGTAGCTACCTCTGTGTCGGCACTCGGCAGTCCATCCATAATTGTATACCACCTACCCGTGGTTTTTTTTTTCTTTCTTCTTTATACATACTACATCTCATTATCATCCAGTCTATATTAGCAGCAGACACAGTACAGTACGGTAGTCCACGGCTGTAGCTACCTCTGTGTCGGCACTCGGCAGTCCATCCATAATTGTATACCACCTACCCGTGGTTTTTTTTTTCTTTCTTCTTTATACATACTACATCTCATTATCATCCAGTCTATATTAGCAGCAGACACAGTACAGTACGGTAGTCCACGGCTGTAGCTACCTCTGTGTCGGCACTCGGCAGTCCATCCATAATTGTATACCACCTACCCGTGGTTTTTTTTTTCTTTCTTCTTTATACATACTACATCTCATTATCAACCAGTCTATATTAGCAGCAGACACAGTACGGTAGTTCACGGCTGTAGCTACCTCTGTGTCGGCACTCGGCAGTCCATCCATAATTGTATACCACCTACCCGTGGTTTTTTTTTTCTTTCTTCTTTATACATACTACATCTCATTATCAACCAGTCTATATTAGCAGCAGACACAGTACAGTACGGTAGTCCATGGCTGTAGCTACCTCTGTGTCGGCACTCGGCAGTCCATCCATAATTGTATACCACCTACCCGTGTTTTTTTTTTTCTTTCTTCTTTATACATACTACATCTCATTATCAACCAGTCTATATTAGCAGCAGACACAGTACGGTAGTTCACGGCTGTAGCTACCTCTGTGTCGGCACTCGGCAGTCCATCCATAATTGTATACCACCTACCCGTGGTTTTTATTTTTCTTTCTTCTTTATACATACTACATCTCATTATCATCCAGTCTATATTAGCAGCAGACACAGTACAGTACGGTAGTCCACGGCTGTAGCTACCTCTGTGTCGGCACTCGGCAGTCCATCCATAATTGTATACCACCTACCCGTGTTTTTTTTTTTCCTTTCTTCTTTATACATACTACATCTCATTATCAACCAGTCTATATTAGCAGCAGACACAGTACAGTACGGTAGTCCACGGCTGTAGCTACCTCTGTGTCGGCACTCGGCAGTCCATCCATAATTGTATACCACCTACCCGTGGTTTTTTTTTTTCTTTCTTCTTTATACATACTACATCTCATTATCATCCAGTCTATATTAGCAGCAGACACAGTACAGTACGGTAGTCCACGGCTGTAGCTACCTCTGTGTCGGCACTCGGCAGTCCATCCATAATTGTATACCACCTACCCGTGTTTTTTTTTCTTTCTTCTTTATACATACTACATCTCATTATCATCCAGTCTATATTAGCAGCAGACACAGTACAGTACGGTAGTCCATGGCTGTAGCTACCTCTGTGTCGGCACTCGGCAGTCCATCCATAATTGTATACCACCTACCCGTGGTTTTTTTTTTCTTTCTTCTTTATACATACTACATCTCATTATCAACCAGTCTATATTAGCAGCAGACACAGTACAGTACGGTAGTCCACGGCTGTAGCTACCTCTGTGTCGGCACTCGGCAGTCCATCCATAATTGTATACTAGTATCCATCCATCTCCATTGTTTACCTGAGGTGCCTTTTAGTTGTGCCTATTAAAATATGGAGAACAAAAATGTTGAGGTTCCAAAATTAGGAAAAGATCAAGATCCACTTCCACCTCGTGCTGAAGCTGCTGCCACTAGTCATGGCCGAGACGATGAAATGCCAGCAACGTCGTCTGCCAAGGCCGATGCCCAATGTCATAGTACAGAGCATGTCAAATCCAAAACACCAAATATCAGTAAAAAAAGGACTCCAAAACCTAAAATAAAATTGTCGGAGGAGAAGCGTAAACTTGCCAATATGCCATTTACCACACGGAGTGGCAAGGAACGGCTGAGGCCCTGGCCTATGTTCATGGCTAGTGGTTCAGCTTCACATGAGGATGGAAGCACTCAGCCTCTCGCTAGAAAACTGAAAAGACTCAAGCTGGCAAAAGCACCGCAAAGAACTGTGCGTTCTTCGAAATCCCAAATCCACAAGGAGAGTCCAATTGTGTCGGTTGCGATGCCTGACCTTCCCAACACTGGACGTGAAGAGCATGCGCCTTCCACCATTTGCACGCCCCCTGCAAGTGCTGGAAGGAGCACCCGCAGTCCAGTTCCTGATAGTCAGATTGAAGATGTCAGTGTTGAAGTACACCAGGATGAGGAGGATATGGGTGTTGCTGGCGCTGGGGAGGAAATTGACCAGGAGGATTCTGATGGTGAGGTGGTTTGTTTAAGTCAGGCACCCGGGGAGACACCTGTCGTCCGTGGGAGGAATATGGCCACTGACATGCCTGGTGAAAATACCAAAAAAATCAGCTCTTCGGTGTGGAAGTATTTCAACAGAAATGCGGACAACAGGTGTCAAGCCGTGTGTTGCCTTTGTCAAGCTGTAATAAGTAGGGGTAAGGACGTTAAACACCTCGGAACATCCTCCCTTATACGTCACCTGCAGCGCATTCATAATAAGTCAGTGACAAGTTCAAAAACTTTGGGCGACAGCGGAAGCAGTCCACTGACCAGTAAATCCCTTCCTCTTGTAACCAAGCTCACGCAAACCACCCCACCAACTCCCTCAGTGTCAATTTCCTCCTTCCCCAGGAATGCCAATAGTCCTGCAGGCCATGTCACTGGCAATTCTGACGAGTCCTCTCCTGCCTGGGATTCCTCCGATGCATCCTTGCGTGTAACGCCTACTGCTGCTGGCGCTGCTGTTGTTGCTGCTGGGAGTCGATGGTCATCCCAGAGGGGAAGTCGTAAGCCCACTTGTACTACTTCCAGTAAGCAATTGACTGTTCAACAGTCCTTTGCGAGGAAGATGAAATATCACAGCAGTCATCCTGCTGCAAAGCGGATAACTGAGGCCTTGACAACTATGTTGGTGTTAGACGTGCGTCCGCTATCCGCCGTTAGTTCACAGGGAACTAGACAATTTATTGAGGCAGTGTGCCCCCGTTACCAAATACCATCTAGGTTCCACTTCTCTAGGCAGGCGATACCGAGAATGTACACGGATGTCAGAAAAAGACTCACCAGTGTCCTAAAAAATGCAGTTGTACCCAATGTCCACTTAACCACGGACATGTGGACAAGTGGAGCAGGGCAGGGTCAGGACTATATGACTGTGACAGCCCACTGGGTTGATGTATGGACTCCCGCCGCAAGAACAGCAGCGGCGGCACCAGTAGCAGCATCTCGCAAACGCCAACTCTTTCCTAGGCAGGCTACGCTTTGTATCACCGGTTTCCAGAATACGCACACAGCTGAAAACCTCTTACGGCAACTGAGGAAGATCATCGCGGAATGGCTTACCCCAATTGGACTCTCCTGTGGATTTGTGGCATCGGACAATGCCAGCAATATTGTGTGTGCATTAAATATGGGCAAATTCCAGCACGTCCCATGTTTTGCACATACCTTGAATTTGGTGGTGCAGAATTTTTTAAAAAACGACAGGGGCGTGCAAGAGATGCTGTCGGTGGCCAGAAGAATTGCGGGACACTTTCGGCGTACAGGCACCACGTACAGAAGACTGGAGCACCACCAAAAACTACTGAACCTGCCCTGCCATCATCTGAAGCAAGAAGTGGTAACGAGGTGGAATTCAACCCTCTATATGCTTCAGAGGTTGGAGGAGCAGCAAATGGCCATTCAAGCCTATACAATTGAGCACGATATAGGAGGTGGAATGCACCTGTCTCAAGCGCAGTGGAGAATGATTTCAACGTTGTGCAAGGTTCTGATGCCCTTTGAACTTGCCACAAGTGAAGTCAGTTCAGACACTGCCAGCCTGAGTCAGGTCATTCCCCTCATCAGGCTTTTGCAGAAGAAGCTGGAGACATTGAAGGAGGAGCTAACACGGAGCGATTCCGCTAGGCATGTGGGACTTGTGGATGGAGCCCTTAATTCGCTTAACAAGGATTCACGGGTGGTCAATCTGTTGAAATCAGAGCACTACATTTTGGCCACCGTGCTCGATCCTAGATTTAAAGCCTACCTTGGATCTCTCTTTCCGGCAGACACAAGTCTGCTGGGGTTGAAAGACCTGCTGGTGAGAAAATTGTCAAGTCAAGCGGAACGCGACCTGTCAACATCTCCTCCTTCACATTCTCCCGCAACTGGGGTTCGAGGAAAAGGCTCAGAATTCCGAGCCCACCCGCTGGCGGTGATGCAGGGCAGTCTGGAGCGACTGCTGATGCTGACATCTGGTCCGGACTGAAGGACCTGACAACGATTACGGACATGTCGTCTACTGTCACTGCATATGATTCTCTCAACATTGAAAGAATGGTGGAGGATTATATGAGTGACCGCATCCAAGTAGGCACGTCACACAGTCCGTACTTATACTGGCAGGAAAAAGAGGCAATTTGGAGGCCCTTGCACAAACTGGCTTTATTCTACCTAAGTTGCCCTCCCACAAGTGTGTACTCCGAAAGAGTGTTTAGTGCCGCCACTCACCTTGTCAGCAATCGGCGTACGAGGTTACATCCAGAAAATGTGGAGAAGATGATGTTCATTAAAATGAATTATAATCAATTCCTCCGCGGAGACATTGACCAGCAGCAATTGCCTCCACAAAGTACACAGGGAGCTGAGATGGTGGATTCCAGTGGGGACGAATTGATAATCTGTGAGGAGGGGGATGTACACGGTGATATATCGGAGGATGATGATGAGGTGGACATCTTGCCTCTGTAGAGCCAGTTTGTGCAAGGAGAGATTAATTGCTTCTTTTTTGGTGGGGGTCCAAACCAACCCGTCATATCAGTCACAGTCGTGTGGCAGACCCTGTCACTGAAATGATGGGTTGGTTAAAGTGTGCATGTCCTGTTTATACAACATAAGGGTGGGTGGGAGGGCCCAAGGACAATTCCATCTTGCACCTCTTTTTTCTTTAATTTTTCTTTGCGTCATGTGCTGTTTGGGGAGGGTTTTTTGGAAGGGCCATCCTGCGTGACACTGCAGTGCCACTCCTAGATGGGCCCGGTGTTTGTGTCGGCCACTAGGGTCGCTTATCTTACTCACACAGCTACCTCATTGCGCCTCTTTTTTTCTTTGCGTCATGTGCTGTTTGGGGAGGGTTTTTTGGAAGGGACATCCTGCGTGACACTGCAGTGCCACTCCTAGATGGGCCCGGTGTTTGTGTCGGCCACTAGGGTCGCTTATCTTACTCACACAGCTACCTCATTGCGCCTCTTTTTTTCTTTGCGTCATGTGCTGTTTGGGGAGGGTTTTTTGGAAGGGCCATCCTGCGTGACACTGCAGTGCCACTCCTAGATGGGCCCGGTGTTTGTGTCGGCCACTAGGGTCGCTTATCTTACTCACACAGCTACCTCATTGCGCCTCTTTTTTTCTTTGCGTCATGTGCTGTTTGGGGAGGGTTTTTTGGAAGGGACATCCTGCGTGACACTGCAGTGCCACTCCTAGATGGGCCCGGTGTTTGTGTCGGCCACTAGGGTAGCTTATCTTACTCACACAGCTACCTCATTGCGCCTCTTTTTTTCTTTGCGTCATGTGCTGTTTGGGGAGGGTTTTTTGGAAGGGACATCCTGCGTGACACTGCAGTGCCACTCCTAGATGGGCCCGGTGTTTGTGTCGGCCACTAGGGTCGCTTATCTTACTCACACAGCTACCTCATTGCGCCTCTTTTTTTCTTTGCGTCATGTGCTGTTTGGGGAGGGTTTTTTGGAAGGGACATCCTGCGTGACACTGCAGTGACACTCCTAGATGGGCCCGGTGTTTGTGTCGGCCACTAGGGTCGCTTATCTTACTCACACAGCTACCTCATTGCGCCTCTTTTTTTCTTTGCGTCATGTGCTGTTTGGGGAGGGTTTTTTGGAAGGGACATCCTGCGTGACACTGCAGTGACACTCCTAGATGGGCCCGGTGTTTGTGTCGGCCACTAGGGTCGCTTATCTTACTCACACAGCTACCTCATTGCGCCTCTTTTTTTCTTTGCGTCATGTGCTGTTTGGGGAGGGTTTTTTGGAAGGGACATCCTGCGTGACACTGCAGTGACACTCCTAGATGGGCCCGGTGTTTGTGTCGGCCACTAGGGTCGCTTATCTTACTCACACAGCTACCTCATTGCGCCTCTTTTTTTCTTTGCGTCATGTGCTGTTTGGGGAGGGTTTTTTGGAAGGGACATCCTGCGTGACACTGCAGTGACACTCCTAGATGGGCCCGGTGTTTGTGTCGGCCACTAGGGTCGCTTATCTTACTCACACAGCTACCTCATTGCGCCTCTTTTTTTCTTTGCGTCATGTGCTGTTTGGGGAGGGTTTTTTGGAAGGGACATCCTGCGTGACACTGCAGTGACACTCCTAGATGGGCCCGGTGTTTGTGTCGGCCACTAGGGTCGCTTATCTTACTCACACAGCTACCTCATTGCGCCTCTTTTTTTCTTTGCGTCATGTGCTGTTTGGGGAGGGTTTTTTGGAAGGGACATCCTGCGTGACACTGCAGTGACACTCCTAGATGGGCCCGGTGTTTGTGTCGGCCACTAGGGTCGCTTAGCTTAGTCATCCAGCGACCTAGGTGCAAATTTTAGGACTAAAAATAATATTGTGAGGTGTGAGGTATTCAGAATAGACTGAAAATGAGTGTAAATTATGGTTTTTGAGGTTAATAATACTTTGGGATCAAAATGACCCCCAAATTCTATGATTTAAGCTGTTTTTTAGTGTTTTTTGAAAAAAACACCCGAATCCAAAACACACCCGAATCCGACAAAAAAAATTCGGTGAGGTTTTGCCAAAACGCGGTCGAACCCAAAACACGGCCGCGGAACCGAACCCAAAACCAAAACACAAAACCCGAAAAATTTCCGGCGCTCATCTCTAATATATATATATATATATATATATGAAGAGTGGATGAGTTGGCACTCCCTGGATGGTCCCGACACTGCGCTGGTGCCTTTTCCAAAATAAATGGTAAGATACAGCATAAAGGAGGAGCGGCACTCAGCGTCTTGAAAATGGCAAAGTGTATTAGAAAAACACAGCAATGGATACCAACGTTTCGGGGCTTACATGCCCCTTTGACAAAGGGGCATGTAAGCCCCGAAACGTTGGTATCCATTGCTGTGTATAACGAGTCCCTGCGAGTGCCGTGCGGTTTTGAAGGTATCTGTGGATCATTGCACAGGGCACCGGGACCAGCTGTTTGAAAGCACAGAGTGCCGGCTGATTTGGAATACTATATATATATATATATATATATACCCGCTGTGTCAGTCCCATTGTCCCTTCAGTGACCTCCTGTCACCCCTCTGTTGAGCTGGCTGCTATGATCGGAGCTCAGCTCTAATCAGGCAGCTTTAGCTCCACCTCCTGACCACACTGCCGGCTGAGCCGGCCCCATAGTCTCCTCACCCTGCAGCCGGGTCAATTTACACTGATGGATGGACCAGGTCACACTGCCGGCCCCCAGCCATGCTTTTGCACAAACTGGAAGCTGCTCTGACAAGTGGGCACATTAGCCAGGGGCAGCAGGGACACACAATGTCAAGACAGCGGTGCGGACATCAGGGATTATGTCATGGGGGCTGGGGCTACCGTCAATGGCGTGTGAACACATAGCGGCAGTACCTGAGTAGTGGCAGTGCAGAGATGGAGTACAAGAGCAGACAGGAAGACGGAGGTAACATCCCCATGGACAAAACAGGCAGAGGGGAAAATTCAATGCAAGACTTGGGGCTGTGGGGTTGGAACAATACAAGATAGAGAGCAAGGGAGGGGGGTGGACATACAAGAAAAAGGGCAGTGGGGGTCAATACAAAGATATAGGGGAAAGGGACAATAAAAGACATCGGGTGGAGTGGTGGTACAATGGTGGAACAATACAAGATATAGAGAGCATGGGGGAAGGGACAATGCAAGACATAGAATGCAGATGGGGGAGCAGTACAATACAGGATATACAAAAATGGGGAGGGGCAGACAGCACAATGCAAGGCATACAGTTGGGGAATGGGACTGACAGCGCAATGCAGGATATGCAGATGGGGAGGGGGCGGACAGCACAATGCAGTACATACTTACGGCAGGGCGAACAGCACAATGCAGGACATGCAGATGGGGGAGGGATGGACAGCACAATGCAGGACATGCAGATGGGGGAGGGATGGACAGCACAATGCAGGACATACATATGGTGATGGATGGACAGCGCAATACAGGACATACAGTTGGGAAACACAGACAGTACAATGTAGGACATACAGTTAACGGGAGGCAAGTAACACAATGCAGGACATATAGCTGGAGGAGAGAGACACCACAATGTAGGCCATACAGTTGGGGACAGGGGGTAACACGGCGGAACTACCGCCAGTGCAACCAGTCTGTTGCACTGGGGCCCGCCTCTGTCCAGGGTCCCAAAGCATGTAATGAGTCAAATTGACTCATTACATGCCGCTGTGCGCTGCGGGCAACCGCTGCCCGCAGCGCACAGCCGCCCCGAGAGGAGAGGAGCAGCGGTACGGGGGAAGGAGGAGGAGGGAGGTGGAGGAGGCAGCCGCAGCAGTGCTTTGTTACTGGTGGAGGCGCTGCTGCTGCTGCCCCTCTGCTTCACTATAGGCTGTCTTCCGAAAACAGCCTATAGTAGGGGTGGGCAACATGCGGCCCGCGGGCCGGATGTGGCCCGCGAACCGATTCTGCCTGGCCCGCTGTCCCATACCACTGTGCAATGACAAGCGGCCCGGCTGAGCCGCTTGTCATTGCGCTACGAAGCTCCGAGACGCAGCGCCGCTGAGGAAATACCCGGTCTGCTGACCGGGATTTCCTCTGTGACATCAGGCGCTGGGCGGCATAGGGGCGGAGCCACGGCAGGAGAGTGCAGCGGGTAGCAGCAGCGGCTCTGCGCAGCGGGCAGCGGATCTGGCAGGGAAGGTGGATAATCTGGGCAGCAGATCTGCCACAGTGAAAAAAACACATCAAAGGTAAAGCTGCTATATGGGTATGGGGGGGGGGAGGGGGCGGGGGGAGGAGGAGGAGGGCGGGGGGGAGAGTGGAGAGGAGGGGGGTAGAGACTGCTGTATAGGTTCAGGGGAAGGGGTGAAGGGGGGTATTGACTGCTATGTGGGTTCAGGGGTGGGGGAAGGGGGGTAGAGACTACTATATGGGTTTAAGGGAGAGGGGAGCTGTGAATACGATTGATAACAGCATTACACAGGATGCTGTTTGTTTGTTTGTTTGTTTTCAGCAGTTTTTTATTTTTATTTTTTTTATTACTGGATATGTTTTTTAAGCCAAGTACCCACGGGCCGATTTGGGAGAGATGTGTGCTGAGCGAACCGCTCAGCACACATTTCTCCTGCCGCTCAGCACAGCGCGATCTGTGCTGACCGTGCGGGGGGAGACGAGGGGGGGCGATCACTTCACCCAGCGGGTGAAGTGAGCGACCCGCTAGATTGGCCTGCATGCAATCTAGCAGCAGCGATAGCGATGTGCGGGGCCGCGCATCGCTATCGCTGAGGGGGCTACACACATGGTGTGTGTGTTTTTACAGTTATATATATACATATGTGTATATATATATATATATATATATATATATATATATATATATATGTATATAATACTATGTTTTTATAGTTATATATATATATATATATATATATATAATGGATGGAGACAGGCGGCACTCAAGCAGCCTCAAATAGAGTGAAAAAAGCGGTCCGTTTATTGATCCATATTGGATCAATAAACGGACCGCTTTTTTCACTCTATTTGAGTCTGCTTGAGTGCCGCCTGTCTCCATCCATTATATTGAGGATCAGCATTGTTTCTCTAGGAGGGCACTGCAGCACATTGCCATTTGGAGAGGGAGTGCCGGGATTACTACACTTTGTGTATATATATATAAAAAACTATGGGCCTAATTCAGAACTGATCGCTAGGGTGTGATTTTTGCACTGCTACGATCAGGTAGTCACCGCCTACAGGGGGAGGAGGGTAATCGCATGTGCAGGAGAGCTGCAGAAACAGAAGTTTGTGCAGTCTCTGCGCAGCCCAGGACTTACTCTTCCAGTGGGATGATCGGGGCCGGAGCTGACGTCAGAAACCCTCCCTCCAAACGCCTGGTCTCTCCTGCATTTTTCCGTGCACTCCTCTAAACCGGTCAGTTACCACCCACAAACGGCCTCTTTCTGTCAATCACCTTGCGATCGCCTGTACGATCGCTTTGTTCGCACCATCCCATCACTGCCCGACGCTCCCCAGCGCGGCGGACCGACGTGCCTGCGCACTGCAATGCATGCGCAGTTCAGACCCGATCATCTGCTGTGCGAAAATACACAGCTGCGACCGGGTCAGAATTGGGCCCTATAACGGGTCTTATTTTTCAGCAACTGCTGACTAAGAAGCTGATTCAGACCTGATCACTGTGCTGCAAATTTTGCTGTCCTGCGTTCGGGTAGTCGCCGCCCCCAGGGGGAATGTAAATTCACCCGTGCAAGTGTACGATCGTATGTGTACGCAGAGCTGCAAAAATCTACTTTGTGCAGTCTCTGCGCAGCCCAGGACTTACTCCTACAAATATTTGTCATTCATATTAGTCCCCGCCCATGTGTGTGGCCCTCGAACATTCACTGGAAGTGTTAAGCGGCCCCCCAGCTGAAATAATTGCCCACCCCTGGCCTATAGTGAAGCAGAGGGGCAGCAGCAGCAGCGCCTCCACCAATAACACAGCGCTGCTGCGGCTCCCTCCTCCACCTCCCTCCTCCTCCTTCTCTCCTGCCCGGGAATCGTCAAGCTGCACCGAGGAGCCTGAGCCAGCGGAGAGGTTAAGTATAATTAATTCATTCATTTTCTCTTTCTTTCTTTCTTTCTTTCTTTCTTTCTTTCTTTCTTTCTTTCTTTCTTTCTTTCTTTCTTTCTTTCTTTCTTTCTTTCTTTTTTTCTTTCTTTCGACTGCCTGCCGCAATGTGTAAAAATGGGGAATCTGCCTGCCGCTATGTGTAAAAAGGGGGAATCTGCCTGCCGTAATGTGTAAAAAGGGGGACGCTGTCTGCCGTTATGTGTAAAAAGTGTACGCTGTCTGCCATAATGTGTAAAAAGGGGACGCTGTCTGCCGTAATGTGTGAAAAGGGGGACGCTGTCTGCCGTTATGTGTAAAAAGTGTACGCTGTCTGCCGCTATGTTTAACAAGGGCACGCTGTCTGCCGTAATGTGTAAAAAGGGGACGCTGTCTGCCGTTATGTGTAAAAAGTGCACGCTGTCTGCCGTAATGTTTAAAAAGGAGGACGCTATCTGCCGTAATGTGTAAAAAGGGGACGCTGTCTGCCGTAATGTGTAAAAAGGGGACGCTGTCTGCTGTAATGTGTAAAAAGGGGGACGCTGTCTGCCGTAATGTGTAAAAAGGGGACGCTGTCTGCTGTAATGTGTAAAAAGAGGAATCTGTCCGCTGTAAGGTGTAAAAGGGTCTCTACCTGGTGTAGTGGTGCTACTGTGCGGCGTAATTTGAATAATGGAGACTACTGTGCACCGTTTTATGAATTGGTACTATTTTGTGGCCACACCCCTTCCCCACGAAGCCACGCCACTATGTATTTTTGCGCACACTGCCCCTGTTTTGCATGCAGGGGTGGGGCTCAGATGCCGTTTCTTGCACACAGCGCTAAAATGTCTAGTTACGGCACTGTTGCTAGGTATCCATTTCTATGGCCCTGAGCAGGTCCCCCTCACCAGATCCTCTCCAGGGGTGAGGGAGTGGACTTGGATGGGATGGGGGGGGGGGGGCAAAGCATTTTGTCGCAACTGGGCCCACCGCTCGCTAGTTCTGCCATTGAATGAAGGATATACTGTACAAATGAAGGGGCAAAAGGCAGAGTGCAGAATATACGGCTGAGAGGTAGCACAATACAAAACATATAGTGACGAGGCTTTGGACAACAAAATCAAGATATGGGGTTGATAACAATAAAACACAGACATACGGAAGGACTTTTTTGTCATACTAGGGTCACATCACCTAGGGATGCTTCACTTTATTCACTGGTAGACTCTCAAATGATACTATTCATATAAGTGAAGAGGGGAGGGAAACTGTGTATGGGATGTACTAACATTGCGGTGTACATCCCGCCACACATCACCGATCATTGCACTGACTCAAATCGCATATGCACTAATATATGCGATTGGTTTTGCGAAGGATAGCTCTTCCGATAAGAGCTGTCCTCCACGATATGCTCCTTTCCATGGATATCTGGGTTTATGACCCGGGAGTCCCTCTGCACATGCGCAGAGACGTGGTGGCCGTGGGTGGAGCATGCTGGGAGGGATCCTTTTTCTGGCGTTACCCTCCGCATCAGAAACCCAGCGTCCAGGGATTAGTGCATATGGAAAATGCGGTAAAATCTCGAAAAACTGGGGGGGGGGGGGGGGGTTACTGCATTATCACATTAGTGCATCCTGCATCTGAGATTGCTGAAAGGAGGCGCTAGCTACTCCCTCCTTTGTGCTAGCCATATCCAAAGCTCCCTGTACAGGCCACACCCCCATAGCAGTGGTCACTCTCTCAGATAACCAGTCACACCACACACACACACACACACACATCCCAATATTGGTCACACACAGTGCGGCAGCACACGACAGGCCTTTCATAAATTTCAGCTCCAGGCCCTTCTGAACCTTAATCTGGCACTGAACACACCCCATCCAAATCTGACTCTCTCTGCACATGTTACATCTGCCCCCCCTTCAGTGCAACGTGGTTTTGCCCAAATGCTACATTTTTTGGTTTGCTATCCACTCTGAATAACCCCTTTAAGCTGTAATCTCCAGTGCAAATGATTAAATAAACTCTGTACAGTGCAGCATAATATGGTTGCATTATATAAGTAAACTGCAGTAAATAAATAAAATTTCGGCACATCAAACAGTCCTTATCAATGGGCAATGGAGGTAATTCAGATCTGATCGCTGCTGTGCGTATTCGCGCACCGGGTGATCAGATCCAAACTGCGCATTCGTATGCATTGCAATGCACACACGCTTCAGACAACAACGGGCATCGCCGGTCAGCGATGGGATGGTGCGAAAAATCCGTTCACACGGTCGTTCACAAGTAGACTGACAGGAAGAGGCCGTTTGTGGGTGGCAACTGAACGTTTGCAGGGAGTGTCCGAAAAAACGCAGGCGTTACCAAGCGTTTTCAGGGAGTGTGTGTGACGTCAGCTCCGTGTCACGATCCGGGTATCTGGACGCCATTTCTTACCCATCAGATGCCTCCTAAGGCTGGCTCAGCGCTCCAGGACCGGATCCCATCTGTTATCCTAATGTTCACATTCCTGCATCCTCTCCTGTCTCTCTGAGACGCTGTCACAGTAACGCCTTATTACATCTGGCATGGCGTCTCCCGCGGCCTCCGCCGCCGTCCCTGAGCTTCTGCATGCAGAGTGTCAGAGTGGCGATTACGTCAGCCGCGGCCTCCGCTGTGTCCGCGTGGTTGGATGTGCACTTGTCAGCCTGGCGTCTCCTGTCTCCAGTGGCCGGCGCCGCCATTACTGTTTTCATTACCACATGGATTACAAACCAAACTTCCCTCCAAGTGTCTGCATGGGCGCAGCCATCTTGGATTCTGTCAGCTGATCATTTCCTCCAATCTGTTGTCAGTATTGTTAATCTGCATAATTGCCTAGCCAATCCCTTCCTTGCTGCAGGTATAAATACACTGTGCCTGAGCAAGGAAGGCGTCAGTGCTTTGGTTGTCAAACCTAGTTCCTGTTTGTCTCTCTCCTGTGATTGTCTTCCAGGTTCCAGCTCCTGTCTCAAGACTTCCACCATAGAGACCCGCACCAGCATTCCACCTGCGGTGTAGCCTGACTCTCCAATCCATTGTGGATTCATCTGTTTCCAGCTACAACATTACCTGCTTCCAGCTCAGCTTCCAGCAGAGTACAGCTTCCCTTAAAGGGCCGGTGTCCTTTCTACACTTTACCACTCTCCACCGGTATTATTATTTCTCCGCTCTCAAGTTCTACATTTCAGTTCATATTTCATCACTCCCAAGTTCATTTATTATTTAACTGGTTCCAGCCAGTATCCACTCCGTGCTAACAACAGTCTGGTTCCAGCCAGTATCCACAGCAGCTGTTTTACCTTCAGCAACCCAGCTTTTCCTGGAACACCAGCTGGCACAATCCTGGGTTATCTCCACTGCTACAGTCGGGCCTGGTAAGGACTTTCCATCTAGAAGATCATAAGAACTATCTCACACTACCAGTGCCCTGTGGCTCCTGCCATCCTGTAGTACCCAGGAACTGTATTTATTATTTGCTGACTTTTACGTTTTCTTTTACTGCTGCTGTGTTGCGGAGTTGTCATAATAAACATCATTGACTTTTATCCAAGTTGTCGTGGTCACGCCTTCGGGCAGTTATTATTCATGTTACTTACATGTCCAGGGGTCTGATACAACCTCCCAGGTTCCGGTACATCTCAGCCCCTACAACTGAGGCTGCCTCCCGTCAGCTCAGGCCCTCAGTTGTGACAGTAAGCACTGACCTAATGAATCCAGCCGGAGACCAGGATCAAGCGGCCAGGCCGATGCAAGAACTGGCAGCCCGACTAGAACATCAGGAGGCTGCACAGGGCCACATCATCCGCTGTCTCCAGGATCTCTCTACTCGGCTGGATGGGATTCAGACAACTCTCCGTGGATCAGGCGCATCTGGTGCGTCAACCACAGTGACTCCAGCTATAACCCCACCCACCTTACCCATTTCTGCTCCACGTCTTCATCTTCCAACGCCAGCAAAATTTGACGGATCTCCAAGATTCTGCAGGGGATTTCTCAACCAGTGTGAGATTCAGTTTGAGCTACAACCTGGCAATTTTCCCAGTGACCGTACAAAAATTGCCTACATCATCTCTCTTCTCAGTGGCTCCGCCCTTGACTGGGCATCACCGTTATGGGAGAGGTCCGACACCCTGCTATCTTCTTACACTGCATTCGTGTCAACATTCAGGCGCATCTTCGACGAGCCAGGCCGGGTAACCTCAGCTTCATCCGAGATTCTCCGTTTACGCCAGGGGTCACGTACTGTAGGACAATATCTGATACAGTTCCAGATCCTGGCATCCGAACTGGCATGGAACGACGAGGCCCTGTATGCTGCATTCTGGCATGGCTTATCTGAGCTTATTAAAAATGAGTTAGCTACCAGAGACTTACCTTCTAAGTTAGATGAGCTAATCTCACTCTGCACGAAAGTTGATTTACGTTTCAGAGAGAGAGCAACTGAGCGTGGAAGATCATCTGCTCCAAAATCTTCTGCTCCTCCTCCTCGTCAACTGTCACCATCTAAAGATGAGCCCATGCAAATTGGCCGTTCCCGTTTAACTCCTGCTGAGCGCCGAAGACGTCTCTCTGAGTCTCTTTGTCTTTACTGTGCAGCTCCGTCTCACACCATCAATGCCTGTCCCGAACGTCCGGGAAAACTCCAAACCCTAGCTCGCCCAGGAGAGGGCCGGCTAGGAGTAATGATCTCCTCTCCATCTCCTCATGATTGTAATCTCCCAGTCTCGCTTCAAGTTGCTCAACGTTATCGGAACGTCATTGCTCTCCTTGATTCCGGAGCAGCTGGGAACTTTATTACTGAAGCCTATGTTAAACGGTGGTCCCTACCCACCGAGAGACTTCCTTCCTCCTTTTCCTTAACTGCCGTGGATGGCAGTAAAATTTTTGATACTGTTATTGCTCTAAGGACTCTACCAGTTCGTCTGAGAGTGGGAGTTCTTCATTCCGAACTTATTTCACTTTTAGTGATTCCAAGAGCCACATATCCTGTGGTCCTGGGCCTTCCATGGCTCCGTCTTCACAATCCTACAATTGATTGGACGACTACGCAAATCCTGGCATGGGGTTCCTCCTGTGCAGAGACATGTTTGTTTAAAGTATTGCCTGTCTGTTCTTCCTCCCCCAGGTCGTCTGATGTTCCACCTCCTCCATATCAAGATTTCACGGATGTGTTCAGTAAAGCTTCTGCTGATATCCTTCCTCCTCATAGAGAATGGGACTGCCCGATTGATCTCGTTCCAGGGAAGGTTCCACCTCGAGGCCGAATTTATCCGTTGTCTCTGCCTGAGACGCATTCTATGGAGGAATACATTAAAGAGAACCTAGCAAAGGGGTTCATTCGACCTTCTTCTTCCCCAGCCGGCGCAGGCTTCTTTTTTGTAAAAAAGAAAGATGGTGGTCTGCGGCCGTGCATCGACTACAGAGGTTTGAACGACATTACCATCAAGAACCGTTATCCTTTACCCCTGATTACTGAGCTCTTTGACAGAGTTAGCGGAGCTACCATCTTTACAAAGCTGGACTTGCGAGGTGCATACAATCTCATCCGGATCCGTGAGGGTGACGAGTGGAAGACCGCCTTTAACACCCGTGACGGACATTATGAGTACCTCGTCATGCCCTTCGGATTGAGCAATGCTCCAGCTGTCTTCCAGCATTTTGTCAATGAGATTTTCAGAGACATTCTATACCGTCATGTCGTGGTCTATCTAGACGATATCCTCATTTTTGCCAACGATTTAGAGGAACATCGTTTTTGGGTTAAAGAGGTTCTGTCCCGTCTCCGTGTCAATCATCTCTATTGCAAATTAAAAAAATGCGTCTTTGAAGTCAAGTCCATTCCGTTTCTAGGGTACATTGTGTCCGGTTCCGGACTAGAGATGGATCCTGAGAAACTACAAGCAATTCAGAATTGGCCGGTACCCTTAACCCTCAAAGGGGTCCAGAGGTTCTTAGGGTTCGCCAATTATTACCGAAAGTTTATACGAGACTTTTCCACCATTGTGGCGCCTATTACTGCTTTCACCAAGAAGGGTGCTAACCCGTCCAAGTGGTCTGAAGAAGCCATGCAAGCTTTTCATCTTTTAAAACAGAGGTTCATCTCTGCGCCTGTCCTGAAACAGCCTGACATCGACTCTCCTTTCATCCTAGAGGTGGATGCCTCCTCCGTTGGAGTAGGAGCGGTGTTATCTCAGAGGGCTAAAGATGGCCATTTACATCCTTGCAGTTTCTTCTCCCGGAAGTTCTCCCTAGCTGAGCGCAACTATGCCATTGGCGACCAGGAGTTGCTAGCCATCAAGCTCGCTCTAGAAGAGTGGAGGTATCTGTTGGAGGGAGCTTCTCATTTAATCACCATACTTACAGACCACAAGAACCTTTTATACCTGAAGGGCGCACAATGTCTCAACCCTCGTCAGGCCAGATGGGCACTTTTCTTCTCCAGGTTCGACTTTAAACTCCAGTTCTGTCCGGGCTCTCAGAATCGCAAGGCCGATGCCCTTTCCCGCTCATGGGAGCAAGAAAATGAGTCAGAGTCTTCAGACAAGCATCCTATTATAAATCCGTTGGCATTCTCCACGGTAGGGATGGACTCTACGCCCCCATCAGGGAAAAGTTTTGTGAAGCCGATGCTAAGGAAGAAGCTCATGCATTGGGCCCATGCTTCCCGTTTTGCCGGACATACAGGTATCCAAAAAACCCTGGAGTTTATCTCTAGGTCCTATTGGTGGCCAACTCTGAAAAAGGACGTCTTGGAGTTTATTGCATCTTGCCCAAAGTGTGCCCAACATAAAGTATCCCGCCAGTCGCCTGCGGGGCAACTGGTTCCACTATCCGTTCCCCGTCGACCATGGACCCACTTGTCGATGGATTTCATTACAGACTTACCCATGTGCAACAAGTTCAATACCATCTGGGTGGTAGTTGACCGGTTCACCAAGATGGCACACTTCATTCCTCTCACCAGTCTTCCGTCAGCTTCCAAGTTGGCTCAAGTATTCATACAAGAGATCTTCTGACTCCACGGTCTTCCTGAAGAAATTATCTCAGATCGAGGAGTTCAATTCACAGCCAAATTCTGGCGAAGTTTATGTCAAGTCCTCCAAGTCAAGCTAAAGTTTTCCACGGCTTACCATCCTCAGACCAATGGTCAAACCGAGAGGGTGAATCAGGACTTGGAGGCCTTCCTCCGCATCTATGTGTCCTCCTCTCAAGATGACTGGGTTCAATTACTTCCCTGGGCCGAGTTCTGTCATAACAACCAGTATCATTCTTCATCTGCTTCAACACCATTCTTCACTAACTTTGGATTCCACCCTAAAGTTCCTGAGTTCCAACCGCTTCCAGCAACTTCTGTTCCCGCAGTGGATATCACCTTGCATCAGTTTGCCAATATCTGGAAGAGCGTACGATCAGCTCTGCTCAAGGCATCGTTCAGGTACAAGAAGTTTGCGGATAAGAAGCGTCGAGCAGTTCCTGCTCTCAAGGTGGGTGATCGGGTATGGTTATCCACGAAGAATTTGAGGTTAAGAGTTCCCAGTATGAAGTTTGCACCTCGCTATATCGGTCCTTTCAAGATTGAACAAGTCATCAATCCTGTTGCTTACAGACTCCAGTTGCCTCCCTTCTTAAAAATACCCAGGACATTCCATGTTTCCCTGTTGAAACCGCTGATCTTGAATCGGTTTCATTCCTCACTTCCTCCAACTCCGAAAGTCCAAACTCAACGAGGCGTTGAGTATGAAGTGGCCAAGATCCTGGACTCACGTCACCGTTACGGTCAACTACAATATCTTATTGACTGGAAGGGTTATGGTCCTGAGGAACGTTCATGGACCAATGCTTCTGATGTCCATGCTCCTGCCTTGGTCCGGAGATTCCATTCCAAGTTTCCTCAAAAGCCAAAGAAGTGTCCTGGGGCCACTCCTAAAGGGGGGGGTGCTGTCACGATCCGGGTATCTGGACGCCATTTCTTACCCATCAGATGCCTCCTAAGGCTGGCTCAGCGCTCCAGGACCGGATCCCATCTGTTATCCTAATGTTCACATTCCTGCATCCTCTCCTGTCTCTCTGAGACGCTGTCACAGTAACGCCTTATTACATCTGGCATGGCGTCTCCCGCGGCCTCCGCCGCCGTCCCTGAGCTTCTGCATGCAGAGTGTCAGAGTGGCGATTACGTCAGCCGCGGCCTCCGCTGTGTCCGCGTGGGTGGATGTGCACTTGTCAGCCTGGCGTCTCCTGTCTCCAGTGGCCGGCGCCGCCATTACTGTTTTCATTACCACATGGATTACAAACCAAACTTCCCTCCAAGTGTCTGCATGGGCGCAGCCATCTTGGATTCTGTCAGCTGATCATTTCCTCCAATCTGTTGTCAGTATTGTTAATCTGCATAATTGCCTAGCCAATCCCTTCCTTGCTGCAGGTATAAATACACTGTGCCTGAGCAAGGAAGGCGTCAGTGCTTTGGTTGTCAAACCTAGTTCCTGTTTGTCTCTCTCCTGTGATTGTCTTCCAGGTTCCAGCTCCTGTCTCAAGACTTCCACCATAGAGACCCGCACCAGCATTCCACCTGCGGTGTAGCCTGACTCTCCAATCCATTGTGGATTCATCTGTTTCCAGCTACAACATTACCTGCTTCCAGCTCAGCTTCCAGCAGAGTACAGCTTCCCTTAAAGGGCCGGTGTCCTTTCTACACTTTACCACTCTCCACCGGTATTATTATTTCTCCGCTCTCAAGTTCTACATTTCAGTTCATATTTCATCGCTCCCAAGTTCATTTATTATTTAACTGGTTCCAGCCAGTATCCACTCCGTGCTAACAACAGTCTGGTTCCAGCCAGTATCCACAGCAGCTGTTTTACCTTCAGCAACCCAGCTTTTCCTGGAACACCAGCTGGCACAATCCTGGGTTATCTCCACTGCTACAGTCGGGCCTGGTAAGGACTTTCCATCTAGAAGATCATAAGAACTATCTCACACTACCAGTGCCCTGTGGCTCCTGCCATCCTGTAGTACCCAGGAACTGTATTTATTATTTGCTGACTTTTACGTTTTCTTTTACTGCTGCTGTGTTGCGGAGTTGTCATAATAAACATCATTGACTTTTATCCAAGTTGTCGTGGTCACGCCTTCGGGCAGTTATTATTCATGTTACTTACATGTCCAGGGGTCTGATACAACCTCCCAGGTTCCGGTACATCTCAGCCCCTACAACTGAGGCTGCCTCCCGTCAGCTCAGGCCCTCAGTTGTGACACTCCGGCCCCGATCAGCCTGTTCTCATGGCACTGGAGGAGTAAGTCCTGGGCTGCGCAGAGACTGCACACACTGGATTTTCGCAGCTCAGCAAACACAATGGATCGCACACTTGCACGGAGAATTTACACTCCTCGTGGAGGTGGAAACTATCTGATCGCAGGACGGCAAAATTAGCAGCCCAGCGATCAGATCTGAATTACCCCCCATGTTCTGAATTTATTAACATACTCATGCTCAATAAATACTAATTTCTAGAAGCCAGAAAGTAAGAGCAAATGCTAAGAAATACTGATGTGTTCTCATTAGAGATGAGCAGTTTGGACCACCTGGAATCTGAGCCGCTCTGAACTTTTGGGATTTAAGTCTACCCGAGCCGAGGCTTGGGGTTCCCCACCAGTGTCGGATTCCACATCGAGGCAAAACATCATCCTCCTGGCATCGGATTCTTGTGGGGTTTAGATTCTATATAAAGGTGCCACAACTGAAATTGGCAGTTTATTGTTATGGAGAGAGGTTTTTGCGTAGTCTGCATGATTGTGTTGGAAACCAACTCTGCAATAATAGTTTTATTAACATACATTAATATAGCAGCATACTCTGCAGTACCATACAGTCAGACTGTAACACAAGATTAAATTCTTCTGTCAGGCAATAACTCAATTTAAGCTTTAGTGAATATTAAGGAGCAATTTGGAGAGAGATATAGTGAAGAGATATAAACTACCAATCAGACAGCTCCTAACTGCCATGTTACAGGGTGTGTTTGAAAAATGATAGTTAGTGGCTCATTGGTTGGTACGTTGGGGTCTATTCATAGAGCAGACAAAAGCCCTGTTGCTTTTCTCTGCTTCATGCTATGCATGGGGCAGATTACCGTGGAGAAGTCCTTGACTTCTCCAGCGGCCCCCCTGCTCCACGGCTGAATCGCATCACCATACCTTGGTATGGTGACTGTGATTCATGATGGAGTGGAAAGCCCAGCTATCCGCTTCTCCATGGAGTTCAGGTTCACCATCTCAGGATGACATAACCTGAACTGCGGTGCGGTAACTGCAGGGAAGCTCAATGTTTCCCTGCTCTCTGTCCGCCCCCCTGCCACTGTGGCCTCCTGGGAAGTCAGCCGGTGCTGCATGCACAAAGGGACCCGATGGCTGACTACAATATCGCAGAGGAGCACCGCAGGAGGAGACCGTGTCGGGGAGCATGGAATACTGCATCACTTAGCCGGAAGGGTGAGTATACGAGAATTGTTACTTATAACAGTTGTATATCGCATCGGACTGATGCGATTTATAGTGATAAGTATCAATTCATTTTTCGTTTCATACATGAAAAGACCCCTAAATCTCTATCCATGGCTTTAGTGCATCTGCCCCTAAGTCAGTTACTGTAATTAAAGGGCAACTGCCTATTCCAGATTGAAGGGTATCAGAAACAATTATGGAGGGGCATTATCCAAGGTCAAAATGAAATTATATAAAATCTAACTTTATTAATAATGTAAAACTGGTTCATGGTACCTTTGTTGTTTTAATGAAATACAGGTTGAGTATCCCTTATCCAAAATGCTTGGGACCAGAGGTATTTTGGATATGGGATTTTTCCGTATTTTGGAATAATTGCATACCATAATGAGATATCATGGCGATGGGACCTAAATCTAAGCACAGAATGCATTTATGTTACATATACACCTTATACACACAGCCTGAAGGTAATATTAGCCAGTATTTTTTATAACTTTGTGCATTAAACAAAGTGTGTCTACATTCACACAATTCATTTATGTTTCATATACACCTTATACACACAGCCTGAAGGTCATTTAATACAATATTTTTAATAACTTTGAGTATTAAACAAAGTTTGTGTACACTGAGCCATCAAAAAACAAAGGTTTCACTATCTCAGTCTCACTCAAAAAAGTCTGTATTTTGGAATATTCCGTATTTCGGAATATTTGGATATGGGATACTCAACCTGTAGTAAACTATATTGAAATGTAAAAAGACAGAAATACAAAGACCCCCCACATCATATTGCCTGCTACAGTGTCACTGCAAAGGACAAGGATTCCTGCAGCCACAGACAACCCCATCTAACCCCCTGCATCGTATTGCCGGGGCTGCAGTATCACAGCAGCGCCCCACCTCCCAGACAGCTCCTAATTGCCACGCAGATGGGATCACAGCAACCACTGCACAAAGCCGTGACCCCCCTCCCTTCTGCGTCTCCTAATTGCTAAATGATCCCTACTGCCCTGCTACAAAGGATCCCCGCTGCCTGGCTACAGAGACACTGTAACTGCACTGCAAACCCCCCTCCCTCCACGGCGCAAGCTAAGAATTGGGGGCTGTTCACCGGGACAGGGACAGCAAACAGTTTCTCTGACAATCTCCAGAAATTAAGTATTTTCAAAGTTTGATGAATTTCACAATTTCTACGTGCATAGGGAGTGTAGAATTTGTGACATTTTAAGGTTGATGACTATGGGCCTAATTCAGAGTTGATCGCAGCAGCAAATTTGTTAGCAGTTGGACAAAACCATGTGCACTGCAGGGGCGGGGGGCAGATATAACATGTGCAGAGAGAGTTAGATTTGGGTAGGGTGTGTTCAAACTGAAATCTAAATTGCAGTGTAAAAATAAAGCAGCCAGTATTTACCCTGCACAGAAACAATATAACCCACCCAAATCTAACTCTCTGCATGTTATATCTGCCCCCCCCTGCAGTGCACATGGGCCCTCATTCCGAGTTGTTCGCTCGGTAAATTTCTTCGCATCGCAGCGATTTTCCGCTTAGTGCGCATGCGCAATGTTCGCACTGCGACTGCGCCAAGTAAATTTGCTATGCAGTTAGGTATTTTACTCACGTCTTTTTCTTCGTTCTGGCGATATTAATGTGATTGACAGGAAGTGGGTGTTTCTGGGTGGAAACTCGCCGTTTTATGGGTGTGTGCGAAAAAACGCTACCGTTTCTGGGAAAAACGCGGGAGTGGCCGGAGAAACGGAGGAGTGTCTGGGCGAACGCTGGGTGTGTTTGTGACGTCAAACCAGGAACGACAAGCACTGAACTGATCGCAGATGCCGAGTAAGTGTGGAGCTACTCAGAAACTGCTAAGAGGTGTGTAATCGCAATTTTGAGAATCTTTCGTTCGCAATTTTACTATGCTAAGATTCACTCCCAGTAGGCGGCGGCTTAGCATGTGCAATGCTGCTAAAAGCAGCTTGCGAGCGAACAACTCGGAATGAGGGCCCTGGTTTTTCCCAACTGCTAACAAATTTGCTGCTGCGATCAACTCTGAATTACCCCCCATGCCCCTTAAATTTGTTGTTGCAGCAAAAGGTGGTTCTACCAAGTACTAGTTTAACCACTTAACTGACTTGTTTTTTTCCCCACAAACCTCTTAGATACTGTTGGGTTTTTTTTATGAGTGAATTAAGTGAAGAACATGTATTAACCTTATCCAAAATTATTTTAGTAAAAAAAAAAGAAAAGAAACTTTTTTTGTCATTTTTGGAAAAAAACGTCTTCCCACCCCAAACATTGGAACATTAGTTGGCACCATTGAAACATCTGGAACAACAGAAACTTTGTGACCATCACAACTTTAATTTTAATAGCCCCAGGTACACGGGGGCTTCCCCAGCGGCTGCTATTCTTTGCAGCCTTTGGGTGGGTGGTACTGCTGTGCTGCTGTGCTGGCTGATCAGCAGTGGTCGGCAGCATGGCAGACACTGGGGAAGGGTGCGGTGAGGCAGAGGAACCTTCCGGTCACCCTGAGAGCTGCATGAGAGGAATGGTTCTCTTCCCTGATGCTGCACACACTGTCTATCTGACTGATGGCATCCTGTGTGACCAGGTCAGATAAAGCCCTGCTGGTGTGGTCGCATCTCAAGGGTTTGACTATTTATTAGTGATGAGCGGGTTCGGTTTCCGAGAAACCGAACCCCCCCGAACTTCACCCTATTTATACGGGTCCGAGCCATACTCGGATTCTCCCGTATGTCTCGGTTAACCCGAGCGCGCCCGAACGTCATCATCCCGCTGTCGGATTCTCGCGAGATTCGGATTCTATATAAGCAGCCGCACATCGCCGCCATTTTCACACGTGCATTGAGATTGAAAGGGAGAGGACGTGGCTGGCGTCCTCTCCGTACTAATACGAGACAGTTGATCTGATTGCTTGTTTATTATTTTACTATAATTGTGGGGAGGATTGGGGAGCAGCTGTTAGGAGGAGTACAGTGCAGAGTTTTGCTGATAAGTGACCACCAGTTTTTTATCCATTCTCTGCCTGAAAAAAACGCTCCATACCATATCTGTGCTCAGTGTGCTGCATGATATATCTGTGCTGGGTGCTCACACTGCTTAATTGTGGGGACTGGGGAGCAGCTATAGCAGGAGTACAGTGCACAGTTTTGCTGACAGTGACCACCAGTATACGTTTGTCTGCCTGAAAAACACTCCTGTGGTGGCTTTTTTTTATACTAGTTTAGCAGTTTGCTGACAGTGTCCACCAGGTCCATTATACTGTATATAGCAGTACGGTAGGCCACTGCTGTACCTACCTCTGTGTCGTCACTCATCATCCATTAAGTATACTATCCATCCATCTACATTGTATACCTGTGGTGGCTTTTTTTTTATACTAGTTTAGCAGTTTGCTGACAGTGTCCACCAGGTCCATTATACTGTATATAGCAGTACGGTAGGCCACTGCTGTACCTACCTCTGCGTCGTCACTCGTCATCCATTAAGTATACTATCCATCCATCTACTTTGTATACCTGTGGTGGCTTTTTTTTTATACTAGTAGTTTAGCAGTTTGCTGACAGTGTCCACCAGGTCCATTATACTGTATATAGCAGTACGGTAGGCCACTGCTGTACCTACCTCTGTGTCGTCACTCATCATCCATTAAGTATACTATCCATCCATCTACATTGTATACATGTGGTGGCTTTTTTTTTATACTAGTTTAGCAGTTTGCTGACAGTGTCCACCAGGTCCATTATACTGTATATAGCAGTACGGTAGGCCACTGCTGTACCTACCTCTGTGTCGACACTCGTCATCCATTAAGTATACTATCCATCCATCTACATTGTATACCTGTGGTGGCTTTGACACAAGCCAGAGAGACATGGGAACAGAAGGAATAAAAAGTACATTAAACGCTATAAAGATTGAAACACCACAAATACAGTATTAGCCCCCCGATATCCCCACAGTCATCCATTAAGTATACTATCCATCCATCTACATTGTATACCTGTGGTGGCTTTTTTTATACTAGTTTAGCAGTTTGCTGACAGTGTCCACCAGGTCCATTATACTGTATATAGCAGTACGGTGGGCCACTGCTGTACCTACCTCTGTGTCGTCACTCATCATCCATTTAGTATACTATCCATCCATCTACATTGTATACCTGTGGTGGCTATTTTTATACTAGTTTAGCAGTTTGCTGACAGTGTCCACCAGGTCCATTATACTGTATATAGCAGTACAGTAGGCCACTGCTGTACCTACCTCTGTGTCGTCACTCGTCATCCATTAAGTATACTATCCATCCATCTAAATTGTATACCTGTGGTGGCTTTTTTTTATATAATAGTTTAGCAGTTTGCTGACAGTGTCCACCAGGTCCATTATACTGTATATAGCAGTACAGTAGGCCACTGCTGTACCTACCTCTGTGTCGTCACTCGTCATCCATTAAGTATACTATCCATCCATCTACATTGTATACCTGTGGTGGCTTTTTTTTTTTTATAATAGTAGTTTAGCAGTTTGCTGACAGTGTCCACCAGGTCCATTATACTGTATATAGCAGTACGGTAGGCCACTGCTGTACCTACTACCTACCTCTGTGTCGTCACTCATCATCCTTTAAGTATACTATCCATCCATCTACATTGTATACCTGTGGTGCCTTTTAGTTGTGCGCAGTATATATAGTAGTAGGCCATTGCTATTGATACTGGCATATAATTCCACACATTAAAATATGGAGAACAAAAATGTGGAGGTTAAAAAAATAGGGAAAGATCAAGATCCACTTCCACCTCGTGCTGAAGCTGCTGCTACTAGTCATGGCCGAGACGATGAAATGCCATCAACGTCGTCTGCCAAGGCCGATGCCCAATGTCATAGTACAGAGCATGTAAAATCCAAAACACAAAAGTTCAGTAAAATGACCCAAAAATCAAAATTAAAAGCGTCTGAGGAGAAGCGTAAACTTGCCAATATGCCATTTACGACACGGAGTGGCAAGGAACGGCTGAGGCCCTGGCCTATGTCCATGGCTAGTGGTTCAGCTTCACATGAGGATGGAAGCACTCATCCTCTCGCTAGAAAAAAGAAAAGACTTAAGCTGGCAAAAGCACAGCAAAGAACTGTGCGTTCTTCTAAATCACAAATCCCCAAGGAGAGTCCAATTGTGTCGGTTGCGATGCCTGACCTTCCCAACACTGGACGGGAAGAGCTTGCGCCTACCACCATTTGCACGCCCCCTGCAAGTGCTGGAAGGAGCACCCGCAGTCCAGTTCCTGATAGTCAAATTGAAGATGTCAGTGTTGAAGTACACCGGGATGAGGATATGGGTGTTGCTGGCGCTGGGGAGGAAATTGACAAGGAGGATTCTGATGGTGAGGTGGTTTGTTTAAGTCAGGCACCCGGGTAGACACCTGTTGTCCGTGGGACGAATATGGCCATTGACATGCCTGGTCAAAATACAAAAAAAATCAGCTCTTCGGTGTGGAATTATTTAAACACAAATGCGGACAACAGGTGTCAAGCCGTGTGTTGCCTTTGTCAAGCTGTAATAAGTAGGGGTAAGGACGTTAACCACCTCGGAACATCCTCCCTTATACGTCACCTGCAGCGCATTCATCATAAGTCAGTGACAAGTTCAAAAACTTTGGGCGACAGCGGAAGCAGTCCACTGACCAGTAAATCCCTTCCTCTTGTAACCAAGCTCCTGCAAACCACACCACCAACTCCCTCAGTGTCAATTTCCTCCTTACCCAGGAAAGCCAATAGTCCTGCAGGCCATGTCACTGGCAAGTCTGACGAGTCCTCTCCTGCCTGGGATTCCTCTGATGCATCCTTGAGTGTAACGCCTACTGCTGCTGGCGCTGCTGTTGTTGCTGCTGGGAGTCGATCGGCATCCCAGAGGGGAAGTCAGAAGACCACTTGTACTACTTCCAGTAAGCAATTGACTGTCCAACAGTCCTTTGCGAGGAAGATGAAATATCACAGCAGTCATCCTGCTGCAAAGCGGATAACTGAGGCCTTGGCAGCCTGGGCGGTGAGAAACGTGGTTCCGGTATCCATCGTTAATTCAGAGCCAACTATAGACTTGATTGAGGTACTGTGTCCCCGGTACCAAATACCATCTAGGTTCCATTTCTCTAGGCAGGCGATACCGAAAATGTGCACAGACCTCAGAAAAAGACACACCAGTGTCCTAAAAAATGTAGTTGTACCCAATGTCCACTTAACCACGGACATGTGGACAAGTGGAGCAGGGCAGACTCAGGACTATATGACTGTGACAGCCCACTGGGTAGATGTATTGCCTCCCACTGCTAGAACAGCAGCGGCGGCACCAGTAGCAGCATCTCGCAAATGCCAACTCGTTCCAAGGCAGGCTACGCTTTGTATCACCGCTTTCCAGAATACGCACACAGCTGAAAACCTCTTACGGCAACTGAGGAAGATCATCGCAGAATGGCTTACCCCAATTGGACTCTCCTGGGGATTTGTGACATCGGACAACGCCAGCAATATTGTGCGTGCATTACATCTGGGCAAATTCCAGCACGTCCCATGTTTTGCACATACCTTGAATTTGGTGGTGCAGAATTATTTAAAAAACGAGAGGGGCGTGCAAGAGATGTTGTCGGTGGCCCGAAGAATTGCGGGCCACTTTCGGCGTTCAGGCACCGCGTACAGAAGACTGGAGCACCACCAAAAATACCTGAACCTGCCCTGCCATCATCTGAAGCAAGAGGTGGTAACGAGGTGGAATTCAACCCTCCATATGCTTCAGAGGATGGAGGAGCAGCAAAAGGCCATTCAAGCCTATACATCTGGCCACGATATAGGCAAAGAAGGTGGAATGCACCTGTCTCAAGCGCAGTGGAGAATGATTTCAACGTTGTGCAAGGTTCTGCAACCCTTTGAACTTGCCACACGTGAAGTCAGTTCAGACACTGCCAGCCTGAGTCAGGTCATTCCCCTCATCAGGCTTTTGCAGAAGAAGCTGGAGAGATTGAAGGAGGAGCTAAAACAGAGCGATTCCGCTAGGCATGTGGGACTTGTGGATGGAGCCCTTAATTCGCTTAACCAGGATTCACGGGTGGTCAATCTGTTGAAATCAGAGCACTACATTTTGGCCACCGTGCTCGATCCTAGATTTAAAACCTACGTTGTATCTCTCTTTCTGGCAGACACAAGTCTGCAGGGGTTCAAAGACCTGCTGGTGAGAAAATTGTCAAGTCAAGCGGAACGTGACCCGTCAACAGCTCCTCCTTCACATTCTCCCGCAACTGGGGGTGCGAGGAAAAGGCTAAGAATTCCGAGCCCACCCGCTGGCGGTGATGCAGGGCAGTCTGGAGCGAGTGCTGACATCTGGTCCGGACTAAAGGACCTGCCAACGATTACTGACATGTCGTCTACTGTCACTGCATATGATTCTGTCACCATTAAAAGAATGGTGGAGGATTATATGAGTGACCGCATCCAAGTAGGCACGTCAGACAGTTCGTACGTATACTGGCAGGAAAAAGAGGCAATTTGGAGGCCCTTGCAGAAACTGGCTTTATTCTACCTAAGTTGCCCTCCCTCCAGTGTGTACTCCGAAAGAGTGTTTAGTGCAGCCGCTCACCTTGTCAGCAATCGGCGTACGAGGTTACTTCCAGAAAATGCGGAGAAGATGATGTTCATTAAAATGAATTATAATCAATTCCTCCGTGGAGACATTCACCAGCAGCAATTGCCTCCAGAAAGTACGCGGGGACCTGAGATGGTGGATTCCAGTGGGGACGAATTAATAATCTGTGAGGAGGGGGATGTACACAGTGAAAGGGGTGATGAATCGGACGATGATGATGAGGTGGACATCTTGTCTCTGTAGAGCCAGTTTGTGCAAAGAGAGATTGATTGCTTCTTTTTTGGTGGGGGCCCAAACCAAGCAGTCATTTCAGTCACAGTCGTGTGGCAGACCCTGTCGCTGAAATGATGGGCTCGTTAAACTGTGCATGTCCTGTTTATACAACATAAGGGTGGGTGGGAGGGCCCAAGGACAATTCCATCTTGCACCTCTTTTTTCTTTCATTTTTCTTTGCATCATGTGCTGTTTGGGGACTATTTTTTTGAAGTGCCATCCTGTCTGACACTGCAGTGCCACTCCTAGATGGGCCAGGTGTTTGTGTCGGCCACTTGGGTCGCTGAGCTTAGTCACACAGCTACCTCATTGCGCCTCTTTTTTTCTTTGCACCATGTGCTGTTTGGGGACTATTTTTTTGAAGTACCATACTGTCTGACACTGCAGTGCCACTCCTAGATGGGCCAGGTGTTTGTGTCGGCCACTTGGGTCGCTGAGCTTAGTCACACAGCTACCTCATTGCACCTCTTTTTTTCTTTGCATCATGTGCTGTTTGGGGACTATTTTTTTGAAGGGCCATCCTGTCTGACACTGCAGTGCCACTCCTAGATGGGCCAGGTGTTTGTGTAGGCCACTTGGGTCGCTGAGCTTAGTCACACAGCTACCTCATTGCGCCTCTTTTTTTCTTTGCATCATGTGCTGTTTGGGGACTATTTTTTTGAAGGGCCATCCTGTCTGACACTGCAGTGCCACTCCTAGATGGGCCAGGTGTTTGTGTAGGCCACTTGGGTCGCTGAGCTTAGTCACACAGCTACCTCATTGCGCCTCTTTTTTTCTTTGCATCATGTGCTGTTTGGGGAGTATTTTTTGGAAGGGCCATCCTGTCTGACACTGCAGTGCCACTCCTAGATGGGCCAGGTATTTGTGTCGGCCACTTGGGTCGCTTAGCTTAGCCATCCAGCGACCTCGGTGCAAATTTTTGGACTAAAAATAATATTGTGAGGTGTGAGGTGTTCAGAATAGACTGGAAATGAGTGGAAATTATGGTTATTGAGGTTAATAATACTATGGGATCAAAATGACCCCCAAATTCTATGATTTAAGCTGTTTTTTAGGGTTTTTTGAAAAAAACACCCGAATCCGAAACACACACGAATCCGACAAAAAATTTTCGGTGAGGTTTTGCCAAAACGCGTCCGAATCCAAAACACGGCCGCGGAACCGAACCCAAAACCAAAACCCGAACAATTTCCGGTGCACATCACTACTATTTATGCATCTTATATTTTTCAGTTTTTTATTTAAAAAAAGATTTTACAGACACAGTGATTTATATGTCCCAGATTTATCAAGCCTTGGAGAGTGATAAATTGCATGGTGATAAAGTGCCAGCCTATCAGCTGCTAACTGCAGGCTGTGTTTGAAAAATGACAGATAGGAGCTGATTGGTTGGTACTTTATCACTGTGCAATTTATCACTCTCCAAGTCTTGATAAATCTGGGCCATAATATGAGTTTGTAAATTTACTTTCACAGATGCGACCACACCAGCAAGTGCTTTATCTGACCTGGTCACACAGGATGTGACCAGTCAGATAAACAGTGTTAGCAGCGGCAGTGAAGAGAAACTTCCTCCGCTGTTGCTGTCAGAGGGACCTGAAGGTACCTCTGCTTTCCAGCCCCCACTGTTACCGTGCTGCCGATCACTGCTGATTGGTCAGCACGGCAGGACCCCCACCCAGCGGCTGCAGACAATGGCAACCGCTGGAAAAGTGTAAACTAACACCCCCCCCCCCCCCCAAGCCACCCCCAGACCTCCACTGTGTACCTGGCAGCTGCCTTGGGGGTAAAAAGTTACGTTGCGGTGTTACCGATGTTCTGATGTTACCGATATTCCCGACTGATGTTGCGAAGTTTGAGAAAAATTATTTTTATTTTTTAAATACAAAAAAAAAATGTATGTTTTTTTAACGAAAATCATTTTGGATAAGGTTGAATTCATGTTCTTCACCTAATTTACTCATAAAAAAAACAACAATTTCACAGGGCCGCAACTAGGGGGGTGCTAAGGGAACATGCGCCCCGGGTGCAGGATTTGAGGGGGCGTATGAGGAGTTACAGAGGCACAGGGTTTTTGTTTTTTTACCAGCAGTGCTGTGCTGCTCCATTGAGACAGAAGATTTCTCCCGGGTCAGTGTCTCTGACCCACCTGTCTGCCCACAGCTGGCTCCGACGCTGCGCGGTAAGCTCCAGTACCTGGGATCTCTCCTATGCCAGCTACTGTCTTAAACTCTTTTCTTTGCCATGCAGTGTTGCGACTAGCATGCGGTGCACCAGGCAAGCTATAGAAGCGAGCTGTTGGTGCTGTGTTTTTAAGCAGGCTATGATCCCGGATGCCTGCCCAGCACCAACCGATAACAAGCTGCCGGCTACACACCATTGAGAGGACATGCTGTAGTTTAGTGATGTAGTTTAGCGTGTAGGGGATATAGTAGTGCAGTGGATATGGGAATATAGGGGGTCATTCCGAGTTGATCGCATGCTGCCGAGTTTCGCTGCACTGTGATCAGGGCTCTACTGCGCATGCGTATACACCTCAAGGCGCACATGCGTCGTATGGGTACAATGCGGATCATTGCTGTGCTATGGATTTAACAAAGAATCCATACGCACAGTCGATCGCAAGAAGATTGACAGAAAGAGGGCATTTATGGGTGTCAACTGACCGTTTTCTGGGAGTGGTAGAGAAAACGCAGGCGTGTCCGGGCGTTTGGATGGCGGGTGTCTGACATCAATTCCGGCACCAAAAAGACTGAAGTGATCGCAAGGGCTGAGTAAGTTCAGAGCTACTCTGAAACTGCACAAAATGTTTTTGCACAGCTCGGCTGCACAGGCTTTTGCACACTTGCAAAGTGAAAATACACTCCCCAATGGGCGGCGACTATGCGTTTGCACGGCTGCTAAAAACAGCTAGCGAGCGATCAACTCGGAATGAGGGCCATAGGTGATCATTCTGAGTTGATCGCAGCCAGCAACTTTTTGCTGCTGCTGCGATCAACTAGTAGACGCCTATGGGGGAGTGTATTTTAGCAGGGCTGCACAAGCAATCGCAGCCCTGCTAAGTAAAAAAAAAATTCAAGCAGAACATGACTAGCCCTGGACATACTTACCCTGTGCGACGATCTCTGCGATGCTGGAGCCGGCTTTGATGTCAGACATCCGCCCTCCGTTCTCCTGGACATGCCTGCGTTTTCCTTACCACTCCCCGAAAACGGCAACTAACGGTCTGGATCCGCCCAGGAACGCCTTCTTCCTGTCAATCTTCTTGCGGTCGCTCTGCAACCGCTTTCTTCGTAAGATGCAACGTAACCCGGCAACCACTGTCGCTGGGCAAGGGCGCGCATGCGCAGTGCGGCTGCCGCGCATGCGCATTCCGGACTCGTTAACACTGCAGCGACAAATTGCTGCGTGCGAACGGGTCGGAATGACCCCCATAGTGTAGTAATATAGTGCAATGTATGGGAACACACAGGGGGGCATGTAGTGGAACACGCTGCTGGTGGGGCATGTGACGCTTAGGGCATTTGGGGCACATAGGGGAATATTATCCAATAGTGTCCCCTTTTTTTTTAGAAATTTTTGATAATCTATTTTAGTCTGACAGGGATGGTTTTTGGGGAAAAAGAGCTTACTGGATCACCACAAAAATACTGTCTGGAACAATCTGTGTGTCATTTGAAAAGCAAACAAATCTGTGGACATTTTATAGGGGTAAAACTTACTCAAATCCCTATATAGAATGTATAAGTTCTATTCAGTGGTCTGAAACAGATGGTGAGCAGTTGGTCTCAATCTACATATAATTTATATATTAATGTATATTATATTATATTACAATGCTTTATACATCAAAAACATATTTTAAGACTACATTTTTGAAAAAAATTTTTATCAGCTCCTGTTCTCAGAGTATTTTTGAAACCCAAATTCTGTATTTTACATATATATCTCAAAAGTAGCATGAAAATAACATTTCTTATTCATTATTATACCTTTCAATACTTTAATTTGGTGCCGTTATGGTTTCAAGATGTTACAAGTTACAGTAGTGATACGTGTTCTTGGCAACCTTACAAGGATAAATCACAGCTGAGTTATCGCGGTGAGCCAAATGTTTCTTATGGCACAGAGCCCAATTTATGAAGCTACTTGGGCTATGGTAACTTAATAATAACCTGAATAACGCATAGCACTACTGAAAAATCAAGATCCCCAAAATACATAAAAATAAATTCCTTGTTGAAGTAATGATGGCATAAATATGCTGTTCTTCATGTATCACTACAAGAGAAAGCTAAAGTCAACAATAAACAGATGTGACTTTAGGGGGAAAAATGTCAAATTGGAAAGATCAAAGCTATCTGCAATGGATTCTGGCATAACGCATAAATGAATGGTTACAGAGCTCAGGACATATACTCATACTACAACATTTCAGAGGGATTTAGGAACTGATAAGAGATTTACAATTTGAAAATGAGAAACATTTAGAAAGCTCAATATATAGCCAAGTGGAGAACACCAAACTCCTGAGGGCATTATAATGGTAGAAGGTTGTAAATGGAAATCAATAATTAAAAACGACAGAAAGGTTATCTCTTGTTTTGACAACTTAAAAACGGTATTCTTCTTTTTAGGAGGATGTCACTTTAAGCGTGTTTCCCTCAAAATAGCTTTCTGGCTATACATTCAGGGTCAGCAACTACTGTAGATGGTCTTACAGAAACCTCCTCATCCAACTGTAAATATCAGAGATAATGAACAAAGATAGTGTGGCACCTGACACCCATCTCTGAGGGCCCAAACGTACCAGGGAGGTGTAACCATGACCCCAGATAGCATAACCCCACTTACCTCATTGTGTAGCTTCTGCAGGAGCCATCCGATGGGGCGTGGCCACACTCATGAGAGGGGCCATGACCTCTGTGTAAGTGTGTGTGTGTGTGTGTGTGTGTGTGTGTGTGTGTGTGTGTGTGTGACTGACTTTAACCATCAATGGCAATGCTAGTTCTATAAATGGTTATAGGGTAGGGACTAATTTGATATTGTCTGGAAAATGCTGCATTATATTGTAGCTATTATATTATGGGCAATCTAAATTGAATAATCTTAGGGGTTGGATCAATTACAGTATGTTCACAATATAGTGCACATAAATATGGTAGCTCCTGAACTGTCCATTTTAATATGCATCGCTGTGATGGGGCTGCCAGCTAAAATGTTTGATTAGCGGCAATATCAGTGAAATTTAGAGTGATGAAAGATGCCATTGCAGGAGGTACAATGACACATCGCAGGCATCTCCCACACATCACCCCTAAGTACATTAACGCCTTACAATATTTCAATCCTAGTCATTAAATACTCTTCATTAAAGCTAATGTGCTATCTCTTTTTCTTTCAAAACACGAGGTCCATGAAGATTGGTGAGAAATAAATGTAGTTATTTAGAAGAAAATGTTACATAAATTATATTATATATTATATTATTATTAGTATTTGTAATATTTACACCATTACCGGCCACGGCATCCCATTGTTTAGAATCCCGACAGCGATCAGGGAAGTATGCTAACACCCCCAACCCCCTAACCCTAACTCTCCCTTACCGCAACCTAAATGTAACCCCGCCCCCCCCCCTGCATCCTAACCCTAACCCTCCCTGGTGGTGCATAAATCTAACCCCCCCTTCACGCTTCCTAAACGTAACCATCCCTCCCCCACAGCCTATCCCAAACACTCTCTGCGGGTACTTAAACCTAACCCCCCTTTCTTCAGCCTAAACCTAACTTCCCCTTCCCGTAGCCTAACCCTAACCCTCCCCACACAGCCTAAACCTTACCCGCATCGGTATTTCAACTGCCAGGATCCCAAGCGTCGGGATTCTGACCGGATCCCCTTTAAAGATCCAATAAAAATAGTCCAAACAATTTACCTGAATAGACAGCCGTGACTTGATATACTGTAGCTGTAGCATAAAGGGATAAATTTACAAGCAGCCAATCACTAGTGGCTATATAGCGCAGTTATTGTCATCATCATAAGAGCATATCTTTACATCAGGTCTATGAAGCATTTCTGGGGATATGTCCAAGACACATTAGGCTGCATCTCCAATGTATGCTTGTCTGCCTTCATTCTGCCTATCCAGATGTTAAAATATCTATTACAGTATACACTAAAATCTAGATTTGGATCTTTGGTATGCATAAACAATATAAACTCTACATCAGCCCCACAGTGCCTAAAGTTACAATGTTCATAAATCCTTAAAATTTTCTTTCAACTACTATGCTGTTGTAGTATTTGTGTTACATTACTATCTATAACACAGGACAAAATGGCCAAATCGATTTAAACATTGTGTTTCAGGGGCTAAATACACATTTATACCCCTTTCACACCGCCAGCTATGAACACGGGTTATTGGCACATGAGCACGCATAACCCATGTTCATGTGCGGTCTGAAAAGTGCCAGGGGAAAAATACCCAGTATTTCAACCCTGGTAGCGAGCAGTTCAACTCGGCTCGCTGTGCAGTGTGAACGGGAGCTGAATCGATACGACCTGTTTCCCTTCACTGTTTGTGTACGAGTGGCGCTTGATGTCTGCAATATGCTGGGTTGCAGACAGCGGGGGCGGTGCGCCTGAGGAGGGTCGCACCCTGGGAGCTCCCGTGTCAGGCTACTTGGTGTGACCGGCTCCAGGCGGTGTGAAAGGGGTCTCACTAACATTTAGAAATCAATATAAAAAATTGTCTGTTAGTAAATGTGTGTTTTATCCCCTGAAACATGACATCGGTGCACACCGATTATAATTCGATTAAAATCTACATAAAAAACGTAAATGTAAATGTATCACACAGGGGGCATAATTCAGTTTGATTTGTAGTTTTACAAAAATCACAGACGGGCGTGTTTCACCCATCTACACATGCGCAGCATCCGCAGTGCGCACGTGCAGAATTTTCCTTTGCAATTGCATCCAGTAAAGATGTGATCGCAAAGTGAGTAAGAGGAGGAGGGAATTTGGGAGTGGTGGTGTGGCGTTGGTGGGGAAAGCAGCAGAAAATGCAAGCATCTTATGCCCGTTTTCGGGTCGGCCCGATGACGTTGCCTGCGTTTCCTGCGATTGGTAAAGATGGCGGCGGTGGACTTACATATGCATCCAGGCTGCGTATGCAGGGGGCTAGAACTACCTGCTGACTTCGGCAATGCTGTCGCAATTGGATTGCGATCGCATAGCTGGGTGGCACTTAACATGCTGGATGGCCTTACCCTGTGTTGGGCGGCTCCCAGCATGCAATTGCAAGTACTGCTACTGAAGCTGAATCAGGGCATGGGCCTGATTCTGTAGTTGCGGCTTGTGTGTTTATTCTAGAGATGAGCGCCTGAAATTTTTCGGGTTTTGTGTTTTGGTTTTGGGTTCGGTTCCGCGGCCGTGTTTTGGGTTCGAACGCGTTTTGGCAAAACCTCACCGAATTTTTTTTGTCGGATTCGGGTGTGTTTTGGATTCGGGTGTTTTTTTCAAAAAACACTAAAAAACAGCTTAAATCATAGAATTTGGGGGTCATTTTGATCCCAAAGTATTATTAACCTCAAAAACCATAATTTACACTCATTTTCAGTCTATTCTGAATACCTCACACCTCACAATATTATTTTTAGTCCTAAAATTTGCACCGAGGTCGCTGTGTGAGTAAGATAAGCGACCCTAGTGGCCGACACAAACACCGGGCCCATCTAGGAGTGGCACTGCAGTGTCACGCAGGATGTCCCTTCCAAAAAACCCTCCCCAAACAGCACATGACGCAAAGAAAAAAAGAGGCGCAATGAGGTAGCTGTGTGAGTAAGATTAGCGACCCTAGTGGCCGACACAAACACCGGGCCCATCTAGGAGTGGCACTGCAGTGTCACGCAGGATGGCCCTTCCAAAAAACCCTCCCCAAACAGCACATGACGCAAAGAAAAAAAGAGGCGCAATGAGGTAGCTGTGTGAGTAAGATTAGCGACCCTAGTGGCCGACACAAACACCGGGCCCATCTAGGAGTGGCACTGCAGTGTCACGCAGGATGTCCCTTCCAAAAAACCCTCCCCAAACAGCACATGACGCAAAGAAAAAAAGAGGCGCAATGAGGTAGCTGTGTGAGTAAGATTAGCGACCCTAGTGGCCGACACAAACACCGGGCCCATCTAGGAGTGGCACTGCAGTGTCACGCAGGATGTCCCTTCCAAAAAACCCTCCCCAATCAGCACATGATGCAAAGAAAAAGAAAAGAAAAAAGAGGTGCAAGATGGAATTGTCCTTGGGCCCTCCCACCCACCCTTATGTTGTATAAACAAAACAGGACATGCACACTTTAACCAACCCATCATTTCAGTGACAGGGTCTGCCACACGACTGTGACTGATATGACGGGTTGGTTTGGACCCCCCCCAAAAAAGAAGCAATTAATCTCTCCTTGCACAAACTGGCTCTACAGAGGCAAGATGTCCACCTCATCTTCACCCTCCGATATATCACCGTGTACATCCCCCTCCTCACAGATTATCAATTCGTCCCCACTGGAATCCACCATCTCAGCTCCCTGTGTACTTTGTGGAGGCAATTGCTGCTGGTCAATGTCTCCGCGGAGGAATTGATTATAATTCATTTTAATGAACATCATCTTCTCCACATTTTCTGGATGTAACCTCGTACGCCGATTGCTGACAAGGTGAGCGGCGGCACTAAACACTCTTTCGGAGTACACACTTGTGGGAGGGCAACTTAGGTAGAATAAAGCCAGTTTGTGCAAGGGCCTCCAAATTGCCTCTTTTTCCTGCCAGTATAAGTACGGACTGTGTGACGTGCCTACTTGGATGCGGTCACTCATATAATCCTCCACCATTCTATCAATGTTGAGAGAATCATATGCAGTGACAGTAGACGACATGTCCGTAATCGTTGTCAGGTCCTTCAGTCCGGACCAGATGTCAGCATCAGCAGTCGCTCCAGACTGCCCTGCATCACCGCCAGCGGGTGGGCTCGGAATTCTGAGCCTTTTCCTCGCACCCCCAGTTGCGGGAGAATGTGAAGGAGGAGATGTTGACAGGTCGCGTTCCGCTTGACTTGACAATTTTGTCACCAGCAGGTCTTTCAACCCCAGCAGACCTGTGTCTGCCGGAAAGAGAGATCCAAGGTAGGCTTTAAATCTAGGATCGAGCACGGTGGCCAAAATGTAGTGCTCTGATTTCAACAGATTGACCACCCGTGAATCCTTGTTAAGCGAATTAAGGGCTGCATCCACAAGTCCCACATGCCTAGCGGAATCGCTCCCTTTTAGCTCCTTCTTCAATGCCTCCAGCTTCTTCTGCAAAAGCCTGATGAGGGGAATGACCTGACTCAGGCTGGCAGTGTCTGAACTGACTTCACGTGTGGCAAGTTCAAAGGGCATCAGAACCTTGCACAACGTTGAAATCATTCTCCACTGCACTTGAGACAGGTGCATTCCACCTCCTATATCGTGCTCAATTGTATAGGCTTGAATGGCCTTTTGCTGCTCCACCAACCTCTGAAGCATATAGAGGGTTGAATTCCACCTCGTTACCACTTCTTGCTTCAGATGATGGCAGGGCAGGTTCAGTAGTTTTTGGTGGTGCTCCAGTCTTCTGTACGTGGTGCCTGTACGCCGAAAGTGTCCCGCAATTTTTCTGGCCACCGACAGCATCTCTTGCACGCCCCTGTCGTTTTTTAAAAAATTCTGCACCACCAAATTCAAGGTATGTGCAAAACATGGGACGTGCTGGAATTTGCCCATATTTAATGCACACACAATATTGCTGGCGTTGTCCGATGCCACAAATCCACAGGAGAGTCCAATTGGGGTAAGCCATTCCGCGATGATCTTCCTCAGTTGCCGTAAGAGGTTTTCAGCTGTGTGCGTATTCTGGAAAGCGGTGATACAAAGCGTAGCCTGCCTAGGAAAGAGTTGGCGTTTGCGAGATGCTGCTACTGGTGCCGCCGCTGCTGTTCTTGCGGCGGGAGTCCATACATCTACCCAGTGGGCTGTCACAGTCATATAGTCCTGACCCTGCCCTGCTCCACTTGTCCACATGTCCGTGGTTAAGTGGACATTGGGTACAACTGCATTTTTTAGGACACTGGTGAGTCTTTTTCTGACGTCCGTGTACATTCTCGGTATCGCCTGCCTAGAGAAGTGGAACCTAGATGGTATTTGGTAACGGGGGCACACTGCCTCAATAAATTGTCTAGTTCCCTGTGAACTAACGGCGGATACCGGACGCACGTCTAACACCAACATAGTTGTCAAGGACTCAGTTATCCGCTTTGCAGTAGGATGACTGCTGTGATATTTCATCTTCCTCGCAAAGGACTGTTGAACAGTCAATTGCTTACTGGAAGTAGTACAAGTGGGCTTACGACTTCCCCTCTGGGATGACCATCGACTCCCAGCGGCAACAACAGCAGCGCCAGCAGCAGTAGGCGTTACACGCAAGGATGCATCGGAGGAATCCCAGGCAGGAGAGGACTCGTCAGAATTGCCAGTGACATGGCCTGCAGGACTATTGGCATTCCTGGGGAAGGAGGAAATTGACACTGAGGGAGTTGGTGGGGTGGTTTGCGTGAGCTTGGTTACAAGAGGAAGGGATTTACTGGTCAGTGGACTGCTTCCGCTGTCACCCAAAGTTTTTGAACTTGTCACTGACTTATTATGAATGCGCTGCAGGTGACGTATAAGGGAGGATGTTCCGAGGTGGTTAACGTCCTTACCCCTACTTATTACAGCTTGACAAAGGGAACACACGGCTTGACACCTGTTGTCCGCATTTCTGGTGAAATACCTCCACACCGAAGAGCTGATTTTTTTGGTATTTTCACCTGGCATGTCAAGGCCATATTCCTCCCACGGACAACAGGTGTCTCCCTGGGTGCCTGACTTAAACAAACCACCTCACCATCAGAATCCTCCTGGTCAATTTCCTCCCCAGCGCCAGCAACACCCATATCCTCCTCATCCTGGTGTACTTCAACACTGACATCTTCAATCTGACTATCAGGAACTGGACTGCGGGTGCTCCTTCCAGCACTTGCAGGGGGCGTGCAAATGGTGGAAGGCGCATGCTCTTCACGTCCAGTGTTGGGAAGGTCAGGCATCGCAACCGACACAATTGGACTCTCCTTGTGGATTTGGGATTTCGAAGAATGCACAGTTCTTTGCTGTGCTGCTTTTGCCAGCTTGAGTCTTTTCATTTTTCTAGCGAGAGGCTGAGTGCTTCCATCCTCATGTGAAGCTGAACCACTAGCCATGAACATAGGCCAGGGCCTCAGCCGTTCCTTGCCACTCCGTGTGGTAAATGGCATATTGGCAAGTTTACGCTTCTCCTCCGACAATTTTATTTTAGGTTTTGGAGTCCTTTTTTTACTGATATTTGGTGTTTTGGATTTGACATGCTCTGTACTATGACATTGGGCATCGGCCTTGGCAGACGACGTTGCTGGCATTTCATCGTCTCGGCCATGACTAGTGGCAGCAGCTTCAGCACGAGGTGGAAGTGGATCTTGATCTTTCCCTAATTTTGGAACCTCAACATTTTTGTTCTCCATATTTTAATAGGCACAACTAAAAGGCACCTCAGGTAAACAATGGAGATGGATGGATTGGATACTAGTATACAATTATGGACGGGCTGCCGAGTGCCGACACAGAGGTAGCCACAGCCGTGAACTACCGCACTGTACTGTGTCTGCTGCTAATATATAGACTGGTTGATAAAGAGATAGTATACTCGTAACTAGTATGTATGTATAAAGAAAGAAAAAAAAAACACGGTTAGGTGGTATATACAATTATGGACGGGCTGCCGAGTGCCGACACAGAGGTAGCCACAGCCGTGAACTACCGCACTGTACTGTGTCTGCTGCTAATATATAGACTGGTTGATAAAGAGATAGTATACTCGTAACTAGTATGTATGTATAAAGAAAGAAAAAAAAACCACGGTTAGGTGGTATATACAATTATGGACGGGCTGCCGAGTGCCGACACAGAGGTAGCCACAGCCGTGAACTACCGCACTGTACTGTGTCTGCTGCTAATATATAGACTGGTTGATAAAGAGATAGTATACTCGTAACTAGTATGTATGTATAAAGAAAGAAAAAAAAACCACGGTTAGGTGGTATATACAATTATGGACGGGCTGCCGAGTGCCGACACAGAGGTAGCCACAGCCGTGAACTACCGCACTGTACTGTGTCTGCTGCTAATATATAGACTGGTTGATAAAGAGATAGTATACTCGTAACTAGTATGTATGTATAAAGAAAGAAAAAAAAAACACGGTTAGGTGGTATATACAATTATGGACGGGCTGCCGAGTGCCGACACAGAGGTAGCCACAGCCGTGAACTACCGCACTGTACTGTGTCTGCTGCTAATATAGACTGGTTGATAAAGAGATAGTATACTCGTAACTAGTATGTATGTATAAAGAAAGAAAAAAAAACCACGGTTAGGTGGTATATACAATTATGGACGGTCTGCCGAGTGCCGACACAGAGGTAGCCACAGCCGTGAACTACCGCACTGTACTGTGTCTGCTGCTAATATATAGACTGGTTGATAAAGAGATAGTATACTCGTAACTAGTATGTATGTATAAAGAAAGAAAAAAAAACCACGGTTAGGTGGTATATACAATTATGGACGGGCTGCCGAGTGCCGACACAGAGGTAGCCACAGCCGTGAACTACCGCACTGTACTGTGTCTGCTGCTAATATAGACTGGTTGATAAAGAGATAGTATACTCGTAACTAGTATGTATGTATAAAGAAAGAAAAAAAAACCACGGTTAGGTGGTATATACAATTATGGACGGGCTGCCGAGTGCCGACACAGAGGTAGCCACAGCCGTGAACTACCGCACTGTACTGTGTCTGCTGCTAATATAGACTGGTTGATAAAGAGATAGTATACTACTAATATTATATATACTGGTGGTCAGGTCACTGGTCACTAGTCACACTGGCAGTGGCACTCCTGCAGCAAAAGTGTGCACTGTTTAATTTTAATATAATATTATGTACTCCTGGCTCCTGCTATAACCTATAACTGGCACTGCAGTAGTGCTCCCCAGTCTCCCCCACAATTATAAGCTGTGTGAGCTGAGCAGTCAGACAGATATATAATATATATAGATGATGCAGCACACTGGCCTGAGCCTGAGCAGTGCACACAGATATGGTATGTGACTGACTGAGTCACTGTGTGTATCGCTTTTTTCAGGCAGAGAACGGATATATTAAATAAACTGCACTGTGTGTCTGGTGGTCACTCACTATATAATATATTATGTACTCCTGGCTCCTGCTATAACCTATAACTGGCACTGCAGTAGTGCTCCCCAGTCTCCCCCACAATTATAAGCTGTGTGAGCTGAGCAGTCAGACAGATATATATAATATTATATATAGATAATAGATGATGCAGCACACTGGCCTGAGCCTGAGCAGTGCACACAGATATGGTATGTGACTGAGTCACTGTGTGCTGTGTATCGCTTTTTTCAGGCAGAGAACGGATTATAAAGTAAACTGCACTGTCCTCACTAGTAAACTCTCTCCACTCAGTCTCTACACTTCTACAGTAACAGTACTCCTCCTAGTCAGCTCCAGTAAATCTCTCTCAGTCTCTTATAATCTAAATGGAGAGGACGCCAGCCACGTCCTCTCCCTATCAATCTCAATGCACGTGTGAAAATGGCGGCGACGCGCGGCTCCTTATATAGAATCCGAGTCTCGCGATAGAATCCGAGCCTCGCGAGAATCCGACAGCGTCATGATGACGTTCGGGCGCGCTCGGGTTAACCGAGCAAGGCGGGAAGATCCGAGTCGCTCGGACCCGTGAAAAAAAACATGAAGTTCTGGCGGGTTCGGATTCAGAGAAACCGAACCCGCTCATCTCTAGTTTATTCTGGTGTCACATCCAATTTTCAAACAACTGAGATGCCACTTGCAGCATCTTAGAACAGTGGGTTTCCATCACTGCGTATTTAGACATATCATCGGCACAACATCGATCACACCATCGAAGCTTGCACCAGCCCTGTGGCAGGTGCAGATTCTCTGTCCGAGTGTGGCCTCTTGTGTGAGTGGCTGTGCACCTCTGAATGCAGCCGCTCTCAGTGACACGCCCGTGCCAGCTTCACCACCCCAACGTTACTTCCTAAAAACACCCCCTAAAATTCTCAGACCATGCGTCCGATTCTATACTGCTTCTCTGTGAGCAGACATTAAGAACGAATGGCATAAGCACAGCCTTGTCTGTGTGTCACATTACCACTGCGTTCACCTCTGTATCAGGCGCCAATATATACAGGATAATGCATTCACTTGTAAAAAAAAGAACAAGGACCATTACTGTAGGTGGCTGATTGTGAGTTGGACGTTATGCTGATTATCATGTAAATGCTCAGTGTTTGCTCTTCTGCATATGCGCCTAAGTCGCACCGCGCATACTCCACGGTCTGTGTGAGATCAATAGGCGCCCTAGGCATAGCTTCACATTACCACCCCTAAGGCTCCAGTATACTCAATCCATTCCTATAAAACCACACATATGTGTTTACCAAAGTCTATGTCAACAGGGTGAGTAATGTTCCATATCCACATCCTGTCTGTAAATGTATAACACTTTGTTGCAAAACCAAAGTACCCAATATACCCTTTCACCTTCACCCCAAATCAACCCCATTTAGCAAATCACCCCCCCATTCAACATCCATTAACTTCCCCAATTTAGCACCCATAACCCTTTTTCTCTCCAAGAATCAATTTATCAGTTCACCCTTTGGGCAGTACGGATGGTGTAATGGTTAGCATTACTGCCTCACAGCACTGAGGTCATGGGTTTGATTCCCACCATGGCCCTAACTGTGTGGAGTTTGTATATTCTCCCCGTACTTGCGTGGGTTTCCTCCGGGTACTCTGGTTTTCTCTCACAATCCATAAATATACTGGTAGCTTAATTGTCTCCCAACTAAATGAACCCTAGCGTGAATGTGTCTGTGTGTACATGTAGTAGGGAATATAGATTGTAAGCTCCACTGGGGCAGGGACTGATGTGAATGGGCAAAATATTCTCTGTAAAGCGCTGCGGAATATGTGTGCGCTATATAAATAACTGGTAATAAATAATAATAAATAAATAAATAAAGCACCCATTAACACATTGGTCTAACCTGTCAGCACCCATTGACCTCCACCCACCCAGCACATATTAATTATATCACACATTCAGCACACATTAACCCATTCCTCTCTATTCCATTAATAAACTGACCATCACAGCACCTATTAACACATTCATCTAAATTGTCAGCACCCCTTAACGTCACCCCACCCAGCACCCATTAATGCATTCACTCCAAGCACTCATTTCACCCCCGGAATTTGTTAACTCCTCTTTCAACACCCATTAACCTCCCCCACCCAGCACCTATTAATCCATTAACTCTCAGCACCCATTAATCCTTCTTTCAGAACCAATCTTCTCCCCCCACCCAGCACCTATTACTCCATTCACTCCCAGCACTCATTAACCCCCCTCGCAGCATTGAGGATTCGTGTGACAATGCTGTATACTGAATGATTTCATGCAGGTAGCCGAAACCTAAGACGGCTTCTAATGACGTCTATTCCTTGTCATCTCCAAATTTGTTCTAATAAACACTGTAGTGATAACATCAATTACAAACAACTACATCAAAATTCACTGTTTAGATATTGCTATCTACTGGAGTTGATACATAAATCAAAATGACTTGAGTATTTTATATGTAGGGCTGAGAAAGGCACTGAGCCTTGTTCTCCCTTATGTAAGCTTGTGACAGCTTGTGCTTCTATTGAGACATCCTAGGGATGATTCAAAAAATAAATATTCTAACCATTTGCTTCTGGAGTAGTTTATTTACTTTTGAGAAATAAACTATTTGACAACATGTTTGTGGTGAGATTCCCATAGTTTTGTTTGATTTGAGCCTGCTTTAGTATAATAGTACTCTGCAGCTGTTGGGAATGCGCAGTTGTGTTTGTGTGATTATTATGTGATGTATGCCATTGTGGAATTCTATTGGCCAACCACAGTTCTTACATTCCTCCTGTATGTTTATTATTAAGCAATAACGCCTGGTAGATCACTGCAAATCAGGGATTATCACTGTGTCTTAAAAACCCCTCCTGAAATTACATATTGGAAGCGTTGGCCTCTTTCCATCACGGATTTTACATATTAATACTTCCAAGTACAAAACTCAAAATGACTTGTCTTCAGCTGCCTAAATTAATGTGCAGGAAACCTTGTTAAAAGTTTAACAGGAGATTAACCTTTCTAGGAATCCAAAAAACATGACAAGCACCTTGTGTGGGTTACAGCTCATCTAATGTGCACATTGATACAAGTTGACAATAAGGTCATTTCATAACAGCTTGGCCAGAATATTCAGAATTTCCACGCTCTGAATTACTTCAGGGACATCTTCACATTTCTTATTCAACTGACCCAAAGCAACGAGATTAAGGATACTGAATATGAACAAAAAAAATTTGGAAATGTTTGGTAGAAAGGCTAAAGTAATTAATTTCACAATGAATTGCAAAAGATGTCTTGCCTTCTCTTGCAGTGAAATTACTTGCAAACATCCTGTCAGTTTTACAAGATGCCAAGAACAAAGCTAGATACTGTAGAACTATAAGTTACTGTATAATATTATTATCCTTAATTTATATGGCGCCACAAGGGTCCCACACAGTGGCGTAAATTTGTCCCAGTTGCCCGGAGGCAAGATAAATATTGGTGTCCCCCCCCCCACAACCCTATATATATATATATATATATATATATATATATATATATAAAACCCCTTGATGAAGTCTGTGTGACGAAACGCGTTGGAAAACCTGTACTGAACTGACCTCTTATCCAGATAAGATACTTATATTATTATTTATTTTTGTGTATGTGCTTTTTTATCCCTTTTTTTTTAAAGAGAATTGTATATCAATTGTGTTATTTTAGAATATTGTGAATAAATTACTTGTTATATTTTTATACTGGTACATCACTTTATTATAGACACCGGTGGTCATTACACCCCCTATCCTTTTATATATATATATATATATATATATACATAAAATATATATATATGCATATGGAGTGTTCTGCAAAACAAAATGCATACATATACATTTTATTGTCAACTAGTTTAAATCACACAGTTCTTAACAGTCATACCCAGGATTAGAATCCATTACTTGTTACACTGATGTCAATGATACAGCTATCTGCTCCCGCAGATTCTAACTTTATGGAGCTATATAGAATTGACAGTTCAAAGCCACTACAAATAGGAAGGTCTACGTAGTATGCAGCCACGCACTACTTAGATAGTGTAATAGGTCGTGGGTTCTTATCCTGGGTATGACACTTGTAAAATGCGTATCTATAATAAAGAGGGTATGACTTGTAAAGGTGCAGGAACTAGTGGGGGAGTCGGCCACAGAAGAAATAGCGGCGGCTATTGATTAACTTAATTGAATGTTGTTGCTGAACACACGGAACAGGAGGAGACGTGCCCCCCTTAGAAGAGGAGCCCGGCGGCAGCTGACTCCATTGCCTCCCACAGTTACGCATCTGGTTCCACAGTGATAAAGCCAATTATTTATCTTGAACCTAAGCTATATACTTATTAAAGACAATATACGCAATAGGCGCACGAGGTGCCGTAATGGTACGCACTTAGCGTAGCAGACGCTAGGCCGTGGTCGAGACGCATGAGCGGCACGTTCGCTCACGGCTTACGCTTGGTATCGAGCACGCTATAGGCGGCCCGAGTACCGTAATGCTAGGCTATTAGCGTAGCGGACACTGTACCGCGAGAGCGGGATACGAGCGGCGCTGACGCTCACTGATTTACACACAGACAACCTTGTAACAACACACTATAAGGGTATGCTTATATTGTAAACCTTAGTACTGTAATATTATCACAATGTAACGCTGATTAACCTTTATAATATGAAAGCTGTTTGAGCGACTGAGACGCTCAGAAACCCTTTATACTAACTAGTGAAACACACACTCCTTGCTAAGGTTCCAACACCTTTACTGATGATATTTAGTACGTAAAAAGGGGAAAACAGATACAGTTCATACACTACAGACCTGACATTAATACCTAAACACAATAACTAAGCAGAAATACAAACATTAGCAAATGATTGCAAATACAAATAAACAGAAAGAGGATAAATGGCAAACACTTATAGGTTAGCTACAAAAGAACAATTGCATACATACAGAGTAACGAAATGGCCACAGAGAAAAACTTACACACGTGGGGATAAATCGCAAGCGCAGTCCTGGACCAGGGACCCAGCCTTCAGTGTGAAAACCTTGCAGAGTCTTGTGTGACCAAGCCTATTGCAAGCTATATTTATTTACTAACTCAAGACATACTACAATAGATACTGTGTGCTCTCTTTCCATTGGTTAGGGGGTGGGACATGTACTGCACCGGGGATCATTGGTTAGTTCAAGAAGTGGGCGAGGGCTAGGACTTGTTAGTATTCTAAATTCCTCTTTGTCTGGTTATATTGAGGAAAGCTATTGTTTTGGATCTTCCAAACAAACTCTGTCTCTGGGCTTTGTTCACCCCACTGTCCCCTCCTTCAGTTGAGACAATTGACAACTCAGCCCTCATTATTCTGGAGAGAAACCTGGTCCTATTTATAAACAAAGGTGTAAGCCCTCTTCATAGAATCTCAAAGCTTAGTGTAAATAAGGCTATTGTATTCAGTCTGTGGGAAAGAAATGACTGAATTCCATTCACCTAATCTGCACTTATGTGTAATTTATTCGGAATACAATTAATCTTATTTTCTACTTCTGCGTTTAACTATGCGTAGGAATATGCGAATCCCTCCCAACTATCATAGGTACAACACCCCTTCAATACCCCACAGCTGGACACCAAACACTACCCTCCAACCTTTGTCTGAGCCCTCCCAGCATGCAAAGAGGAATCTCTCTGTCCAAGAAGTTTTAAACTTACCATACTTGCTGACATTGTTAAGGGGAATATTAACTATAATATATTATTACGCTATTTGGGTTAAATATGTCACGATCGAGTCGCACGCTACAAGCTCACAAACTCCGCCGTATATTTACACATCCCATGCGCACGAGATGCTGGAGCGTCCCTTACAAAACCTGCGGGGATGTGTACGCACGGGGGACCAGGCGACGAGCAGCATGCGCACACATTAGGGGTTAATACAAGGCATATGAATCATGATATTTTTCGACTCTGACAGTCCAGCCTTTGGCAGTCAATAATAACTGCCACTATCTAAATAATCCAAACAGAAAAATATATGTTATCATGAAATACCTCATTATGATTGGGAGTAGGGAGGAGAGGAGGAGGTGGGAAATGTATGACCTAGTGAGATAGTAAAAGCATGTGTGTATGAGATCCATGTCTGAGGGGTCATGTATCATCGTGCCGTACGTGTTCTAAATCAAGCTTCGAGGTATTGCGAAGTATACATTTGAATCCTTCTTATCCCGTATTAAGGGTCTGTGGATGGGCTGTCAAACTCTACTGAGCTCTTTTCGGCTTTTGGTTGCAACAAATGGGGTGCACATTAGTTGATGATACATGAAGGGGGAGAGTATGTGGATGCTAGTATGTGAATATCACCTGTCGACTATGTGGGATACTACCTGGAGGTTGTAGAGATGAAGATAAGAAACAAGCGTTATAAATGCAGCCATATAACTATGTGAGTTTTAGTATACAGTCGCCGATTGAGGTCTTGTTGATGTCTTGTCTGATGTACGTGTTGTCTGATGTCTCGCGGTGCTTTTGCTGTAAGTGGTGAACAAAAGCTTTTCCAGTGTCCATAAAATTACAGTCTCTAAAGTATTGGGTTTCCAGTAGATAGTTAAAGTCACTAAAAGTATTGGGTGTCTGTGACACAGTTCATCAATGGTCTGTATAAAAGAGGTTGTCAAATTCTTCTTCCAAGTGGATGTCCTTGTACCTTGGAGGAAAACAAAGGAGAAACGGGTGAAAGAAACGGACCGTGGAATCACATTTTCATCACAACATTGTCTCTATCTTTGGGTCGTAAATTAAACCAATTGGTATTACAGTGTCCTCGCTCCTCAGAGTCATCACTCTGGTGCTACGTTTACACTTCATTAAAGTCTGAACGCATCTAAATATCGGACCAATCAATATGACGACTCCCAGAATACACAAGAGAAATTTCCCTACATCCATGATAATGCCTTGGGCCCATTCTCCTAAACCAGAGAACCAATTTCGTGGGTTCAACCATGACACCCAGCCGGTCAGTTCATTACCCACAGCAGCGAGAGTAAGATTATGCCTCCTTCGAAACTCCCACTTTAATTGCAAAATGTCATCCATCTTTTGGTCTATGACCTCGGCCGGGTCCTCAGTGCTGTTTGTAATATACGTGCAGCACTTTACACCATACTGAGTTGCTAGGGTAACACAATACCCGCCTGTCACTGCTGTGAGGTAATTGAGAATCATCCTATGCTGAACCAGCTCTGTTTTGTAGGCTTGTAGCTCTCTCCCAGTATATCTGAACGTGTCGTCATACATTTCGGTGATATTGTCTATCAGGTTCGCAAGTGCGTTTATATACCTAAAGTTTATCACTCCTCTGGCGGTACGAGTGATATCTAACGCGAGTGGGAATTGAATCCCGGTGGATTCATGGATCAGATCAGAGTCTGGATGCTCTGTCCTCTCTATCAGGTGCCTTTTAATGACGTGCTCGTAATGAGTGTGAGTATAAGGAGCTTGGGCACCACGGTAAATGTCTTTCATATTGTTATGGGATACAGTCATTTCTTCAGGCAGTACCTTTCCAATGTAACACAATCCCTCTGAGTTTGGGGCAAGGAACCTATACGCCTTTCTCCCACATATGAAATATGCGTCATCGGGGAGAACATATGGGAAGGAGTATGCCATAACCATGTTACAAACTTTCCATGTGAAATCTCCTAACCCTAATTCTCCCATCTGTCTAGTGCACGTATCCGGTTGTACGATATGTGCACAGTATCCTGGTGATACATCTCCAACTCGCATGGTCCTACTTCCTAGAGTGTACCTATACCGGAAATATTTTCCACTGTCGGCTATCTGGCGTATAGGCTCTGAATCTATGGGCATTCTATCAGCTCTATGTGAAAATGTCATGGTTTGATTACTCCATGACACTTCCCAATTTCCCGGCTTTTGGGGATTGGAAATGTTAAAGCATACTAAGGACCTATCTACATGATATTGGTGGAGCTTCAAACTAGGAGGACTAGAGATATTAAACCTCTTGTCCACCGGCCTCCCACCACTTAACTCAAGTACCTCTCCTGTCGTTAAAGGGAATGGTACTAGTCCTGATTTGCTATGACCTTGAGGTACTTGAGAGCACACCCAACAGTCTATCTGGTTTAACACTTTACCCACTAAGGAGTGATAGTCACTCAATGGATGCCGGTCCATGTGGATATTAAAACTGGACTGACATTTCTTGATGCACCCATCCTCAACTATACTGTCACAATGCCTACAGATGCAGTTCTCTTCAGCTAACAATCCTTCACAATGTCTATCAATAACATGGCTACTAGATCGTTTTCTGGTACTCGCCTTTGCTCGGTGATTATGTTGCTATTGGAATTCTACGAATCCATCCTGATCATCAGAACCCATTCCAGATCCTTTCTCGACCTCACTGGTACTCTCACCGAAACAGACTGCTCTGGTCAACAACAGGGTCAACAGGAAAACACTGACTGCAGTCTCTTGGGGCAAGTCCATCTTACAGGAGGAGAAAGAGAAAGTTGTAATGGGGGTACAGAAAAATAATTGAAGGGGGAAAAAAACTTGTTACGATGATTTGTCCTCTGGTCTTGTTGTTCTTCTTGCTCAGATGTCATCTCAAAAGTGCTGTCTCTCAGTCTTCCCAAAACGAACATTCCGGTGATACGATATTCTTTCCAAATCAGTGACCTTTCTGTAAGGAGCATAAAATCTTGTATTACCATTTGTCTAGCTGATGTGTGACATACCATCCGTAAAACATGAAAGAACAAAAAGAGAGAGAACAATTTGGAAAGGAAAAAAAAACATTATCAGATTTTTCATCAACAGGCTGTCACATCAACATGTCCACCAGTATCTCTGCATAATCTCCCCCCCCCCCACCAATATTTCCCCTCTCCACCCTTTGCGTCTGGCCAAACACAACGATGCTGGTAAGACATACTGGGGTTAGGTAGACTTCTGTAAAGACCAAGTAGCCATCTGATGTTTGAGTTCTGCCGATGAAAGTTACAGATGAGAAGAAAACATTCAAAGATAAATTACAAAGTTTACCCGGCCGTTCCTGTGTCTACAAGGAACTGACCTCCCAATTTCATTAACTGTAACCTCAGGCTTACTGTCACGACTAATGATCAACTTTACTGACTGCACATTACAGGTGCGGCCCAAACTTCTTCCTAGGTGATTCCTGATTACAATTTCGTGTATCATGACTTTGCTCGTGTTTTTGTCTAGGGGGTTTATCTACCTTGTGTGTATCTTCAAAACCTACAATTTCGTGCAAAATGACCTTCCCTCTGGCAATTATAACATCTTATCACCTTTGACTTACCCACAGGGATCTGAGGCTTCTTACCTCCCTGTGCCTCCCTGTGCTTGCTGATGTTTTGATCATGCCCAACAGCGGACTTTCTTAATGCAGCCAACGAGATATTTCTCCAGTTTGGGTTGGTGGTCTGTACCCTTGTTCTCAATACTACCTTTAAACCATCCATTAATACTTTACCCGCTATCTCTCTATGCTGTGCATTTTCCTCAATGTCCGTGATCCCAGTGTCTCTAGCCATTTCTTGCAGTGCTCGATTGAAATAATCAGAAGTACTTTCCCCTTCTCTTTGTCTTATGGAGAAGATTTTGTTCCACTCGACAACGGCTGGGAAATATACTCCTAACTGTAGGTTGATTTGCTTGATATTTTCCTGATTGTATTCCTCCGTATGAGGTACTTCTGCGTTTAACTTACAATCAGTTATAAATTTCGCAAGGTCAACATAGGAGGGCAAACATGCCCTCAGCACTGTCCGCCAACCTTTGTTGGTGGGTTCTGTGGAGTTTCCTAGTTCTTTAATAAACCTCTGACATGCAACTAGATCTTTCCTAGGATCAGGGAATTCAGACATAATTGCTCTTAATTCTGTCCGGGACCAGGGACGGTGCATTGCACCGTTCCTGGCGGGAGTGATTCCCAGAGCGTCAGTCTGTCCATTTGGGACTGTGATCACCCTGACAGGATTAAATTCAACCACATCATCTTGTGTTGGCTCTACAATATGAGGTACATTTGTCTGTGCATGATATATAACACCGTACTTACCTGTGGACACGACCTCACCTGACCCTCCGTTAGGGGGTTTGACTACTGCGTTTACCGATTGGGTCGCGTCCACCTGGATGTCTTGTATGATGGCTGCTGGAAAAGGTGCCGACATCGTGCTGGGCTCACTTTCTTGCTTGTAATCCTGAGGGAAGTTTAACATAGAGTGCAACTTGCACGGGTTAGAATTTGTACATTTATCAGTTTTCCTTCTATCATTATTACATTTGTTACAACTATTCTTATCATTAATAATACAGTTGCTAAGTGCACAATTATCATATACCAGTGTGTCATTCTCTGCAGCCATTTGTTCTCTATTTGCCATGTTTTTCTTACCAAAGTGAGAGTCAGCTGTGTAAGCTAATCCTCCTTGTATCTCACCTTCCCGTTGCCATAACTGTAAACAATCATAATGCCTAATCCTCTGTTTTGCAGATGTTATTAGACATATCCTTTTCTTTAAATGTTGTAACACCTCAGGACTAAAACTGCCTACTCGTGGGAACTTTTCCCCATTATGCACAGTCATTCGTTCCCACTCATTGCATAATACCTCTGTGTGTGATTTCTCACACATTATGTACCTCGCTGACCCGGCTGGGCGCGGAATATTATCAACCTGAACCTTGGTTGATCGCCCCTTACTTGAGCAACTGGCCCCCATTATTTGCAGGCGTTGCCTTCTCAGCGAACCCTTACAAAAAACCAAGTTCCCAGAGGTAAGGCGACGGTGAAAGTTTACCGAGTACCTTCACACACTCTCGCCCACGTCGACCAATATGCCCACACGCTGCCTTAGCGCTGGCGTACTCAACCCAGGGCCCCTGCAACCTGAACCTCTATTTACTGGGACGTGTGGGTGTGATCCGCAGAGCACTTACCCTTCCCAGTAAATATCAGTTGCTGGAGAATTCCTGAGTGATCAGCGAACCTCCCTTAAAATAAAAAAACCTACACAAATCACGTTAGAATGTACAAGTAGCGTTTATGATCCCACAGTAAATCTTAGTGGGTATCAAGGTAACAAACTAATGCACACACTTACGTGCGGTACAGTCGCACTGTGTATAAATAACTATTATTTATACGCCTTACGACCAACGGAATCTGTTGTTTGGGCTGCGAAACCTTCAGCCGGAGCTTTATTACCACGGGCCTATATGGGTCTTACCTTTTACCTTAGCGGACCTCCTTGTCGGCTATAACACTATTTGCTCTCTTTTGCGTCGCTAACCCTTTCTTGGGCGCAGAATATTTATTTTTAACGCGAGATGCCTCTCACGCCACCACGCGATATCACTCCACGGATGTACACACCTACGAGACTCGATTTCTAAGGTTCACCAAAGAGAAAAAAACTTTTGCATACACACGATCTTTCACCTCATATACTCTTTGACTTTTCTGTACAGAAAATTTTTCTTTCACTCAGGTAACACAGGCTAATCCCAGAGGAGTTGCAACAAGAGAAGGATCTTTTTAAACTAGTTTTAGGAGACTGAAATCAATTTGTGCTATTATCGCGTTGCTCCCGTATCGCCTTACTAAAACAATGTTATCGTGTGATTTGTGTTTAGCGGGCACATCCGTACACTTGTTGCGTAATACACGCTACTTGCGTAGGCCTTTGCGTCGCGTACGCTTGACTCGCACTCGGTGAGAGACACATGTACACAGCCTAGATACGTCCGCAGTAACACAAGTAACACGCTTCTATAAATGTAAACAATATTTAACTATAATCGCTTACTGCACATCACACAGTATTCCACTGTAGCAACCTTTAATTAGGCCAGGCTATGTGTGTGCCTTACAATTACTCCCTTTAAGTATTTAATTTTATTTTTAACTACCAATAGCAACAAATCTTTCTCAGCACGTTATCAATGATAAATGGCAAACAGGAAAGTGAGATATGTGAACAATACACAAATGAAAAGTATGCAATTTGTATTAAACAGAAATAAACAGTTTTAAAAGACAATAGCGTACTGTTCTTACCTTCCGGTTCCGGATTCCACCAGCATCCCTTCAACCCAAGCGAAGCAGACGCAGACGCTTATCTGATCAGCACTACCGTATCCCCAACCACAAACACGGATACAGGGGATACTATCTTTTCCGCCCTTTGCTGACGTATAAAGTCTGCCTGGTTTCGCTTGACTGCGGATATGAGGTGGACTGGACGAGATCCCCAATTGATAAAGCCAATTATTTATCTTGAACCTAAGCTATATACTTATTAAAGACAATATACGCAATAGGCGCACGAGGTGCCGTAATGGTACGCACTTAGCGTAGCAGACGCTAGGCCGTGGTCGAGACGCACGAGCGGCACGTTCGCTCACGGCTTACGCTTGGTATCGAGCACGCTATAGGCGGCCCGAGTACCGTAATGCTAGGCTATTAGCATAGCGGACGCTGTACCGCGAGAGCGGGATACGAGCGGCGCTGACGCTCACTGATTTACACACAGACAACCTTGTAACAACACACTATAAGGGAATGCTTATACTGTAAACCTTAGTACTGTAATATTATCACAATGTAACGCTGATTAACCTTTATGATATGAAAGCTGTTTGAGCGACTGAGACGCTCAGAAACCCTTTATACTAACTAGTGAAACACACACTCCTTGCTAAGGTTCCAACACCTTTACTGACGATATTTAGTACGTAAAAAGGGGAAAACAGATACAGTTCATACACTACAGACCTGACATTAATACCTAAACACAATAACTAAGCAGAAATACAAACATTAGCAAACGATTGCAAATACAAATAAACAGAAAGAGGATAAATGGCAAACACTTATAGGTTAGCTACAAAAGAACAATTGCATACATACAGAGTAACGAAATGGCCACAGAGAAAAACTTACACACGTGGGGATGAATCGCAAGCGCAGTCCTGGACCAGGGACCCAGCCTTCAGTGTGAAAACCTTGCAGAGTCTTGTGTGACCAAGCCTATTGCAAGCTATATTTATTTACTAACTCAAGACATACTACAAGAGATACTGTGTGCTCTCTTTCCATTGGTTAGGGGGTGGGACATGTACTGCACCGGGGATCATTGGTTAGTTCAAGAAGTGGGCGATGGCTAGGACTTGTTAGTATTCTAAATTCCTCTTTGTCTGGTTATATTGAGGAAAGCTATTGTTTTGGATCTTCCAAACAAACTCTGTCTCTGGGCTTTGTTCACCCCACTGTCCCCTCCTTCAGTTGAGACAATTGACAACTCAGCCCTCATTATTCTGGAGAGAAACCTGGTCCTATTCATAAACAAAGGTGTAAGCCCTCTTCATAGAATCTCAAAGCTTAGTGTAAATAAGGCTATTGTATTCAGTCTGTGGGAAAGAAATGACTGAATTCCATTCACCTACTCTGCACTTATGTGTAATTTATTCGGAATACAATTAATCTTATTTTCTACTTCTGCGTTTAACTATGCGTAGGAATATGTGAATCCCTCCCAACTATCATAGGCACAACACCCCTTCAATACCCCACAGCTGGACACCAAACACTACCCTCCAACCTTTGTCTGAGCCCTCCCAGCATGCAAAGAGGAATCTCTCTGTCCAAGAAGTTTTAAACTTACCATACTTGCTGACATTGTTAAGGGGAATATTAACTATAATATATTATTACGCTATTTGGGTTAAATATGTCACGATCGAGTCGCACGCTACAAGCTCACAAACTCCGCCGTATTTACACATCCCATGCGCACGAGACGCTGGAGCGTCCCTTACAAAACCTGCGGGGATGTGTACGCATGGGGGACCAGGCGACGAGCAGCATGCGCACACATTAGGGGTTAATACAAGGCATATGAATCATGATATTTTTCAACTCTGACAACAGCACCTAACAAAGTACATAAACAAATTAGCAAAATAACAAAACAGGTAGATATTGTAGATAGATAGATAGATAGATAGATAGATAGATAGATAGATAGATAGATAGCGGTATATATAACCCACTCTACACCTACCTCGTCCACCTGTAATACTTACCCGTGATAGCGTAAGATTCTCCTCTGCTGGTCTGTCCCCTCTACATCAAAGCAGTGAGAGCCATTGATGCACTCTGAATTGTTTTTTTCAAGAGAAGAACGGAAAGACAGATAGCTATGGTGAACCTGCAGCTGTATCCTCTTCGAGGAAACTAATGGATATGATTATGTTCATCAGTGTACTAGTGAAGAAGGTATGCAAAGTCCGATTTGCAGAGGGACAGTTTATTGTGTACAATAAAGAGGGACTGTAATTGCAATGGCAACCTATGGCAACAACTGTATATCGTACACTGAAAGTGTTTTACAATGAGATTTGGTATGCGTGACCGGCAGTCAGGAGACCACCGGTCACCATACCAACTGCGGGATCCCAGCAATTAGATGCCCAGTAGGGGGAGTGCAGGGCCGTCTTTTCGTATGGGCTCAATGGGCACTTGCCCAAGGGCCTCAGGATTATAAGGGCCCTAGACTGATAGCTGAGGGTCCCTTCTATCCATTGGTACCAGATAAACCTGTTAATTGCTCTTCCCAGCCAGATATCTTAGGTTCTGTCTAGAGTTTTTCTCAGGGTATACTCCAAAAGCTGACACTCTCCCCTTTTGGTGAACACTGGCAGCTTGTCTCTACCATGCCCATAACCAGAGATATCAGCTTTCAAGCAGCTGGTCCCTGCTACAGTTCCACACGCCTGGTATGCAGTTTTATATTTCCGTTGGTGGATTGCTCTGGCTCCTGAACTCTGATCCCAAAGTTCCCAGTACCTCCTGAAAGGTGGGACTCTCTAGTTTTTTTATCCTACTCAAAGATCCACCCCTCCCCTATGTAGTAAACACCCCCTACCACCCTGGAAGTCATGTACCAGGGCCCATACATTCAGCCCAATGCCCCCTTCTACAGTTAAGTGTTCTCCCTCCCGCCCCATCTGTGCTGTAAAGAAGTAATTAGCAAAAATTACTGCTCCAGGACCTACACGCTGAGCGGAAGATAGAACACCCCCTACCGCCCGCGGGACATCAAAGCTGCCGCTGATAGCACCCCCTACCGCTGGAGGATGGGTAGTGGGCCCAGTGCATTTGTGCCCAGGGGCCTACACTGCTAATAAGACAGCCCTGGGGGAGTGCAACGAAGCCCCTTGCGGGCTCAGTGGCGAGCTATATTCCCCACAGGTTCTATTCCCACTCTATGGGTGTCATGGACACCCACAAGTGGGAATAGTCCCTGTTAGTTGGATTGCTGACTGTCGGGATGTTCAGGGGGTGGGATGGAAGTGCAGGTATTGTGACCGGTGGTCTCCTAACCGCTGGTCACATAACTACATCTCGTACAATGACAGTTTCTGACTCCAACCAGTCCATGAAACTATAGCATAGGAGATACATAGTCACCTAAGGTACTACAATGTACAGAAACTTCTAGATAGCATGGTGACAGCGATGACGGTGAACAATCCAGAGCCACAGTGTAAAAGTTCTGTGAATGGTAAGTAAACGTCCCTTTCCTAAGTGAGCGAGGAAAGCGAGATCACTGTTGGAAGTAGTGTACACGGATGTGTGTGGGCCAACGGAGGTGAATGATAAGTGAGAACTGCTTCATGATGCTCATAGATGATCCCACAAAGATGACGCACGTATACTTCCTGAAACCAGGAACAAAGGTACAAATTAAAGAGTACAAGAATCTAGTAGAAACTCCGACAGGCATAAATATAAAAGTGCTAAGGTCTGATAATGGTGAAGAATAAGAAATAGACATCAAGAGTTGCTGAGGACCTGTTATTAATATTCCACATTATCCAGCAGTCAAGTAAGCATGTTAACCATTGCAAGTTATGTGGTTTTAACTAGAGATGAGCGCCTGAAATTTTTCGGGTTTTGTGTTTTGGTTTTGGGTTCGGTTCCGCGGCCGTGTTTTGGGTTCGAACGCGTTTTGGCAAAACCTCACCGAATTATTTTTGTCGGATTCGGGTGTGTTTTGGATTCGGGTGTTTTTTTCCAAAAACACTAAAAAACAGCTTAAATCATAGAATTTGGGGGTCATTTTGATCCCAAAGTATTATTAACCTCAAAAACCATAATTTACACTCATTTTCAGTCTATTCTGAATACCTCACACCTCACAATATTATTTTTAGTCCTAAAATTTGCACCGAGGTCGCTGTGTGAGTAAGATAAGCGACCCTAGTGGCCGACACAAACACCGGGCCCATCTAGGAGTGGCACTGCAGTGTCACGCAGGATGTCCCTTCCAAAAAACCCTCCCCAAACAGCACATGACGCAAAGAAAAAAAGAGGCGCAATGAGGTAGCTGTGTGAGTAAGATTAGCGACCCTAGTGGCCGACACAAACACCGGGCCCATCTAGGAGTGGCACTGCAGTGTCACGCAGGATGGCCCTTCCAAAAAACCCTCCCCAAACAGCACATGACGCAAAGAAAAAAAGAGGCGCAATGAGGTAGCTGACTGTGTGAGTAAGATTAGCGACCCTAGTGGCCGACACAAACACCGGGCACATCTAGGAGTGGCACTGCAGTGTCACGCAGGATGTCCCTTCCAAAAAACCCTCCCCAAACAGCACATGACGCAAAGAAAAAAAGAGGCGCAATGAGGTAGCTGTGTGAGTAAGATTAGCGACCCTAGTGGCCGACACAAACACCGGGCACATCTAGGAGTGGCACTGCAGTGTCACGCAGGATGTCCCTTCCAAAAAACCCTCCCCAAACAGCACATGACGCAAAGAAAAAAAGAGGCGCAATGAGGTAGCTGTGTGAGTAAGATTAGCGACCCTAGTGGCCGACACAAACACCGGGCCCATCTAGGAGTGGCACTGCAGTGTCACGCAGGATGTCCCTTCCAAAAAACCCTCCCCAATCAGCACATGATGCAAAGAAAAAGAAAAGAAAAAAGAGGTGCAAGATGGAATTATCCTTGGGCCCTCCCACCCACCCTTATGTTGTATAAACAAAACAGGACATGCACACTTTAACCAACCCATCATTTCAGTGACAGGGTCTGCCACACGACTGTGACTGATATGACGGGTTGGTTTGGACCCCCCCCAAAAAAGAAGCAATTAATCTCTCCTTGCACAAACTGGCTCTACAGAGGCAAGATGTCCACCTCATCTTCACCCTCCGATATATCACCGTGTACATCCCCCTCCTCACAGATTATCAATTCGTCCCCACTGGAATCCACCATCTAAGCTCCCTGTGTACTTTGTGGAGGCAATTGCTGCTGGTCAATGTCTCCGCGGAGGAATTGATTATAATTCATTTTAATGAACATCATCTTCTCCACATTTTCTGGATGTAACCTCGTACGCCGATTGCTGACAAGGTGAGCGGCGGCACTAAACACTCTTTCGGAGTACACACTTGTGGGAGGGCAACTTAGGTAGAATAAAGCCAGTTTGTGCAAGGGCCTCCAAATTGCCTCTTTTTCCTGCCAGTATAAGTACGGACTGTGTGACGTGCCTACTTGGATGCGGTCACTCATATAATCCTCCACCATTCTATCAATGTTGAGAGAATCATATGCAGTGACAGTAGACGACATGTCCGTAATCGTTGTCAGGTCCTTCAGTCCGGACCAGATGTCAGCATCAGCAGTCGCTCCAGACTGCCCTGCATCACCGCCAGCGGGTGGGCTCGGAATTCTGAGCCTTTTCCTCGCACCCCCAGTTGCGGGAGAATGTGAAGGAGGAGATGTTGACAGGTCGCGTTCCGCTTGACTTGACAATTTTGTCACCAGCAGGTCTTTCAACCCCAGCAGACCTGTGTCTGCCGGAAAGAGAGATCCAAGGTAGGCTTTAAATCTAGGATCGAGCACGGTGGCCAAAATGTAGTGCTCTGATTTCAACAGATTGACCACCCGTGAATCCTTGTTAAGCGAATTAAGGGCTGCATCCACAAGTCCCACATGCCTAGCGGAATCGCTCCGTGTTAGCTCCTCCTTCAATGCCTCCAGCTTCTTCTGCAAAAGCCTGATGAGGGGAATGACCTGACTCAGGCTGGCAGTGTCTGAACTGACTTCACGTGTGGCAAGTTCAAAGGGCATCAGAACCTTGCACAACGTTGAAATCATTCTCCACTGCACTTGAGACAGGTGCATTCCACCTACTATATCGTGCTCAATTGTATAGGTTTGAATGGCCTTTTGCTGCTCCTCCAACCTCTGAAGCATATAGAGGGTTGAATTCCACCTCGTTACCACTTCTTGCTTCAGATGATGGCAGGGCAGGTTCAGTAGTTTTTGGTGGTGCTCCAGTTTTCTGTACGTGGTGCCTGTACGCCGAAAGTGTCCCGCAATTCTTCTGGCCACCGACAGCATCTCTTGCACGCCCCTGTCGTTTTTTAAAAAATTCTGCACCACCAAATTCAAGGTATGTGCAAAACATGGGACGTGCTGGAATTGGCCCAGATTTAATGCACACACAATATTGCTGGCGTTGTCCGATGCCACAAATCCACAGGAGAGTCCAATTGGGGTAAGCCATTCCGCGATGATCTTCCTCAGTTGCCGTAAGAGGTTTTCAGCTGTGTGCGTATTCTGGAAAGCGGTGATACAAAGCGTAGCCTGCCTAGGAAAGAGTTGGCGTTTGCGAGATGCTGCTACTGGTGCCGCCGCTGCTGTTCTTGCGGCGGGAGTCCATACATCTACCCAGTGGGCTGTCACAGTCATATAGTCCTGACCCTGCCCTGCTCCACTTGTCCACATGTCCGTGGTTAAGTGGACATTGGGTACAGCTGCATTTTTTAGGACACTGGTGACTCTTTTTCTGAGGTCTGTGTACATTTTCGGTATCGCCTGCCTAGAGAAATGGAACCTAGATGGTATTTGGTACCGGGGACACAGTACCTCCAACAAGTCTCTAGTTGGCTCTGCAGTAATGATGGATACCGGAACCACGTTTCTCACCACCCAGGATGCCAAGGCCTCAGTTATCCGCTTTGCAGTAGGATGACTGCTGTGATATTTCATCTTCCTCGCAAAGGACTGTTGAACAGTCAATTGCTTACTGGAAGTAGTACAAGTGGGCTTACGACTTCCCCTCTGGGATGACCATCGACTCCCAGCGGCAACAACAGCAGCGCCAGCAGCAGTAGGCGTTACACGCAAGGATGCATCGGAGGAATCCCAGGCAGGAGAGGACTCGTCAGACTTGCCAGTGACATGGCCTGCAGGACTATTGGCATTCCTGGGGAAGGAGGAAATTGACACTGAGGGAGTTGGTGGGGTGGTTTGCGTGAGCTTGGTTACAAGAGGAAGGGATTTACTGGTCAGTGGACTGCTTCCGCTGTCACCCAAAGTTTTTGAACTTGTCACTGACTTATTATGAATGCGCTGCAGGTGACGTATAAGGGAGGATGTTCCGAGGTGGTTAACGTCCTTACCCCTACTTATTACAGCTTGACAAAGGGAACACACGGCTTGACACCTGTTGTCCGCATTTCTGGTGAAATACCTCCACACCGAAGAGCTGATTTTTTTGGTATTTTCACCTGGCATGTCAACGGCCATATTCCTCCCACGGACAACAGGTGTCTCCCCGGGTGCCTGACTTAAACAAACCACCTCACCATCAGAATCCTCCTGGTCAATTTCCTCCCCAGCGCCAGCAACACCCATATCCTCCTCATCCTGGTGTACTTCAACACTGACATCTTCAATCTGACTATCAGGAACTGGACTGCGGTGCTCCTTCCAGCACTTGCAGGGGGCGTGCAAATGGTGGAAGGCGCATGCTCTTCACGTCCAGTGTTGGGAAGGTCAGGCATCGCAACCGACACAATTGGACTCTCCTTGTGGATTTGGGATTTCAAAGAACGCACAGTTCTTTGCGGTGCTTTTGCCAGCTTGAGTCTTTTCAGTTTTCTAGCGAGAGGCTGAGTGCTTCCATCCTCATGTGAAGCTGAACCACTAGCCATGAACATAGGCCAGGGCCTCAGCCGTTCCTTGCCACTCCGTGTGGTAAATGGCATATTGGCAAGTTTACGCTTCTCCTCCGACAATTTTATTTTAGGTTTTGGAGTCCTTTTTTTTCTGATATTTGGTGTTTTGGATTTGACATGCTCTGTACTATGACATTGGGCATCGGCCTTGGCAGACGACGTTGCTGGCATTTCATCGTCTCGGCCATGACTAGTGGCAGCAGCTTCAGCACGAGGTGGAAGTGGATCTTGATCTTTCCCTAATTTTGGAACCTCAACTTTTTTGTTCTCCATATTTTATAGGCAGAACTAAAAGGCACCTCAGGTAAACAATGGAGATGGATGGATTGGATACTAGTATACAATTATGGACGGACTGCCACGGTTAGGTGGTATAAAAAAACCACGGTTAGGTGGTATATAATACAATTATGGATGGACGGACTGCCTGCCGAGTGCCGACACAGGTAGCCACAGCCGTGAACTACCGCACTGTACACTGGTTGATAAAGAGATAGTAGTATACTCGTAACAACTAGTACGACGACGGTATAAAGAATGAAAAAAAAACCACGGTTAGGTGGTATATATTATAATACAATTATGGTTGGACGGACTGCCTGCCGAGTGCCGACACAGAGGTAGCCACAGCCGTGAACTACCGCACTGTACACTGGTTGATAAAGAGATAGTAGTATACTCGTAACAACTAGTATGACGACGGTATAAAGAATGAAAAAAAAACCACGGTTAGGTGGTATATATTATAATACAATTATGGTTGGACGGACTGCCTGCCGAGTGCCGACACAGAGGTAGCCACAGCCGTGAACTACCGCACTGTACACTGGTTGATAAAGAGATAGTAGTATACTCGTAACAACTAGTATGACGACGGTATAAAGAATGAAAAAAAAACCACGGTTAGGTGGTATATATTATAATACAATTATGGATGGACGGACTGCCTGCCGAGTGCCGACACAGAGGTAGCCACAGCCGTGAACTACCGCACTGTACACTGGTTGATAAAGAGATAGTAGTATACTCGTAACAACTAGTATGACGACGGTATAAAGAATGAAAAAAAAACCACGGTTAGGTGGTATATAATACAATTATGGTTGGACGGACTGCCTGCCGAGTGCCGACACAGAGGTAGCCACAGCCGTGAACTACCGCACTGTACACTGGTTGATAAAGAGATAGTAGTATACTCGTAACAACTAGTATGACGACGGTATAAAGAATGAAAAAAAAACCACGGTTAGGTGGTATATAATACAATTATGGTTGGACGGACTGCCTGCCGAGTGCCGACACAGAGGTAGCCACAGCCGTGAACTACCGCACTGTACACTGGTTGATAAAGAGATAGTAGTATACTCGTAACAACTAGTATGACGACGGTATAAAGAATGAAAAAAAAACCACGGTTAGGTGGTATATATTATAATACAATTATGGTTGGACGGACTGCCTGCCGAGTGCCGACACAGAGGTAGCCACAGCCGTGAACTACCGCACTGTACACTGGTTGATAAAGAGATAGTAGTATACTCGTAACAACTAGTATGACGACGGTATAAAGAATGAAAAAAAAACCACGGTTAGGTGGTATATATTATAATACAATTATGGATGGACGGACTGCCTGCCGAGTGCCGACACAGAGGTAGCCACAGCCGTGAACTACCGCACTGTACACTGGTTGATAAAGAGATAGTAGTATACTCGTAACAACTAGTATGACGACGGTATAAAGAATGAAAAAAAAACCACGGTTAGGTGGTATATAATACAATTATGGTTGGACGGACTGCCTGCCGAGTGCCGACACAGAGGTAGCCACAGCCGTGAACTACCGCACTGTACACTGGTTGATAAAGAGATAGTAGTATACTCGTAACAACTAGTATGACGACGGTATAAAGAATGGAAAAAAAACCACGGTTAGGTGGTATATATTATAATACAATTATGGATGGACGGACTGCCTGCCGAGTGCCGACACAGAGGTAGCCACAGCCGTGAACTACCGCACTGTACTGTGTCTGCTGCTAATATAGACTGGTTGATAAAGAGATAGTATACAATACTACTAATATACTGGTGGTCAGGCACTGGTCACCACTAGTCACACTGGCAGTGGCACTCCTGCAGCAAAAGTGTGCACTGTTTAATTTTAATATAATATTATTTATCATGTACTCCTGGCTCCTGCTATAACAACCTGCAGTGCTCCCCAGTCTCCCCCACAATTATAAGCTTTATATACAATACATTGATGTGCAGCACACTGGGCTGAGCAGTGCACACAGACTGAGTCACTGTGTGACTGTGTATCGTTTTTTTCAGGCAGAGAACGGATATATTAAATAAAACAAACAACTGCACTGTCTCTGGTGGTCACTGGTCACTGTGGTCGTCAGTCACTAAACTCTGTCTGCACTCTCTTCTAATCTACAGTATCACAGCAATCTCTCTCTCTCTCTCTCTTCTAAATCTAATCTAAATGGAGAGGACGCCAGCCACGTCCTCTCCCTATCAATCTCAATGCACGTGTGAAAATGGCGGCGACGCGCGGCTCCTTATATAGAATCCGAGTCTCGCGAGAATCCGACAGCGTCATGATGACGTTCGGGCGCGCTCGGGTTAACCGAGCAAGGCGGGAAGATCCGAGTCGCTCGGACCCGTGAAAAAAAAAGTGAAGTTCGTGCGGGTTCGGATTCAAAGAAACCGAACCCGCTCATCTCTAGTTTTAACAAGACCTACCTATTTTAGACATTATTATTATCCTGTATTTACATGGCTCCATAAGGGGTCTGCAGCATCTTACAAAGTACATAAACAGTAGGAACAAAACAATAAAAAAGTGACTTACAGTTCAGAGCACTGCAGGACATGGACAAGGTTACATAGTTACAAAGTCAGTGAGGTTGAAAAGAGGCAAAATGCCCATCGGGTTCAACCTGTATTCTGCATTAATCTGTTTATTTTATAATGTGCATGCTGAAGTAAGGGTTTAGTACCGATTTACAGCAATGATTTCTACCACTCCTAGATAATTTTAATGTCAATACGCTAAATGCTAAAGCCCTTGATACGTTTTCCTGTTAGAAATTTGTCCAATCCGTTTTTAAATGCATTTATAGAGTCTACCATTACTACTTCCTCCGGCAGTGAGTTCCAAATCTTTATTCCCCTTACAGAGAAGAACCCTTTCCTACGTTGCGTACGGAATTTTCTCTCTTCTAGCCTCAGTGAGTGCCCACGCGTCCTATACAGAGTCCTTTTAATAAATAAATCAGTTGCTAGCTCCGTGTAATGCCCCTTTACGTATTTGAAGATATTAATAATGTCTCCTCTTAGTCTCCTCTTTTCTAGTGAATACATATTTAATTTAGTAAGCCTCTCCTCGTATTCCAGTGTCTCTAAACCTTTAATCAATTTAGTAGCTCATCTTTGAACTCTTTCTAGTTCCGCGATGTCCTTATTGTAATATGGGGCCCAAAACTGAACGCAATATTCCAGGTGTTGGGGCGTACCAATGATTTGTACAACGGCGGGATTACATCCTCATCCTTGGTCTCAATGCCCCGTTTAATGCACGCAAGCACTTTACTTGCCTTTTTTGCTGCAGTTTGGCATTGTGTACTGTTACTAAGCCTATTATCTATGAGCACCCCCAAATCTTTTTCCACCATAGTTACCCCTAGATTTTCTCCATCTAGAGTGTAGGATGCAAGTGTGTTTTTTGTCCCAAAATGCATAACTTTGCATTTTTCTATGTTGAACCTCATTTTTCATTTAGACGCCCAGAATTCCAGTTTAACTAAGTCATTCTGTAGAGACTCCACATCGGTTTCTGAGTTAATTACCTTACACAGTTTCGTGTTGTCTGCAAAGATTGACACTGTGCTTTCCAGGCCTATTCCTAAATCATTGATAAATATAATGAACATCAGTGGGCCAAGAACAGACCCTTGTGGTATTCCACTGACTACTGGTGCCCAGCTGGAGAACATCCCATTTACCACTACTCGTTGTTCCCTGTTGTCCAACCAATTACCTATCCAAGTACAAATAGTATTTCCTAGGCCAAGTTCCCTTAATTTGTGGACCAGTCTACTATGTGGCACTGTATCGAAGGCTTTTGCAAAATCTAAGTAAACCACTTCCACTGCTTTTCCATGGTCAAGATTCTTGCTCACTTCCTCATAGAAGCTAATTAAGTTGGTTTGACATGATCTGTTCCTTACAAACCCATGCTGACTTTTAGTAATAAACTTAGTTGCATGTAGGTGCTCCTCTATGCTATCCCTCAAAATGCCTTCTAATATTTTACCCACTATAGAGGTTAAACTAACTGGTCTATAGTTTCCAGGATTATTTTTAGTTCCCTTTTTAAATAAAGGCACTACCTCAGCTATGCGCCAATCCTTTGGTACCATGCCTGATCTAATCGAACTATTGAAAATCAGGTATATAGGTTTATAAACATTGTTGCATCAGTGGTCCTAATGCCATATAAGCGGAAGGGTGACAGAACCCAAGGGTTAGGTGCCATTGTTGGCAGTGTAGAGGAGATGATGGTATAGCACATGAGGGAAGAGGGCCCTGCTTGTGGGAGCTTGCAGTATAAAGCGGAGGGTCTGACAGACATTTATGTGATTCAGTAAATTGTTGTTGATAGACCTTCAGGCGCTCAAATATCCCTTGGTGTTTCTTTAGAGGCAGTCCCATCATATTTAGTGCATATTAAACAGAGTTTGGCCTCCAATGTATGCAACTGTGCGTTTGATCCGGCAATCACTACCAGCGACAGGGCTGCAACACTACCATTACACACCATAAAACATTTAGGTGAATATAGGCATTGGGTCTGACTCTGTACTGCAGTTCAGATTCTGTTACTTTAGTATATTGACTGCTCAAAAAAACACCTAATTGATTTCTGTACCTGTGCCATTAGCCATCTAGGTGACGATGTAGAAATACCCAGGTCATTTATTGCATTCTCAATCAGTGTAATTTACAGCATTCTGATTGGTGCAAAACGCAACCACTCCCTCAAGGAGGCCATCTTTATTATGAAATGCGTTGGCATTCATTACTGTACTGAAAAATAAAAGCAGCGTGAGCAAGTAGAAGAGATCTGAATTAACTGTGCCAGATTAATTGACTCCCCTCAGTGCTCTTATTCACTGATCTAGTTCATCTGCTATTGTGAGTGTCCAATGTTATATTTAGGTGTTACTGTACACAGATACTGCACTATGGGGTACATTTACTAAGCAGTGATAAGAATGGAGAAGTGAGCCAGTGGAGATATTTCCCCATCAACCAATCAGCAGCTCTGTATCATTTTATAGTATGCAAATTATAGATGTTACTTCAGTGCTGATTGGTTGATGGGGCAACTTCTCCACTGGCTCACTTTTCTGTTCTTATCACTGCTTAGTAAATGTACCCCTATGAGAGTAATTCCCAGTTTTAGCCAATAAAGTTTTGGTGTCGTATGTCCTGAGTGCTATTTATTGAGGAACACCAAAGTTTATTTTTCTTACATGACTTATGCACCTTTGACGTGGAGGTGAGAGTTACAGTATGTTCATCCTCTCAGAATTGTTTTTGGCTATTGCCAGTGAGCACTATGTTCTTTTTAATTGTTCTTTTCTGTGCTGGACCTACTACTATTACTACTTAATCTACTGTGTCCCTGAGAGTGGAAACTGTTATCCATCTACTGTAGCGGCCTGGACTTTAAAATATTTTAGGGTTTTAAGTTAATACTTTTACTTTATTGAATTGTATATGTATGATGTTAACTATTTTTGTATTCTTATTTTATTCATTTTTCAAATGACACGTCTTCCTGTTTCCAAAACTATTTTTAACAATTAAATAAATAAAAAAAACATAAACAAAAAATGTGCACTGTTGAGTACAAAGGGCCTAATTCAGACCTGATCGCTCGCTAGCATTTTTTGCACCGCTATGATCAGGTCAGAACTGCACAGCACGGCAATGCGCAGGCGCGTCGCACGGGTACAAAGCGGATCGCCGCTCGGCGATGGGTTTGTGCGAAATATCCATTTGCACGGCCGATAGCAAAGAGATTGACAGGAAGAGGGCATTTGTGAGTGGCAACTGACCGGTTTCTGGGAGTGTTTGGAAAAACGCAGGCGTGTCCAAGCGTTTGCAGGGCGGGTGTCTAACGTCAATTCCGGGCCCGGACAGGCTGAAGTGATCGCAGCTGCTGAGTAAGTCCTGGGCTACTCAGAAACTGCACAAACTCTTTTTGTACCGCTCGGCTGCACATGCCATCGCACACTTGCACAGCTAAAATACACTCCCCGGTGGGCGGCGACTATGCGAACGCTGGACTGCAAAAAAAACCTAGCAAGCGATCAGGTCTGAATTAGGCCCATAGTACTGGACAATGGTCCTCATTCCGAGTTGTTCGTTCGCAAGCTGCTTTTAGCAGCTTTGCACACGCTAAGCCGCCGCCTACTGGGAGTGAATCTTAGCTTAGCAAAATTGCGAACGAAAGATTCGCAGTATTGCGAAAAGACTTCTCTGTGCAGTTTCTGAGTAGCTCGAGACTTACTCTTCCAGTGCGATCAGTTCAGTGCTTGTTGTTCCTGGTTTGACGTCACAAACACACCCAGCGTTCGCCCAGACACCCCTCCGTTTCTCCAGCCACTCCCGCATTTTTCTCAGAAACGGTAGCGTTTTTTCTAACACTCCCATAAAACGGCCTGTTTCCGCCCAGAAACACCCACTTCCTGTCAATCACATTACGATCACCAGAACGAAGAAAAAACCTCGTAATGCCGTGAGTAAAATACCTAACTGCATAGCAAATTTACTTGGCGCAGTCGCAGTGTGAACATTGCGCATGCGCAGTTAGCGGAAAATCGCTGCGATGCGAAGAAAATTACCGAGCGAACAACTCGGAATGACCACCAATGCGCAGTGACCCATAATCAAAAGATGGTTAGAACATACTGTAGACTAATTTAACAAAGGGGCAAAAAAAAAATTCCCAAGTTAAAAGACATATTTTCTTGATCTGGGGCAGCTCCATGACACACAAAATGTAATACAAATGTATCATTGTACTTTTCAATTTGTCTGTATCATCACTGACACACATTAAGCAAAAAATATACCTAGATGATATTTACAACAAAACAGAATGGCATATTTTACTTTCTATGTGGCTTAATCAATTCTCAATGTAATTGTAATGATATATGTATTTCTCAGGTTGTGATGCTTAAAGATACAAAAAAAAAAAAAGCAAAGGACACTTATTGTGTTCAGAAAAACTGCAAGTTTATTTGTACCCTTCTTTGCAATAAAAACACTTAAAAAAAAAAGACATACAGTATTTTTGATTCACAGTGTTTATTAATAGGTTTACTCCTAATGATAACGCATGGTGGTAGACAGAACCAGTGAGAGTTAAAACACCGGGGATGCAGTGCCGTGCAACACTACCAGAGGGGAGTTGGATAACACACTAACACCAACTGTACCTCCAAACGCTGTTGAATATTGCATGGAGCCAATGGGAATGTTAAACTTCCTGGGGATCAGCTGGATGTATCACAGACAGAAGAATCAGTGGCCTGGGCTATGGTACTTTCCCCTGATTCTGATCTACAGTAGGGGATATTAGCAGTGGCTACAAATTACCCGGACCCAGGCTGCTGGAGGGGGCCCAGGTCCAGGCTGTTGCCAGTGTTGGCAGCGCCATCTTCCCGGTGATCTCTTTGGACACAGATGGCGCTGCACATAGAAAGCAAAGACTCTGGCACTGTGCCAGAGTCTTTGCTCTCTAATGGCCAGAGTCATCTTCCCAAATATTACTGTGAAGATGACGCTGGCCGGAGAGGAGGGACCGCTTCCTCATAAAGTAGAGTAGAAAATGGGTGCCCTCCCCAGCGACTCCCCTTCCCCCAATGGCACTGTGTTGAAATTGGGCCGCCCTGTGGAGCGCGTGGGGATGCAAAATATTTTATTATATAGTTCATTTAATACTAATGGGCGTCCTCACACCCTTTTACCAGGGCCCAGCGTGGCTCTCTATGGCCCTGGATATTAGCATAAGAAGCTTGACCAATAGGCAGAAGTCTAACAAATTTCAGTTGAATCACTTCTCTATCCATGTTGTAATGTATTGCCTGAGCAAGCAATAAGTGCTACCAGTGAAATAATACCAGATAACTAATCATTTAGCTTCCAAAGACAAGGAATTGTTGGCATTTATAACAAATCAATAATTGGTAATGCTTTATTCAACATCCCTGTTCCCTATCCCCTTCCACAGCTAAAGGGTAACTTTTTTCAGCATGCTGGAAAAATAGTTCTAGCTCTTGCACATATAGTAGCAAACACATAATAATGGGAAACTTTTAGGACGAGCCCCCAACTCAGCTCTAAGCCTGTCAGCACATTTTAAGTTTGCAAACCCTGAGGTGTAAAATTACACCTCGTAGTCACATATTCTCTTGACTCTAAATGAGTCCTATGTGTGCTATGTAAGTAATGCACTGTACTATGATCTGTGTAACATTACCTTGATTTGGGATAAGGAAATATTCAGCAACAAGTATAAACTAGATTCAATAAGATTTTAAACTGCAAACATTACTTTTTCTATATTTGTTTAATTTTTCAACAAAACCTTATTGAGTTACATCAGCTTAAATAGTTAGGAGGGAATTTCTGGTTCACAAAACTGAGCTGGATCAGTGCATATTCCTCTTGCCACGTAACACATCTAAGTTTGCACTGGTGTGCCCTGTATAGTAACAATGGGTGTGGTATTACTTGTCAACAGTAATCAGATTGATATGAGAAAGTCAATAGAATTAAACTGTCAACATGCAGTATAGCAGCATGCTCAGCATGTCAACAGTTACCATTTCGACAGTCATCACGTCTACCCACATGATCAGATATATTGACATGATGAACTGTCAAAAAACTGTCCCTGGTGGTATAGTGGCTTCTTACCATCTCTCAGCAGCAGCAGAGGCTCCATTGTCTTGTTCTGGGTCTCAGAGGTGGTGTCATTTATGGATGACCACTGATGATGCAGCATTCAGGTAAGTATTTCTCCCCCTAATGCTCCACCCAGCGCCTAACCCTAACCTCTCCCCACCCCCCTACAGCCTAACCAAAACCTCCCCCTGCAGCCTAACCTTAACCTAATCCTCCACCCCCTGCAACCTAACCCAAACCTCCCTTGCAGCCTAACCTTAACCTCCAAGCACCCCTCTGTAGCCTAGCCCAAACCTCCCCCAGCAGCCTAACCCTAACCTCCCCCCAAAGACAAAACCTAACTTCCCACCACCCCCCTGCAGCCTAACCCTAACCTCCCCCCACAGACAAAACCTAACTTCCCACCACCCCCCTGCAGCCTAACCCAAAACTCCCCCCACCACCCTGCAACCTAACCCAAACCTCCCCCTGCACCCTAACCTTCACCCACTCCTCTGCAGCCTAACCCAAACCTCCCCCAGCAGCCTAACCTAAACCTCCCCTCACAGCCAAATCCTAACCTCCCCCCACTCCCCTTCAGCCTAACACTGACCTCCCCACACAGTCTAACCCTTACTTCCCACTCACCCTGCAGCCTAACCCAAACCTCCCCCTAACCACCTGCAGCCTAACACAAACCATCCCCCACCCACCTGCAGCCTAACCCAAATGTTCTCCCCACAATTTAAATCAAACCTCCCCCTACAGCCTAACCCTAACCTTACCCAACCACCCTGCAGCCTAATCTAAACCTTCACCCCCAGCCAAGCCCAAACCTTTCCCTACCCCCCAGCAACCTAAGCCAACCCTCCTCCCTGCAGCCTAATCCAAACCTTCCCCCGCAGCCTAGCTTTAACCCTTCCCCACCCCTTTGCAGCCTAACCCTAACCTCCCCCCACGCAGCCTAACCCAACCCCCATCACCACAGCCTAACCCTAACCCTCCCAGCAGCACCTAATCTTATCTGTCAGCATTCTGAAAATGTCAGCATTTCACATTGCAACATTTCAGATATTGACCTGGTTCCTGTTGTTGACACTTTGAATATTGTTGTGTTGACTTTATTAACATGGTTACTGTCAACCATTTGACTGGATATGGTACCAACAGCAAGATGCCAGTGACTGCACTAGCCAAATGGTATCAGTTTGGTACTATGCACATTCCAGTACTGGTCTGCGACGTCAGACGCAGTACGGCATCAGGCTGTCAGTAATTGGCAGTCTGATGCCATTTGGGGGTGGGGAGGGGGTGGCAACAGCCTCTTTTTCTCAAAATGGAGGTGTATCGCCGCTATTGTGGGGGGAGGGACAAGGCCAGGATCTCCTTTGGATGACAGAGATATCCAGGCCTATTTGTTGCATCTGCTTTGGCCGGCTGGCATGACCCATGGCGGTCGATGGTGTCACAGATGATCCGATGCTGCTTCCTAGGATGCAGATCCAATCCCTAATGCAAGCAGGAGATGTGACACCTCCTGCTGGATTAACATATAAGTGATACATCACCGCTGCTTCCATTATAGCAGCAGTGATAACAACTTGGTCCACATCTGAATCAGGCCCAGGGTCGGACTGGCCCACAGGGGTACAGGGGAAACCACCGGTGGGCCCCACTGCCTGAGAGCCCACTCCTTCCTATAGGGATCAGGTTCCAGACTGTGCACTTGTATTATACATGGTAGATATGTTGCATTACACTGCACAAGACAATTGTGTATTTCAGTCCTCTGTGGAGGCTGGCCACACCCCCTTTGTAGGCTGGCCACACCCCTAAGTATGGGCCCCTATTACTGCATTCCCCCGGTGGGCCCTTCATGTCCCAGTCCGACACTGATCAGGCCTATTGTGGGGAGCATAAAGATTTGCTGGGTAACATTATATAAGTGAGAAGAGATTGATCTCGTTTTGCTGAACAGCCATATAAATTCAATTTTGAACACAGTTATTAACTGGCAAACAATTAGCATACAATTGACATTTCTGGTACAGATATACATGTTGGAAACCTGCTGTCAGTGGATGTTCTAAAGAAAAAGACAGATTAAAGTATCAAGTAGTAGCCACACAGCTTTCCAAGAAACCGCAAAATTTACTCAGTTTTGTAGATAACATTTAGGGCAATATACAGTTCTAAATACGTATCCATAATGGCAATGACATGTACCATAGGCCATTTTCAATTTACAATATCTATTTCATGGATACAAATTAGATTATAGGTTGTGGTTTTGGTTCCTAATGTAATGTTCCATGGTGGAACCTTAATGCGGCATACTGATAATATCCAAATTGCACCATGAGGCAGCCATTTATAGGGCATGTTATAACAATCAAACACAATATGGGTGTTTTTGAATTTAGCTAGAAAGTCCTTCCCATCTTTACATAGAAATAATAAGCAGTTGGGTACAATAAAAGGTTTTCTTCCTATAATTCTCGTGTTTGTTTGTCATCACTCTAATGCTGCTCAGCCAGTTTGCTTTGACTCTGCCTTAATCACATAATACAAATGTCCAGATTAGCCATTTCGGCCTGTAGTTAAGTGCGTCAGCAAACTTGCAAAAGTAAGAAGATATAGGAATAAATGTATCAAACTTTCTAAAGAGTGTAGAAGTGGCCAAGAGGAGCAACCAGCTAAACTTTCGGTAGACTCTAATGTACCTACTTTAATCCGCACCTTAGGGTTCCAGCATGGTTCCAACAGACCATCGTGGGCATTGACTCTAATTGAATCAACCCAGGGGCGGCTTGGGAACTAAAAGTGGCCCTGGAAAAATTTGTAGAAGTGGTCTCACATGGGCAGCACCACAGGAATACTGTGTAACCATGGCAGTAGCACCACCCCTCACATGTCAACAAACAAAACAGGCCCCGCGTGCACAATGGCCCACCGGTAACCTTCCCTTGAGGCCAATCCACCCTTGAATCAACTTCATAATGAAACAACCACATTGTGACATATATGTCCGGCTGTGGGCCAGGCAGCCACTAGAGTTGCATTAGGTTTTCTACTATTGCCAGTGAAATAACAAGTGAAAATGCATAGCACACACAAACATGATAAATACAAGGTGCATTTCAGAAACTGGAAAGCAAACAGTCTTCCGCACGGCTTTAATAGGATGCTAGTAAAATGTGTCTAATGAATGCTAGTGGCTATATAAAGCCGTATAGATTCCATCACTTCTCTGGATGTTTGCGTGTGGTGCATTGGTGGTTGATGTAATTTGGTATTTAGACTATAGGGCACAATTAACCTTAGTACTATTGTATTAAAAAGATGAAGAAGAAAAGCTAAACACATTTCTACATAGATAGATCATTTGCTGTAATTGAACAGCGTCTGTGATCTTTATCTCATGCCTCATGTTACTCATCAACATTTTCTTGACACTATTTACTGGAAAGATAATTTAATCATTTACTCATTGTTTCCTTCCACTGCGTACGCTGACCTTTCATCTTTTACAACTGTGCACTGAAGAGCTCATGAGCCAAAGTAACTGTCCTTGTAGTAAGACATATAAACAAATAATAATATAAAGTATTGTAAGTCGTTACGCAAATCCTTTCTGTAAAGCTACATTTGCATTAGGTAGATTGAAAACAGACACAAATAAGAGTGTATTACATTCAGCTAAATAAATTACTTTAAAGCACCATCAATTATTCGTATACCAATGGTGGAAAATACATATATTTAAAATATATTGGAAAATGTAATTGTGCCATACAGAATTAAGATAAAAAATTATTTAATTACTTAATTTCTATGAAACAATACAAAATATTCCCAAAAATATAATGCTTCAGTTTTTGATATTTGTTTTTATTTTACTAACATTTACTTATATAGCACCAATGGGATGTAGATATGTGACCGGTGGTCAGGAGACCGACGGTCACATGACCTCTCCCTACATCCCGCCCCCTCACAATCCCGACGGTCGGCATGCCGAACAACAGGGACTATTCCCACTCGTGGATGTCCAAGACACCCATAGAGTAGGAATAGAACCGGATGGTCACCACCGAGACCACAGCGTGGCAAGCGCAGCGAGCCCGCTAGGGGCTTACTTAACTCACCACCCCCGCCGGGATTCCGCTGCCAGGATCCAGCACCAATGTATTCCGTTGAAAAACAGTCGGATTGGCATTGTCGGGAACGGAAAAAACCTGTTGGATTTGGCCGGTAATTGAATACTCAAATGTCGGATCCTTTCCGTCAGATAGGAAAATAGGATAGGATCCGACTCAATTGAATACACCCCATAGCCGCATACAAAGAAGCTTATAGTGTACCAGGCACACTAAATAAGTATTTTTGTTGCAAAGAAATAGAGAACGGAGGACATTTTATATGGCTGTAGTGACATAAAATTCTGAATAGCAGGCTGAATGAAGCAGCTGTGATAAGTGGAGGTATCCATGGTAACAGTGGGCCTATGAGTTGACTGAGGAATCTGGTGATGGGAGGGGCTTAGCCCTTATAAGGAGAGGACTGACTAGGTTCTCCCTCTTTTCCTCAGAGAAAATTGAACAGTAAAATGCTCTGCGTTTGTTTTGTACTGAACTGTGTATTATTTGTGATTTTGTGGTATTTTTCTTCTTATTTCTTTTCAATCTTTACTAATCTTTAATCTTTTCACCCCTTTTCTTCTTTGACTTTTTCTTTATCTATCTTTTCTACCTTCTAACATGCCGAGGCCCAGTCGTGCTGTACGTTCCCCTATCCATTGATTGAAAGCGGTGACAGGGATGCTGCTGTTTTAGTGTCAGGTAGGGGACAGCATTTGTCAGTGCAAGGATGGGGTCAAGCCAGGAATAATGTGGGTAATGCCGCCGCCAGGGGTCGGGCTCGACCGCCTGAGAGGCTTTTGGTGGGCGAAGCTGCGTCACGCAGAGACCGGGTCAGCAGCGTGTCTGTGTCACGAGCTGTTGGTTCAACTCGTGCTGTGGGAATTGATTCTACGGAACTAATTACCGATAGTACAATGTCTCGTAGCGTTGGTGCTATGGTGGTGTCGCGGAGCAGGGTGTTGAGGAGAGCGGTAACATCTCGGGGAGTCACCTCAGGAGTGCATGTACCGGAGGTACGCCGCGGTCGCCCCGTGGGCCCGCGGGGGACCGTGGCTATCAGAGGTGGTCGTCGCAGCACTGTTCTTTCTAGAGGTGAGCAAAATGAAAGAGGAATAAGGGAACAATTGTTGGTGCAAGGAGAGGGAGCACCTAACAGAGGAATTAACAGGGGTCTGGTTAGATCAATAGTTACCGGGGCTGACACGGTTGTAGCGGGACAGCGCGCGGGCACCTCGGGCATGAGAAATGCTGAAAGGCAGCAAGGAAGGCCCACCACTGTGAATATTAGGGGTAAAAAAGGGGTGCCTGAGGTACATAGTATGAGGGGCCCAGTGTTGGGGAGGTCATACGCTGATGCTGTGCGTTTTGGACGTAATGGCGCTGGATGGAACTCGTCTGAGGTAGTGTCTGTAATATGCACTTCAGTTATATCAGCACTGGTCCCTGTGCTGACTGCTAATCGTACTGAAGGGAATTTTTTGGGTGAGCAGAATTCCTCCGGTTTGCATGGGGATGGTGTAAGTGATTTAGCGGCCGCTGTTTCACGGGCCAGAACGGGTGGAAGGAATAGGGGCAATATGAATCCTAATGAGTGTCTGGTGGATGTTTCTCCTTGCATTTCTCCAGCAGAGTCCTTTGCAGCCCCTGAATTACAAGAGGATTCTGGGGAATCGGCGGCTGTGGTAGAGTCTGCCCCTGGACGAGGGAGGTCTTTATGGTGAGTCGGATGTGCACCCTGCAGCGCATCAAAATGATGCAGTGGTTAGCTCAGGCAATATGGGCGCAGTTAAAGAAATCATGCAAGAAAAAAGCTTCACAAAAACGTAAGCATAGGCGCAGAAGTCACAGGGGGTCATCCACTCCTTCCTCTGAGTCCTGATCTTCAGTTGACAGCAGGTGCAGTGGTTGCAAAGAAAGACATAAAAGAAGGACACAGTAGCTCTAGCATGTCCTCGGAGGAGGGTCCCGAGGATTCTTTGCAATGTGCTAATACTGCTGTTTTGAGAAGGGTACAGCCCAGAATTAGGGAGCGTATTCGACAGGGCAAATTTGTGAATATGTTTGCTTTAACTAGTAAAGCGAAAAAAGCATTAGAAGTGGCCAGAAAGAAATCGGCTATAGGCGAGGAGGCTTATAAGTCTTACTCTAATTGGCAGAAGGGCATGCCTATCTTTGCGGCTTGTTATTTGGAATCTAGACCTCATGAGCACATGAATATAATTAAATATATGTATTTGCTTCACGAATTGGCCAGATCTGGGCACGGAACAGCATGGAGGTACTATTATGAGGAGTTTCGTAGAAAACAGAATGGCAAGGAAATTATAGATTTTGGTAAAAAAGATGTTGAGATTTTTGTAGATGTTACTCAACCTCTAAAAAGTGGTTCAGAGGGTCTGGCTGAGAAGCGAGGCAATACCAGTAACTGATGGTGGGTAAGAATCGATCAGGCAAATGTTATGCTTTTAATAATAGTCAATGTACCCTAGGGTTCAGGTGTCGTCTTCGGCATGTTTGTATCCGCTGTGAGGGATCCCACCCCATTAAAAACGGCCAGCAGACTGCCAGTGGTAGAGGGGGTTTGCACAAGCAGCAGCAACAAGTCCCAGCAACTGCTGGGGATAAGTAGGGCCCCTACTCCAGTGAAATTGGACAAATTATTGCATTGGTTGGATTATTATCCAAATAGAGAAGACGCTGAGTTGATATGGTTAGGTTTTTCAAAGGGTTTTCCGTTGCCTACTAAAGGCCAAGTAAACTGTGGTCCGGTTTGCAATTTACGCTCGGCTCAGGAGTTTCCAGTAATTTTGAAAGAAAAAGTCGATAAGGATGTTGCTTTGGGTAGGATGGTAGGGCCTTTCAGTTGTCCCACAGTGTCTAATTTAATTTTGTCCCCAGTGGGGGTTGTTCCAAAAAAGACTCCGGGTAAATTTAGATTAATTCAGCACTTATCATTTCCAAAAGAGTCTTCAGTTAATGATGCAATTCCGGAACATTTGTCCATGGTAATTTATCAGTCTTTTGAGGATGCACTGGCCAAGGTGAGATCACTCGGTAGAGGGGCGTTGATGAGTAAAATTGATATAGAGTCGGCTTTTCGGCTCTTGCCCATTGATCCAAAATTTTTTCGTTATTTAGGTTTCCGCCTGAATGACGTTTTTTTTGTTGATAGATGTCTCCCAATGGGTTGCTCTATATCTTGTTCATATTTCGAAAAATTTTGCAGTTTTTTTGCATTGGTGCATTTCTGAAAATTCAGGTCAGTCCGGAATTGTTCATTATTTAGACGATTTTTTGTTCATGGAACCAGCCGGGTCTGACATGTGTGGCAATATTTTATCAAATGCCTTGTCATTGTTGAAGGAATTTGGGGTCCCAGTAGCTGAGGAGAAGACTGTAGGTCCTACATCGGTGTTGACTTTTTTGGGAATCGAAATTGATACTATGGAAGGTTTCTGTTGTTTACCCAGGGAGAAAATAGATAAATTAAAAAGAGAGATAATTGTGGCATTGGCAAATGGCAAGTTGATGTTGAGACAAGCTCAATCATTATTGGGGTCTCTCAATTTTGCTTGCCGAGTTATACCCATGGGTAAGGTCTTCAGCAGGAAGTTGGAGAGAGCTACAGTGAGTGTTAAAAAACCCAGTTGTCAGGAATCGACTCACCAAGCTGACATCTGTCCGCCGCTGCGGACTCCGTCCTGGGTCCCTGCGTTCATCTGTCATCCGCGTCTCTGCCGTCAGACGCCATCCCGGGCCTGGGAGCGCTCCTGTGATAGCGGGCGTGTAGCACGCCGCGTCCCCGCTAGGCCGCGGCATGGGCGCAGCCATGACAGCCTCCAGCAGTCAGCATTCGGCGGCCAATCCGGTGCTTGGCCGCACCCACTTTTCCTCACTCCACCAATGACTGTTTAACAAGGGGTATATATGAAGCTGCAGGATCAGTCTGCAGGCATCCTGAACTTTGTGTCACTCCTGCGACTCATGTGTAAGGATCTGGTTCCTGTTTCCTCCGTGTACCTGGATACCTACCTGCTGTTCCGTGTTCCTGGCTTTCTACCTGAGACTCTGTACTCCTGGTTACTTCTTACAGCTCCGTGGAACTACAAGCCCCAGCAATACCTGCTTCCATCTACAGGCTTCACACTCACCACCATCTCTGTGTGCTTCAGCCTAGCAGTAGAGACTGACTCCAGGTGTGTTCCATCTCTCCACCTGTGATACAGCTTGCTTGCTGCCAGTGCCTCATCACCTGCACTGTGAGTCAGACTCCTGCCTCTGCTACCAGGTTTGTCATACAACACCATCTCTGCTGGTTCCATGTTTTAATCTGCTCTGGTTCCCATACCAGAATATTCTCTGCCAAGTTATCACTCATCTGTTATCATCACTACCGGTTATCATTTCATCAGTCACCATTCATTCTGTTACCATAGACTTTCAGCTGCCCCGCTGTACAATTGACATTTGCATTTCCTACTGTTATTTTCTGCTGCCGTTTTGTGAACCATCTGTTTAATAAATATCATTGCGCTCATGCGCAGAAACATAATCCAGCCTCCTCGTTTTCTCCCATCCACCTCCACTGACCCACTAGCGCCCCCTCCGGGGACACAGACAAAACCAAGTCTGACAGTAAGTTCAGGATCGATGGACTCGGACGGTGGACGGAGTGTGGGGTCAGAGGCCTTGCAAAATCTGGTCTCCCGTTTGGATGGTCAAGAGGCTGCGCAGCAGCAGATGTTCCAGTTCCTGCAAGGGATGTCCTCCCGGATAGATACACTACAGCAATCCCTGCCTAGTGTACACACTTCTACAGTTCCTGTTACTCCAGCACCTGCCAGTACTGTGAGTTCCTCTATGCCGGCTGCATCAGCTCCAGTGTCACGTCTGCACCTGCCCGTGCCAAGCAAGTATGATGGCAGCCCAAAGTTATGTCGCGGGTTTCTCAACCAATGTGAAATCCAGTTTGAATTGTTGTCACATAATTTCCCCACGTCAAGATCCAAGGTTGCCTACATCATCTCTCTACTTTCTGGATCTGCTTTGAGTTGGGTGTCTCCTCTGTGGGAACGTGCCGACCCTCTGATTAGCAACTATACAGAATTCGTGTCAACCTTCAGACGGATCTTTGACGAGCCTGGTCGTGCAACATCAGCTTCTGCAGACCTAATCCAACTTCGTCAAGGTACCCGTAGTATGGGACAATATGTCATCCAGTTCCAGACGTTGGCCGCAGAGATTCAGTGGAACAATCAAGCCCTGGTAGCAGCTTTCTGGCATGGACTCTCTGATCGGATCAAGGACGAACTGGCAACCCGCGATCTTCCTGTACAATTGTCTGATTTAATTTCCCTGTGCATCAAGTTGGACTCTCGCATCCGCGAACGCAACAATGAACGTGCTCGGAGTGAGCCACGCAGATCAAGGATGATACCTTCCGTACAGTTCCAGTCTCCACCTTCTGATGAGCCTATGCAAATAAATAGGTCCCGCCTAACTCCTGAGGAGCGGTCAAGAAGACTTCGTGAGAGACTTTGTCTTTATTGTGCGGCTGCAGGTCACCAGATTAATTCCTGCACAGTGCGTTCGGGAAACGCCAGATCCTGACTTGTAAAGGAGGAGTCAAGTTGGGATCTTCTAGACAAGCTCCTTCTAATCAAGACCTTATCCTTCCTGTGACTTTAGAGACTTCAGTTGGGCTTCAGTCTGCATCAGCATTAGTGGACTGTGGAGCCGCAGGAAATTTCATCACCCAAGCTGCGGTAAATAAATTTTGCTTGCCTGTATGTGAACTTTCTTACCCAGTCTACATTACCGCCGTGGATGGTAGCCGAATCTCCAAGGGGAATATTTCTCACCAAACTGCACCAGTGGTTTTGGGAGTTGGGTTCCTACACTCAGAATTAATAAAGTTCTTAGTCATTCCTCAAGCCACCCAGGAGATCGTTTTGGGCATGCCCTGGCTCAAGCTACACAATCCACAGTTTGACTGGTCAACGTTACAACTTACTTCATGGGGTTCACATTGCCATCAGTCCTGTTTAGCCCAAGTTTGTCCAATTAAGTCTACTGAAGTAAAAACCCAGTCAAGTCTTCCTGCGGCTTATCAAGATTTCTCTGATGTCTTCAGTGAAAAGGCCGCGGATGTCCTACCGCCCCATAGAGAATGGGATTGTCCCATCGATCTCCTTCCTGGCAAGAAGCCACCTAGGGGGCGTACCTACCCATTATCTGTTCCCGAAACTGAAGCGATGAGCGACTACATCCGGGAGAATTTACAGAAGGGATTCATCCGTCCTTCATCATCACCCGCTGGTGCAGGCTTCTTCTTTGTTAAAAAGAAGGATGGGGGACTGCGTCCATGCATTGACTACCGGGGTCTCAATGACATTACCATTAAAAATAGTTATCCGTTACCACTCATTACCGAATTATTTGACAGAGTTAAAGGAGCCCGCATCTTCACCAAGCTAGATCTCCGCGGTGCCTACAACCTCATCAGAATCCGGAGTGGTGACGAATGGAAGACAGCTTTTAACACTCGAGATGGTCATTACGAGTACCTGGTAATGCCATTCGGGTTGAGTAATGCCCCAGCAGTGTTCCAACACTTTGTGAACGAAATCTTCCGTGACGTTCTGTATAAATACCTCGTTGTTTATCTGGATGATATCCTCATCTTCTCTCAAGATCTTCCCTCTCATCGTCTACAAGTCCGTGAAGTCCTCCGACGTCTTCGTGAGAACCGGCTCTACGGTAAACTATCCAAGTGTACCTTTGAAGTTTCCTCTATACCCTTCCTGGGTTATATAATTTCCGGATCGGATCTCCAGATGGACCCGACAAAGTTGGAAGCCATTGCCAATTGGTCCATTCCAAATTCTCTCAAGTCTATTCAGCGGTTCCTGGGATTTGCCAACTACTATAGGAAATTTATTCGGGGATTCTCCACTCTCATCGCTCCTATTACCAACTTAACTCGGAAAGGGGCAGACCATTCCAACTGGTCAGAAGAGGCTTTAGCGGCCTTCCAGAAGATCAAGCTGGCCTTTATGTCTGCTCCAGTTCTGTCCCAGCCAGATGTAAACAGACTGTTCGAGTTGGAGGTGGATGCCTCTACAGTCGGAGTTGGAGCTGTTCTCTCCCAGAAGGGAACCGATGGGAAAATCCACCCCTGTGGATTTTACTCTCGTAAATTCCTCCCTGCAGAAGCTAACTACTCCGTTGGAGATCAAGAACTACTGGCGATTAAGCTGGCCCTCGAGGAATGGAGGTATCTCCTGGAAGGGGCCAAACATCCGTTCAACATCTACACGGATCATAAAAATCTGCTATATTTAAAGGCAGCCCAGTGCCTTAATCCTCGCCAGTCCAGGTGGGCTATGTTTTTCTCACGTTTTAACTTTAAGCTTCATTTCCGCCCAGGTTCGCAGAATGTTAAAGCTGACGCCTTATCCCGATCTATGGAATCCGAAGAGGAAACGCCTGACTCAGTTCCACATTCCATCCTGAGTCCAGTGGTATTTGCTGCATCTCAAGTCTCCCCAGCTCCTCCTCCTGGTAAGACTTTTGTTTCCCCAGAACTCCGTCCCAAGTTGCTGTCTTGGGCCCATCAATCCAAGTTCACTGGTCATCCCGGTGTCCTGAAAACCTTCATGTTCCTCTCTGAGACATACTGGTGGCCAAAGATGAAAGCTGACATCAAGGATTTCGTAGCATCCTGTCCTAAGTGTGTGCAGCACAAGACTCCTCGTCAGTCTCCAGCAGGTCAGTTACAACCATTGTCTATTCCTAGTCGCCCTTGGTCACACCTGTCCATGGACTTTATCTCCGACCTTCCTCCTTCTCAAGGATACAATACCATCTGGGTTGTAGTGGACAGATTTACCAAGATGGCCCATTTTGTTCCTCTCCAGGGTCTCCCTTCTGCCCCAAAACTCGCCCAAATCTTCCTACGGGAGATTTTCCGCTTACATGGTCTACCCTCAGAAATAATATCCGACCGAGGTGTACAGTTTGTAGCGAGGTTTTGGAGGGCTCTCTGTTCTGCCATGCAGGTTAAACTGAAGTTCTCGTCATCTTACCACCCTCAGACGAATGGGCAGACAGAGAGGGTAAATCAAGAACTAGAGACATTTTTAAGATTGTATATTTCATCTTCTCAGGATGACTGGTTTGATCTGCTCCCATGGGCCGAGTTTGCCCACAACTTCCGCTACCACACTGCTACTGAGACAACTCCATTCTTTGCAGTATATGGGCAACATCCTCGTGTTCCAGACTTCCAAGAACTCCCTCACATGGATGTTCCTGCTGCCACTACTGCCCTGAGTCAGTTTTCTTCAATCTGGAGGAAGATTCACATTTCTCTCAAAAAGGCCTCCAGCCGGTATAAATACTTTGCTGATCGCAAAAGACGCGCAGTTCCTAGCCTGAAACCTGGGGACAAGGTTTGGCTGTCTACCCGGAACCTCCGTCTTAGGGTCCCGTCTATGAAATTTGCACCACGTTTCATTGGCCCCTTTCCTGTCGAAAGAGTCATCAACCCTGTGGCCTACAAGCTGAAGTTACCACCTTCTCTGCGAATACCTAATGCTTTTCATGTTTCTCTCCTCAGACCTTTAGTCCTGAATCATTTCCAAAGAGCTCTTCCAGTTGGCCCCAAAGTTCGAACTCAGCGGGGCGTGGAGTTCGAGATTGGCAAGATTCTGGATTCCCGTTGCCGGTATGGACGTCTTCAATACCTTGTCGATTGGTCCGGTTATGGCCCAGAGGAGAGAAGTTGGGTAAATTCGTTGGATGTCCATGCTCCAAGGTTGGTCCGTGTCTTCCATAACACTCATCCTTCCAAGCCACGTGGGTGTTCGGTGCCCACCCTTAAAGGGGGGGGTACTGTCAGGAATCGACTCACCAAGCTGACATCTGTCCGCCGCTGCGGACTCCGTCCTGGGTCCCTGCGTTCATCTGTCATCCGCGTCTCTGCCGTCAGACGCCATCCCGGGCCTGGGAGCGCTCCTGTGATAGCGGGCGTGTAGCACGCCGCGTCCCCGCTAGGCCGCGGCATGGGCGCCGCCATGACAGCCTCCAGCAGTCAGCATACGGCGGCCAATCCGGTGCTTGGCCGCACCAACTTTTCCTCACTCCACCAATGACTGTTTAACAAGGGGTATATATGAAGCTGCAGGATCAGTCTGCAGGCATCCTGAACTTTGTGTCACTCCTGCGACTCATGTGTAAGGATCTGGTTCCTGTTTCCTCCGTGTACCTGGATACCTACCTGCTGTTCCGTGTTCCTGGCTTTCTACCTGAGACTCTGTACTCCTGGTTACTTCTTACAGCTCCGTGGAACTACAAGCCCCAGCAATACCTGCTTCCATCTACAGGCTTCACACTCACCACCATCTCTGTGTGCTTCAGCCTAGCAGTAGAGACTGACTCCAGGTGTGTTCCATCTCTCCACCTGTGATACAGCTTGCTTGCTGCCAGTGCCTCATCACCTGCACTGTGAGTCGACTCCTGCCTCTGCTACCAGGTTTGTCATACAACACCATCTCTGCTGGTTCCATGTTTTAATCTGCTCTGGTTCCCATACCAGAATATTCTCTGCCAAGTTATCACTCATCTGTTATCATCACTACCGGTTATCATTTCATCAGTCACCATTCATTCTGTTACCATAGACTTTCAGCTGCCCCGCTGTACAATTGACATTTGCATTTCCTACTGTTATTTTCTGCTGCCGTTTTGTGAACCATCTGTTTAATAAATATCATTGCGCTCATGCGCAGAAACATAATCCAGCCTCCTCGTTTTCTCCCATCCACCTCCACTGACCCACTAGCGCCCCCTCCGGGGACACAGACAAAACCAAGTCTGACACCAGTCATTTTATAAGATTATCCAAAGAAATTCGTAGGGATCTACACATTTGGGAGGAGTTTTTGGCTACCTTTAATGGTGTTCTCATTTGGCAGTCCATACCCATATCCAATGTAGAGTTGCAATTATTCACCGATGCGGCAGGTTCTACGGGTTTTGGAGCATACCTGGAGGGTAAGTGGTGTGCTTCCCCATGGCCTAAAACCTGGTTTGATGAGGGACTCACTAGTAATATGTTATTATTAGAATTATTCCCTATCATGGTTGCCCTGGAGTTATGGCATGAGGTCTTGACCAATCTGTCAGTAGTTTTTTAGTGTGACAATTTCGGTGTGGTTCATGCGATTAATAGTCAGAGAGCTTCCGGCCTTCCTGTGCCGCGATTGTTGGGTCAGATTTTTTTGCGCTGCCTTCAATCAAATATAAGTTTTTGCGCTAGGCATGTTCCAGGCATTGAAAACGGTGTGGCAGATGCGCTTTTGCGTTTCGAGTGGCGCAGCTTTAGGGTGCTAGCTCCGGATGCGAATGTATCTGGTGACCCTTGCTCGTCTTATGCCTGGCAGGTGATACGCCCGGATTGGAGGGCTTAGCTATACGATCCTTGGCTCCTTCCACCCTCCGAGGGTACAGAAATGCTAAGGGAGAGTGGGAGAGATATGTCCGTTTGCATCAGGACCAAGGTAAGACTGATTATGCAATGTTATTGAATTATGTTTGGGAATGTTTTAGAGCAGGCAGGTCAAGAGGGTTTGTAACACGTTTACTGTCTGCTCTTTCTTATTTCTTGAGACTTGAAGGCCGGCATGATTTTACTAAATCTTTCTTCTTAGCAAGGATTCTTAAAGGGTGGGCTCGAGTGATGCCCCCTGTACAAGATGCACGAAGGCCTATAACCATTTCAATATTGCGACGCATGGCAGTCGTGTTGCATGAGGTCTGTGCATCCGAATACGAAGCACTCTTATTTAAACTGTGTTTCGCCATGGCCTTTTTCGGGGCCTTTAGAGTCAGTGAACTGGTGTCAGCTTCGAAAACAGCAATGTCACCTATGCTTCGTGAACACGTGTCACTGGAAAATGGAGGTTTATGGTGCAAAGTACAACGTTCCAAAACGGACCAATTAGGTAAAGATTGTTGGGTTGTTTTGAGATGTGTGGACGACAAGGAGATTTGTCCAGTGTCCTTGGCAAGGGTTTATTTGAGAATAAGGACTGATATGCCAGGTCCATGGTTGCAGCATATGGATGGTATGCCGGTTACTCAATTTCAACTTAGATGGGTGCTGGAACGTTGTATTTGCACGATGGGTTTGCCGGTATCGGTGCTGGAACGTTGTATTTGCACGATGGGTATTGCCCGCTCGAACAGCCAAAGGCTGTTAGAGCGGGCAAATTAGAGCTCTGGGGAGGTGGAAGTCTGATGTATTTCGGAAATATATCAGGTTTTGACCTGTTGAATTAAAAATCAGACTTGAGGTTTCAGCCACTCGCCATATTTGGAAGTCTTGAGGAATTTTTTATCCTGTCAAGTGCCTTGAGCCTTGGGGTTCATACCCGCTTGGCAGGTGTGTTTTTCGCCTCTCATCAAGTCTGATCCCTCATACCCATCCCCCTTTTCATCCCCGCTTCAAAACATTCTCACCTTAGAGGCCAAATTAAACTAGTTTAAAAAAACAAAACAACCCCCCCCCCTATTTTAGTAAGTTTATAATGGGATGTTTTTGAGTAATGTTGTTTCAAGAATTTTGTGTTAGGGGTTTTTTGTATGATGAGGTTCTGTGAATGGTTTTTGTACTTTCAGATTTGCGCGTTTGGACGAGTGTGGAGTGACGATATGGATTATTGGGCACTCATACGTTTACTATGGTGAAAGATTTGGTGTGGAGTGCCTTCAGTCCCCTGAAGCTAATCTTGTCAGACGGATCGGTGTGAGGGGACTTCGCTGGGAGCAAGTCATGCCCCTATTTTGGCAACAGTCGGAGAGGTCGGGATACCCGCTGAGGGTGGTGTTCCATGCTGCTGGAAATGATTTGACCAGAAGGACTGGTCTGGATCTTCGCAAAACTATAGTTAGGGACTTAGTTAGCTTGCAGAACAAGTTGTGTTTTCTGAGTGTGGGATGGTCAGACATTATCCCACGTTTAGTTTGGAGAGATGCGGACAGACTGGCTGCCATAGAGTTGGTCCGGCGCCGGATCAATTCTGTGCTGGGCAGGGCTGTTAGTGAAAATTGGGGGTTTGTGGTCCCAAATCCCTCAATTTTAGTTTCTGCCCCTCATCTTTACATGGCTGATGGTGTCCATCTAAATTTGAGGGGTATGGAAATTTTTATGGAGGATCTGTTTGCAGTTTTTAGTCAGGAATTTTATTGATAGGTAGGAAGAGTTTAGGAGTAGTAAGGAGAGTTTTATGGTTGAGGTATGGTGGCGGGGGTTTAGTTGAAACTGTGGCTGGTTGGGACGGCCTGAAATTGTGGCTGTAATTTAAAGAGTTTTATAGGTGCTCAGGAGATGTGAAGGTGGTGGAGTTTGATACATTACGGGGCCGGAGTACCATCGGACCAGGTGGGCTTCGGTCTCCGGTGGAGTTGGTACACACCTGAGCACCTTTTGGTTGGGAGTTGGGGAATACCTTGAGTGGAGAGTTGGCCACGGTATTCCCGATAAAGAGCAAGTAACACAAGGGGTGGCAAATGGCCCATTATGGCCCCTTGCGATGTGTGGGGGGCTGGGCTGAAATTGGGTCCTTTAAAGCCTCCCCTTGTGATGTGATGGGGGCTGGGCTGAAATTGGGCCCTTAAAGCCCCCTTGTTATGCGATGGAGGCCGGTCTGAAGTTGGGCCCTTGCCTCCTCTTGTGTTTTGGTCAGCCACAGTTAAAAGGTTTAAAAGGTTAGAATAAATAGGGACTTTATTTAAATAGGCCGTCCCTCCTTGCCACCATACCATTTGTTTAATAAAAGCTGACAATTTTATTGGCAAACATTATTCTGGTGTCAGTGTCAGTTATTTCTTTTATGGGTGTTTGTGTATGCGCATGAATGAAGAACAGTCTATGATAGACATTTTAAGAGAACGGAGGACATTTTATATGGCTGTAGTGACATAAAATTCTGAATAGCAGGCTGAATGAAGCAGCTGTGAGAAGTGGAGGTGTCCATGGTAACAGTGGGCCTATGAGTTGACTGAGGAATCTGGTGATGGGAGGGGCTTAGCCCTTATAAGGAGAGGACTGACTAAATTCTCCCTCTTTTCCTCAGAGAAAATTGACCCACCCACCCGCCCTGGATGAGTTTATTATTGGTGTCGGCTTGGCGGTTTGGGACGGCCTGAAATTGTGGCTGTAATTTGAAGAGTTTTATAGGTGCTCAGGAGATGTGAAGGTGGTGGAGTTTGATACATTACTGGGCCTGAGTTCCATCGGACCAGGTGGGCTTCGGTCTCCGGTGGAGTTGGTACACACCTGAGCACCTTTTGGTTGGGAGTTGGGGTATACCTTGAGTGGAGAGTTGTCCACGGTATTCCCGATAAAGAGCAAGTAACACAAGGGGTGGCAAATGGCCAATTATGGCCCCTTGTGATGTGTGGGGGGCTGGGCTGAAATTGGGCCCTTTAAAGCCTCCCCTTGTGATGTGATGGGGGCTGGGCTGAAATTGGGCCCTTAAAGCCCCCTTGTTATGCGATGGAGGCCGGTCTGAAGTTGGGCCCTTGCCTCCTCTTGTGTTTTGGTCAGCCACAGTTAAAAGGTTTAAAAGGTTAGAATAAACAGGGACTTTATTTAAATAGGCCATCCCTCCTTGCCACCATACCATTTGTTTAATAAAAGCTGACCATTTTATTGGCAAACATTATTCTGGTGTCAGTGTCAGTTATTTCTTTTATGGATGTTGGTGTATGCACATGAATGAAGAACAGTCTATGATAGACATTTTAAAGGAATAAGGTTGCAGATTAAGCATAACAATATAGAGGTTGTGGTTGAAATGCCGCACGGGGGTGCCTAACCCTAATCCCCCCTCCCCGCAGTTTAAACCTATCCCCCCCCCCCACACACACACACACACCCCTTCCCCGCAGTCTAAACCTAACCAGTGGCGGATCCAGGGGGGGGGGGGCACACGGGCTCGTGCCCCCCCTGTCATGTCTGGTACTTAAAAAAAATAAAAAACACACAGCAGTGCCTTTAAAGCAGAAGCGGCGGCGCAGACGGCGCGCGCCGCGATGAAGGGTCTCGTTACGGCGGCAGCAGTACTAATGAGTCATACTGACTCATTACAGTGCGCTGCGTACAGCCGGAAGACTCGGAGGAGAGGAGAGGCTTTCCCCTTTTCTCCTCCACTCGGAGTCGCAGAGGGTGCTCTGGCCACGATAGAGCCGGCAGCGCTGTATCACTGCTGCTCAGCGTACGCTTTGCGGCTCGCTCTCAGTGGGTGGGGGGCGCTATTTCCACCTGGAAGTCCGACGGGGACCTGTTTCTGATGTGTGTGCGGGTGGCTTTGCCCCTAATTCCCAGGTGGGCATACCTGGGCACCAGGAGTTGGCTTCACTTTACTGGTATATGTTTCCACAGAGTAGAGTCATGTACAGCTGTGTGTCTAACTAGAGAAACATATGTCTGCAAATATATATACTGTATGTGTGTGTGTGTATATATATATATATATATATATCTATCTGAAAGTAGAGGAAGAAACAGCAGAGCGCCTATAGTGTAGTATCCCTTGAGTTAATTTTCGTCACACGCAAGAATAAATATTGCGTACCGGATTACGGCTTGACTTAAGGCCTATCGGTCCCCAGGTCTTCTAGTCCACTTCTCTGTCGGAATCTAGATAGAATCAGGAGACAGGGAATCGCTATATAGCGTAGTAATTACTCGTAGATTGGTGTCAAAATTTTACGTCTCGTATAAGATTACATGCGTACCAGATAAAACAATTATTTGTGCCGGTCAGTATAAATACTTCAGTACTGGTCCTCATCAGATGGTAGAAGTCATCTGGAAACCCTTGGATAATATAGTAATGCTCCAATCAATAGTTCTTATAGGAATTTCCAAATTTATTGGATATACAGAAATTATAAAAAAAAGTTTAAATAGCTTAGCTTTAAATGACATAAATGTCAGCAATGGTCAGTCGGCAAGTCGATAGTTCAGTGTCTCAACGCGTTTCGCCCAGCTCAGGGCTTCATCAGGAGATACCAACATGCTGTAGTGAGGTCCCATTTATACCCGCAACAATTATTGCTCAATTATGCAAATTACTTCCGGTTCGCGTCATCTGCGAAACCGGAAGTAGTAATCCGTTTAATGAATCTAACAATATGCTGCCTTAATAGAATATCGATCACTATATAGTGACCACAGACATCATCCTGTTTTAGTTTGGGATGTAGATCCCCTGTAAATCAGACACCGTGGTCTGTTTACAAATTGCGCTACTCGGCGCCTGACTTCCGGCGGGTGTGCGTCACCGCCGGAAGTGACGTAACTCCCACGGCTGCGTCTTTGCTCAGCAGCACTAGTGTGTGTGAGGGAGATAGAACCCTAGCCACATGGCTAATTAGCATAAGTAAACAAAGCGGGTCTATTCATATCGATGGCTGATGAGATACAGGGCAAATAACTGGATTTACCAACAGTGCAGATCCATATATATCTATAAATATATAATATATATAAACATATGTACATTCATATAAACATAAAAACGTATATATATAAAAAAATACACAATTTTAGGAAACAATAAAAATTATTAAAAAAGTTTCTATAAAAATATTTATAAAAAGATATATGAGAATAAGTTAAGATATTGGACCTCTTTAAAACCACACAGAAAATAGAAATTAGTAATAATAAATGCATATATATATATAGCAGCTATATGTTAATGAGATGTAGTGACGTGTCCCAAGCAATTTTTTATAGTGAGAACATGTTTAAGACAATAGAAACATATTCTGAAGTAGGGGGGGGGGGGCGTGGGGGGAGGTGTTTTTTTTTATTTGATTGATAACTCTGTAAACGCTCTATTAAAGTGTGCACGCTCAGGAATTCATAGTGATATTTAGACCGGATTGAAATAGGAAGGCTACATCTTTATGGACAACTAATGCTGTACCTGGATTTATAGAACACTCCAAGTAAAAAAGGGGGTTAAGAAATCTAATGTTTGCAGTTGGGGGGGTACTTATAAAAATGGTGCTATTTCATAGCCCTCATTGTGACCATAGGGAGACATATTATTCAAAGTAAAAATCCAATACATCTCACGTTGAGAAAGTTTTTTCAAAAGGTCACCACCTCTTGGGCCCAATTTGACATGTTCGATTGCTTTGAATGTTAAAGTGTCCGGGTTTGAGCTGTGGGTCGTCGCAAAGTGTCTGGAGAGTGGATGGCTCTCTACTTTGTTTTTAACATTCCTCACGTGCTCTTGGATCCGCAATTTTTATGGTCTCTTTGTCTTCCCTATATATTTCAAATGACACCCGCACTCGATCATATATATCACTGACGTTGTGTTGCAGTTGATAAAGTCTTTGATTTTGTATTCTTTCGTATTATCAGTGTTATGGAACATCCTTCGATTTGGATGGACAAATTTGCACATATTGCAGTGCCCACATTTGTACATACCAGTACACTTCGGGAGACCTGTGGGAATGTTGCGTGAGCATCTTAACATGCTTGGTGCTAGAATTTCTTTTAGATTTTGTGCCTTTCTGAATATAATTTCTGGACGTTCAGGAAGCAGTTCTGTAAGGATAGGGTCCATCTTCAGAATGTGCCAGTGTTTGGAGAGCGCCTTCCTGATTTTTAGTTCCTCGTTGTTATATTGTGTAATGAATGGAGCACATAATTTCTTCTTATCTCCCTCCTTTTTATCTTTAGGTTTAAGTATTTCTTCTCTGTTTAGATCGCCACCTCTTCTTACTGCTTCCTTGATGATGTGATCCGGATATCCCCTTTCTTTAAAGCGTTCAGCATAAATCCGAGATTGTTCTGTAAAGGTTTCTGTAGTACTGCAATTTCTTTTAATCCTGTGCATCTGTGAAAAGGGAATATTGTTTTTCCAATTTTGAGTGTGACCACTTCTATAGTGTAAATAGCTATTTGTATCAACTGTTTTGATGAAATTCTTCGTAATTACTTTGTCCCCATCATGTGATAGGACCAGATCCAGAAATTCTACTTCGGTTTTGCTTGTAGTGCAGGTGAATTTCAAATTAAAATCATTATTTTGAATATAATTCATAAAATCATTAAAATTCTCCACCTCTCCGTTCCAGATTAAAATAATGTCATCGATATAACGTTTATAAAAACAGATATTGTTCTTCAACTGACAATTCTGGTAAATGAATTCCTTCTCCCACATCCCCATTAGAATATTCGCATAACTTGGTGCGAAAACCGTACCCATAGCTGTGCCGCATGTCTGGATATAAAATGTGTCCATAAACTTGAAATAATTATGTGTTAAAATGAACTCAATGAGTGAACAAATGAAGTCACAGTGTTCTTTTGTTATATTTGCATCCGTATCAAGAATCTCACGACAAGCTGCAAGACCTTTTTCGTGGGTGATGCTGGTGTAAAGTGCCTGTACGTCAATTGTAGTCCACAGAAATTTTTCTTCCCATTTAAAATCTTTTAAAAGGTTTAAAACACTCGTTGTGTCCTTTAAAAAGGAGGGTAAATTCTGGACAAGTGGTTTTAAAAACACGTCTACATATTCAGATAAGTGTGCTGTTAGTGAATCTATTCCTGCTATAATAGGCCTACCAGGAGGTGATATCAGGCTCTTGTGGATCTTTGGAAGGTGGTACATGATGGGGATAGTCGGATTATTGTTCAGGAGGTATTGATATTCATCCTTCGATATAATATTTTTATATAATGCTGGGGTCAATAATTTTCTTAGTTCCTCAAGAAATTCCTCCGTGGGATCTTTTGCTTGTGGTTTGTACGAGGATGTGTCGCTTAGTAGTCGTTGTGCTTCTTTAATGTATATTTCTTTATCCTGTATTACCAGTCCACCCCCTTTGTCTGCCGGTCTCAGTATAATAGTTTCATTTTCCTTCAGTTCTTTTAGTGCATGTTTCTCATGGTTGGTGAGGTTTTGTTTCTTTATTTTGAAATCTTCTCCATCGATCAGGTCCTTCTTTACTAAATCATAAAAGATGTTGATGTGTGAACCCTTAGACTCTAAAGGGTAAAATTTAGAGGGTAGTTTGATGCCTGATTTGGAGAAGTTGTAGTTTGTGAGGATCGCATTGTCTTTCTTTGCAAAATGCCTTTTTTAAGGTTAGATTCCTCACATATTTATTCAGATCAATAAACATTTGGAATTTATCCGGTTTATGAGTAGGAGCAAATGTGACTCCTTTGCTGAGTAGGGAGATCTGTGGTTGTGTTAAATTGTGAGAAGAAAGATTGAAAATGCCTTTGTCTTTGGGGTCAGTTACCGGGAGTTTCTTTTTCTGGGGTTTTCTTCTTCCTCCTCTCTTTCCCCGTCTTGTAATCTTCTTTTTAGTGGAGATGCATGATAAACATTTTCTTTGATTTTTTCTTGATATTCCTTGTCTCTGTGTGGTTTTACTTGTCTGTGGCCTAAAAAACCCCCCTCCTGTACTTCTTGTGCTGTACTTGTTGAGGGGCGGTCAAAGGCTATATACCGATTGTTCCCTCTATAGGAGTTTTGTCTCGGTCTTGATTCTTTAAATGAAGTAGATCTCTGTCTTTGTTTTGTCCTATTCCAGCTTTGGTCATTGGATCTACTTAGTAGTCTACCCCTCCCTCTATCTTGGGTTGTGTTTCTGGTCCATTTCTTCACTTTGTCATTCTCATAATCCTTTTTATCTCTCAGGAATTTATGTTCCTTATTCTTGATTACCTCTTCCTCCATTTTTTCCAGTTTTTTATTGAGGACTTTTTCATTGATTTTAAATTCCTCACTATCTTTATGTTTGTTCAAGTTGATGTCTTTATTTTTCAGTAACTCCTCTAAATCTGAAAGTTCTGCCTTCTTTTCCTTCACAATTTACTTCATGAGATTGATTGAGCAGTCATGGAGGATCTTATCCCATTCTTCCATAAATACAGACCTATCAGTACCAAATGTTGGATTCTTGATAAGTCTGAGGTGTCAGGAATCGACTCACCAAGCTGACATCTGTCCGCCGCTGCGGACTCCGTCCTGGGTCCCTGCGTTCATCTGTCATCCGCGTCTCTGCCATCAGACGCCATCCTGGGCCTGGGAGCGCTCCTGTGATAGCGGGCGTGTAGCACGCCGCGTTCCCGCTAGGCCGCGGCATGGGCGCCGCCATGACAGCCTCCAGCAGTCAGCATACGGCGGCCAATCCGGTGCTTGGCCGCACCCACTTTTCCTCACTCCACCAATGACTGTTTAACAAGGGGTATATATGAAGCTGCAGGATCAGTCTGCAGGCATCCTGAACTTTGTGTCACTCCTGCGACTCATGTGTAAGGATCTGGTTCCTGTTTCCTCCGTGTACCTGGATACCTACCTGCTGTTCCGTGTTCCTGGCTTTCTACCTGAGACTCTGTACTCCTGGTTACTTCTCACAGCTCCGTGGAACTACAAGCCCCAGCAATACCTGCTTCCATCTACAGGCTTCACACTCACCACCATCTCTGTGTGCTTCAGCCTAGCAGTAGAGACTGACTCCAGGTGTGTTCCATCTCTCCACCTGTGATACAGCTTGCTTGCTGCCAGTGCCTCATCACCTGCACTGTGAGTCAGACTCCTGCCTCTGCTACCAGGTTTGCCATACAACACCATCTCTGCTGGTTCCATGTTTTAATCTGCTCTGGTTCCCATACCAGAATATTCTCTGCCAAGTTATCACTCATCTGTTATCATCACTACCGGTTATCATTTCATCAGTCACCATTCATTCTGTTACCATAGACTTTCAGCTGCCACGCTGTACAATTGACATTTGCATTTCCTACTGTTATTTTCTGCTGCCGTTTTGTGAACCGTCTGTTTAATAAATATCATTGCGCTCATGCGCAGAAACATAATCCAGCCTCCTCGTTTTCTCCCATCCACCTCCACTGACCCACTAGCGCCCCCTCCGGGGACACAGACAAAACCAAGTCTGACAGTAAGTTCAGGATCGATGGACTCGGATGGTGGACGGAGTGTGGGGTCAGAGGCCTTGCAAAATCTCGTCTCCCGTCTTGATGGTCAAGAGGCTGCGCAGCAGCAGATGTTCCAGTTCCTGCAAGGGATGTCCTCCCGGATAGATACACTACAGCAATCCCTGCCTAGTGTACACACTTCTACAGTTCCTGTTACTCCAGCACCTGCCAGTACTGTGAGTTCCTCTATGCCGGCTGCATCAGCTCCAGTGTCACGTCTGCACCTGCCCGTGCCAAGCAAGTATGATGGCAGCCCAAAGTTATGTCGCGGGTTTCTCAACCAATGTGAAATCCAGTTTGAATTGTTGTCACATAATTTCCCCACGTCAAGATCCAAGGTTGCCTACATCATCTCTCTACTTTCTGGATCTGCTTTGAGTTGGGTGTCTCCTCTGTGGGAACGTGCCGACCCTCTGATTAACAACTATACAGAATTCGTGTCAACCTTCAGACGGATCTTTGACGAGCCTGGTCGTGCAACATCAGCTTCTGCAGACCTAATCCAACTTCGTCAAGGTACCCGTAGTATGGGACAATATGTCATCCAGTTCCAGACGTTGGCCGCAGAGATTCAGTGGAACAATCAAGCCCTGGTAGCAGCTTTCTGGCATGGACTCTCTGATCGGATCAAGGACGAACTGGCAACCCGCGATCTTCCTGTACAATTGTCTGATTTAATTTCCCTGTGCATCAAGTTGGACTCTCGCATCCGCGAACGCAACAATGAACGTGCTCGGAGTGAGCCACGCAGATCAAGGATGATACCTTCCGTACAGTTCCAGTCTCCACCTTCTGATGAGCCTATGCAAATAAATAGGTCCCGCCTAACTCCTGAGGAGCGGTCAAGAAGACTTCGTGAGAGACTTTGTCTTTATTGTGCGGCTGCAGGTCACCAGATTAATTCCTGCACAGTGCGTTCGGGAAACGCCAGATCCTGACTTGTAAAGGAGGAGTCAAGTTGGGATCTTCTAGACAAGCTCCTTCTAATCAAGACCTTATCCTTCCTGTGACTTTAGAGACTTCAGTTGGGCTTCAGTCTGCATCAGCATTAGTGGACTGTGGAGCCGCAGGAAATTTCATCACCCAAGCTGCGGTAAATAAATTTTGCTTGCCTGTATGTGAACTTTCTTACCCAGTCTACATTACCGCCGTGGATGGTAGCCGAATCTCCAAGGGGAATATTTCTCACCAAACTGCACCAGTGGTTTTGGGAGTTGGGTTCCTACACTCAGAATTAATAAAGTTCTTAGTCATTCCTCAAGCCACCCAGGAGATCGTTTTGGGCATGCCCTGGCTCCAGCTACACAATCCACAGTTTGACTGGTCAACGTTACAACTTACTTCATGGGGTTCACATTGCCATCAGTCCTGTTTAGCCCAAGTTTGTCCAATTAAGTCTACTGAAGTAAAAACCCAGTCAAGTCTTCCTGCGGCTTATCAAGATTTCTCTGATGTCTTCAGTGAAAAGGCCGCGGATGTCCTACCGCCCCATAGAGAATGGGATTGTCCCATCGATCTCCTTCCTGGCAAGAAGCCACCTAGGGGGCGTACCTACCCGTTATCTGTTCCCGAAACTGAAGCGATGAGCGACTACATCCGGGAGAATTTACAGAAGGGATTCATCCGTCCTTCATCATCACCCGCTGGTGAAGGCTTCTTCTTTGTTAAAAAGAAGGATGGAGGACTGCGTCCATGCATTGACTACCGGGGTCTCAATGACATTACCATTAAAAATAGTTATCCGTTACCACTCATTACCGAATTATTTGACAGAGTTAAAGGAGCCCGCATCTTCACCAAGCTAGATCTCCGCGGTGCCTACAACCTCATCAGAATCCGGAGTGGTGACGAATGGAAGACAGCTTTTAACACTCGAGATGGTCATTACGAGTACCTGGTAATGCCATTCGGGTTGAGTAATGCCCCAGCAGTGTTCCAACACTTTGTGAACGAAATCTTCCGTGACGTTCTGTATAAATACCTCGTTGTTTATCTGGATGATATCCTCATCTTCTCTCAAGATCTTCCCTCTCATCGTCTACAAGTCCGTGAAGTCCTCCGACGTCTTCGTGAGAACCGGCTCTACGGTAAACTATCCAAGTGTACCTTTGAAGTTTCCTCTATACCCTTCCTGGGTTATATAATTTCCGGATCGGATCTCCAGATGGACCCGACAAAGTTGGAAGCCATTGCCAATTGGTCCATTCCAAATTCTCTCAAGTCTATTCAGCGGTTCCTGGGATTTGCCAACTACTATAGGAAATTTATTCGGGGATTCTCCACTCTCATCGCTCCTATTACCAACTTAACTCGGAAAGGGGCAGACCATTCCAACTGGTCAGAAGAGGCTTTAGCGGCCTTCCAGAAGATCAAGCTGGCCTTTATGTCTGCTCCAGTTCTGTCCCAGCCAGATGTAAACAGACCGTTCGAGTTGGAGGTGGATGCCTCTACAGTTGGAGTTGGAGCTGTTCTCTCCCAGAAGGGAACCGATGGGAAAATCCACCCCTGTGGATTTTATTCTCGTAAATTCCTCCCTGCAGAAGCTAACTACTCCGTTGGAGATCAAGAACTACTGGCGATTAAGCTGGCCCTCGAGGAATGGAGGTATCTCCTGGAAGGGGCCAAACATCCGTTCAACATCTACACGGATCATAAAAATCTGCTATATTTAAAGGCAGCCCAGTGCCTTAATCCTCGCCAGTCCAGGTGGGCTATGTTTTTCTCACGTTTTAACTTTAAGCTTCATTTCCGCCCAGGTTCGCAGAATGTTAAAGCTGACGCCTTATCCCGATCTACGGAATCCGAAGAGGAAACGCCTGACTCAGTTCCACATTCCATCCTGAGTCCAGTGGTATTTGCTGCATCTCAAGTCTCCCCAGCTCCTCCTCCTGATAAGACTTTTGTTTCTCCAGAACTCCGTCCCAAGTTGCTGTCTTGGGCCCATCAATCCAAGTTCACTGGTCATCCCGGTGTCCTGAAGACCTTCAAGTTCCTCTCTGAGACATACTGGTGGCCAAAGATGAAAGCTGACATCAAGGATTTCGTAGCTTCCTGTCCTAAGTGTGTGCAGCACAAGACTCCTCGTCAGTCTCCAGCAGGTCAGTTACAACCATTGTCTATTCCTAGTCGCCCTTGGTCACACCTGTCCATGGACTTTATCTCCGACCTTCCTCCTTCTCAAGGATACAATACCATCTGGGTTGTAGTGGACAGATTTACCAAGATGGCCCATTTTGTTCCTCTCCAGGGTCTCCCTTCTGCCCCAAAACTCGCCCAAATCTTCCTACGGGAGATTTTCCGCTTACATGGTCTACCCTCAGAAATAATATCCGACCGAGGTGTACAGTTTGTAGCGAGGTTTTGGAGGGCTCTCTGTTCTGCCATGCAGGTTAAACTGAAGTTCTCGTCATCTTACCACCCTCAGACGAATGGGCAGACAGAGAGGGTAAATCAAGAACTAGAGACATTTTTAAGATTGTATATTTCATCTTCTCAGGATGACTGGTTTGATCTGCTCCCATGGGCCGAGTTTGCCCACAACTTCCGCTACCACACTGCTACTGAGACAACTCCATTCTTTGCAGTATATGGGCAACATCCTCGTGTTCCAGACTTCCAAGTACTCCCTCACATGGATGTTCCTGCCGCCACTACTGCCCTGAGTCAGTTTTCTTCAATCTGGAGGAAGATTCACATTTCTCTCAAAAAGGCCTCCAGCCGGTATAAATACTTTGCTGATCGCAAAAGACGCGCAGTTCCTAGCCTGAAACCTGGGGACAAGGTTTGGCTGTCTACCCGGAACCTCCGTCTTAGGGTCCCGTCTATGAAATTTGCACCACGTTTCATTGGCCCCTTCCCTGTCGAAAGAGTCATCAACCCTGTGGCCTACAAGCTGAAGTTACCACCTTCTCTGCGAATACCTAATGCTTTTCATGTTTCTCTCCTCAGACCTTTAGTCCTGAATCATTTCCAAAGAGCTCTTCCAGTTGGCCCCAAAGTTCGAACTCAGCGGGGCGTGGAGTTCGAGATTGGCAAGATTCTGGATTCCCGTTGCCGGTATGGACGTCTTCAATACCTTGTCGATTGGTCCGGTTATGGCCCAGAGGAGAGAAGTTGGGTAAATTCGTTGGATGTCCATGCTCCAAGGTTGGTCCGTGTCTTCCATAACACTCATCCTTCCAAGCCACGTGGGTGTTCAGTGCCCACCCTTAAAGGGGGGGGTACTGTCAGGAATCGACTCACCAAGCTGACATCTGTCCGCCGCTGCGGACTCCGTCCTGGGTCCCTGCGTTCATCTGTCATCCGCGTCTCTGCCATCAGACGCCATCCTGGGCCTGGGAGCGCTCCTGTGATAGCGGGCGTGTAGCACGCCGCGTTCCCGCTAGGCCGCGGCATGGGCGCCGCCATGACAGCCTCCAGCAGTCAGCATACGGCGGCCAATCCGGTGCTTGGCCGCACCCACTTTTCCTCACTCCACCAATGACTGTTTAACAAGGGGTATATATGAAGCTGCAGGATTAGTCTGCAGGCATCCTGAACTTTGTGTCACTCCTGCGACTCATGTGTAAGGATCTGGTTCCTGTTTCCTCCGTGTACCTGGATACCTACCTGCTGTTCCGTGTTCCTGGCTTTCTACCTGAGACTCTGTACTCCTCAGGGCCGGCTCTAGGCATGTTCGAATAGAGCGGCCGCGCAGGGCGCCACCCTTAATGGGCGCCACGCGCTGGCGCCGCCATATTCGATGCTGGAGCCGGCCCTGTGTGTGTGCTGCTGCAGCATTTGGCGGTCGCGCTGTGTATGCGCGCTGCGCGGCGCCGGTATCTAACGTCAGACGCCGGCGCCGCGCATAGCCCGCCTGCACAAGTGGCCGCCCGCCAGCCCGGACCCAGGCTCAGGCTCAGGCTCACTCTCACTCGCCCGGCCGCCCGCCCGCCAGCGCTCCCACACAGGCGGACAGCAGTACTCCTCCCCAGCGCCGCAGGTATTTTTTTTTGGGGGGGGGGGGGAGATCCGCACTGTGGGGGCATTTCTGGCACACGGGGCATTTTTGGTTATGTGGGGGCATTTCTGGCACTGTAGGGGCATTTCTGGCTCTGTGGGGGGCATTTCTGGCACTGTGGGGGCATTTCTGGCACTGTGGGGGCATTGCATATCTGGCTCTGTGGGGGCATATTTGGCACTGTGGGGGCATATCAGGCACTGTGGGGACATATCTGGCCCTGTGGGGGCATATCAGGCACTGTGGGGACATATCTGGCACTGTGGGGGCATTTCTGGCACTGTGGGGGCATTTCTGGCACTGTGGGGGCATTTATCTGGCTCTGTGGGGGCATTTATCTGGCTCTGTGGGGGCATTTATCTGGCACTGTGGGGGCATTTCTGGCACTGTGGGGGCATTTCTGGCACTGTGGGGGCATTTATCTGGCTCTGTGGGGGCATTTATCTGGCACTGTGGGGGCATTTCTGGCACTGTGGGGGCATTTCTGGCACTGTGGGGGCATATCAGGCACTGTGGGGACATATCAGGCACTGTGGGGGCATATCTGGCACTGTGGGGGCATATCTGGCACTGTGGGGGCATATCTGGCACTGTGGGGGCATATCTGGCACTGTGGGGGCATTTATCTGGCTCTGTGGGGGCATTTATCTGGCACTGTGGGGGCATTTATCTGGCACTGTGGGGGCATTTCTGGCACCGTGGGGGCATTTCTGGCACTGTGGGGGCATATCTGGCACTGTGGGGGCATATCTGGCACTGTGGGGGCATTTATCTGGCACTGTGGGGGCATTTATCTGGCACTGTGGGGGCATATCTGGCACTGTGGGGACATTTATCTGGCTCTGTGGGGGCATTTATCTGGCTCTGTGGGGGCATTTATCTGGCACTGTGGGGGCATTTCTGGCACTGTGGGGGCATATCTGGCACTGTGGGGGCATATCTGGCACTGTGGGGGCATTTATCTGGCTCTGTGGGGGCATTTATGTATCAGGCACCGTGGGGGCATTTATGTATCAGGCACCGTGGGGGCATTTATGTATCAGGCACCGTGGGGGCATTTATGTATCATGCACCGTGGGGGCATTTATGTATCAGGCACCGTGGGGGCATTTATGTATCAGGCACCGTGGGGGCATTTATGTATCTGGCACCGTGGGGGCATTTATGTATCAGGCACCGTGGGGGCATTTATGTATCAGGCACCGTGGGGACATTTATGTATCTGGCACCGTGGGGGCATTTATGTATCAGGCACCGTGGGGGCATTTATGTATCAGGCACCGTGGGGGCATTTATGTATCAGGCACCGTGGGGGCATTTATGTATCAGGCACCGTGGGGGCATTTATGTATCTGGCACCGTGGGGGCATTTATGTATCTGGCACCGTGGGGACATTTATGTATCTGGCACCGTGGGGGCATTTATGTATCAGGCACCGTGGGGGCATTAATGTATGTGGCACTGTGGGGGCATATCTGCGCTGTGGGGGCATTTATCCATCTGGAACTGTGTGGCCATTTATGTAGCTGGCACTGCTGGGGGGCATGTCACGTGTAGCTGGCACTGCTGGGGGGCATGTCATGTGTAGCTGGCACTGCTGGGGGGCATATCATGTAGTGTTCCCGCTAGGCGTCTGTGGCTGGGCAGTGTGTCTCAGTGCTCTACCTGGCGCAATGTGTCTAACGTGCTCTTATAGGAGGTTCTACCTGGTGCAATGTGTATTAGCTGCACTACTGTGTGGTGTAATGTGAATTGCCACTATAATGTGGCTACGCACCTTCCCCACGAAGTAACTCCCCTAAATTTTTGCTGCGCGCCTTTGGCGCGCACTGTCCATACTTTAGCGTGTGGAAATGGGAACAACAAGCATTACAGTATGTACATCATTTTGCCCACCTAACTTAAAAATGAGCCCTCCCTGTGATCAGCAACCTGCCCTAAAAAGTGAACACTAGCACGTGTAGCTGGCACTGCTGGAGGGCATGTCATGTGTAGCTGGCACTGCTGGGGGACGAGACCACGCCCACTTTTCAAGAGGCCACGCCCACTTTTCCAGGAGCGCGCGCGCCTTCGGCGCGCGCATGGGGGGGGGGGGGGGGGGGGCACTTTTACATTTTCTCGCTCAGGGTGCTAGTAGGCCTGGAGCCGGCCCTGGTACTCCTGGTTACTTCTCACAGCTCCGTGGAACTACAAGCCCCAGCAATACCTGCTTCCATCTACAGGCTTCACACTCACCACCATCTCTGTGTGCTTCAGCCTAGCAGTAGAGACTGACTCCAGGTGTGTTCCATCTCTCCACCTGTGATACAGCTTGCTTGCTGCCAGTGCCTCATCACCTGCACTGTGAGTCAGACTCCTGCCTCTGCTACCAGGTTTGCCATACAACACCATCTCTGCTGGTTCCATGTTTTAATCTGCTCTGGTTCCCATACCAGAATATTCTCTGCCAAGTTATCACTCATCTGTTATCATCACTACCGGTTATCATTTCATCAGTCACCATTCATTCTGTTACCATAGACTTTCAGCTGCCACGCTGTACAATTGACATTTGCATTTCCTACTGTTATTTTCTGCTGCCGTTTTGTGAACCGTCTGTTTAATAAATATCATTGCGCTCATGCGCAGAAACATAATCCAGCCTCCTCGTTTTCTCCCATCCACCTCCACTGACCCACTAGCGCCCCCTCCGGGGACACAGACAAAACCAAGTCTGACATGAGGCCTCTTGGGATTCTATCTACTTTAAGGTAATGTTCCAACCCTTTAATATCCCACCATGTTTTAATTTCCTTTATCAAGGTTTTTTCTATGTCCCAGAAAAGGGAATCTATGTTATCAGTTACCATTATTCTGTTTATAGACTTTTCCTCATTAAACACCTGTTGACATAGGTCGGACCTTTTCTTATTTAGCCCACAAAGACGTAACATTTTCCTTATATACAGTAGGATTAGTAAAGAATTAGATAGCAGCTCTAATCACAAATACCAAGAATAACAGAAATTTTTTAAACAAAGAGTGGATCAGTGCGCTTGTCCAAATTGTGCAAAATTCCTTACTGTTAGGATATATATATAAAAAAAGTCATACATAAATTTGGTCAAATGACCAGTCCAGTAAAACTTAAGTTTGATTGAATTTGTCAAATAGTCCACACTTTCCCCGTTTTAACGGGTGGCTGCTCAGTTCTTCAAGTAGTGCCACTAGATATACGTAGCCCAATGGGAAATCTGAAAGTAGAGGAAGAAACAGCAGAGCGCCTATAGTGTAGTATCCCTTGAGTTAATTTTCGTCACACGCAAGAATAAATATTGCGTACCGGATTACGGCTTGACTTAAGGCCTATCGGTCCCCAGGTCTTCTAGTCCACTTCTCTGTCGGAATCTAGATAGAATCAGGAGACAGGGAATCGCTATATAGCGTAGTAATTACTCGTAGATTGGTGTCAAAATTTTACGTCTCGTATAAGATTACATGCGTACCAGATAAAACAATTATTTGTGCCGGTCAGTATAAATACTTCAGTACTGGTCCTCATCAGATGGTAGCAGTCATCTGGAAACCCTTGGATAATATAGTAATGCTCCAATCAATAGTTCTTATAGGAATTTCCAAATTTATTGGATATACAGAAATTATAAAAAAAAGTTTAAATAGCTTAGCTTTAAATGACATAAATGTCAGCAATGGTCAGTCGGCAAGTCGATAGTTCAGTGTCTCAACGCGTTTCGCCCAGCTCAGGGCTTCATCAGGAGATACCAACATGCTGTAGTGAGGTCCCATTTATACCCGCAACAATTATTGCTCAATTATGCAAATTACTTCCGGTTCGCGTCATCGGCGAAACCAGAAGTAGTAATCCGTTTAATGAATCTAACAATATGCTGCCTTAATAGAATATCGATCACTATATAGTGACCACAGACATCATCCTGTTTTAGTTTGGGATGTAGATCCCCTGTAAATCAGACACCGTGGTCTGTTTACAAATTGCGCTACTCGGCGCCTGACTTCCGGCGGGTGTGCGTCACCGCCGGAAGTGACGTAACTCCCACGGCTGCGTCTTTGCTCAGCAGCACTAGTGTGTGTGAGGGAGATAGAACCCTAGCCACATGGCTAATTAGCATAAGTAAACAAAGCGGGTCTATTCATATCGATGGCTGATGAGATACAGGGCAAATAACTGGATTTACCAGTCCATGGTAACAGTGGGCCTATGAGTTGACTGAGGAATCTGGTGATGGGAGGGGCTTAGCCCTTATAAGGAGAGGACTGACTAAGTTCTCCCTCTTTTCCTCAGAGAAAATTGACCCACCCACCCGCCCTGGATGAGTTTATTATTGGTGTCGGCTTGGCGGTTTGGGACGGCCTGAAATTGTGGCTGTAATTTGAAGAGTTTTATAGGTGCTCAGGAGATGTGAAGGTGGTGGAGTTTGATACATTACTGGGCCGGAGTTCCATCGGACCAGGTGGGCTTCGGTCTCCGGTGGAGTTGGTACACACCTGAGCACCTTTTGGTTGGGAGTTGGGGTATACCTTGAGTGGAGAGTTGTCCACGGTATTCCCGATAAAGAGCAAGTAACACAAGGGGTGGCAAATGGCCAATTATGGCCCCTTGTGATGTGTGGGGGGCTGGGCTGAAATTGGGCCCTTTAAAGCCTCCCCTTGTGATGTGATGGGGGCTGGGCTGAAATTGGGCCCTTAAAGCCCCCTTGTTGTTATGCGATGGAGGCCGGTCTGAAGTTGGGCCCTTGCCTCCTCTTGTGTTTTGGTCAGCCACAGTTAAAAGGTTTAAAAGGTTAGAATAAACAGGGACTTTATTTAAATAGGCCATCCCTCCTTGCCACCATACCATTTGTTTAATAAAAGCTGACCATTTTATTGGCAAACATTATTCTGGTGTCAGTGTCAGTTATTTCTTTTATGGATGTTGGTGTAAGCACATGAATGAAGAACAGTCTATGATAGACATTTTAAAGGAATAAGGTTGCAGATTAAGCATAACAATATAGAGGTTGTGGTTGAAATGCCGCACGGGGGTGCCTAACCCTAATCCCCCCTCCCCGCAGTTTAAACCTATCCCCCCCCCCCCCCCCCACACACACACACACACACCCCTTCCCCACAGTCTAAACCTAACCAGGGGCGGATCCAGGGGGGGGGGGGGGTCACACGGGCTCGTGCCCCCCCTGTCATGTCTGATACTTAAAAAAAATAAAAAACACACAGCAGTGCCTTTAAAACAGAAGCGGCGGCGCAGACGGCGCGCGCCGCGATGAAGGGTCTCGTTACGGCGGCAGCAGTACTAATGAGTCATACTGACTCATTACAGTGCGCTGCGTACAGCCGGAAGACTCGGAGGAGAGGAGAGGCTTTCCCCATTTCTCCTCCACTCGGAGTCGCAGAGGGTGCTCTGGCCACGATAGAGCCGGCAGCGCTGTATCACTGCTGCTCAGCGTACGCTTTGCGGCTCGCTCTCAGTGGGTGGGGGGTGCTATTTCCACCTGGAAGTCCGACGGGGACCTGTTTCTGATGTGTGTGCGGGTGGCTTTGCCCCTAATTCCCAGGTGGGCATACCTGGGCACCAGGAGTTGGCTTCACTTTACTGGTATATGTTTCCACAGAGTAGAGTCATGTACAGCTGTGTGTCTAACTAGAGAAACATATGTCTGCAAATATATATACTGTATGTGTGTGTGTGTATATATATATATATATATATACACACACACTTTTTTGTAACACAATTATGTTAATAGGGGCCCCTACAAGTAATTACCCGTGCCACGCGCTAGTCCAGGGAGGCAGAGGGAGATTATGGAGGTAAATGTGTGGCTTAGGGATTGGTGCAGGAAAGAGGGGTTTGTGTTCCTGGAACACTGGGCGGACTCCTCAGTCAGGCGCCATCTCTTTTGTCGTGACGGATTGCACCTGACTGAGGAGGGGGCAGCGGTGCTGGGGGGAAGGATGGTTAGAAGGTTGGAGGAGATTTTAAACTAGGAGCCTGGGGGGAGGGTTTAGCTAGAAACTACGGGTCATGCAGTGAGAATAGTGGGGATGGCGGTAGTAAACGAAATGGGGGAGAAGTTGGGGGGAGGGTAAGAGCAGGCGGTAAGGTTACTAACATGGGTACTAAAAGAGATTTTACCAAAGCACTAAATAATGACGATTACAGGTCATCATTGCTACATAAGATGAAAGATGTCCCTAACGCAAGGGAAAATACTTATCTCAGTTGTATGTATGTAAACGCCAGAAGCATTACTGGTAAAAAGGGTGAACTAGAAATACTTGCAGCAAGCAAACAGTATGATATTATAGGCATTACTGAAACTTGGTGGGATGAATCTCATGATTGGACAGTCAATCTAGAGGGCTATACACTGTTTAGGAGAGACAGACTAAATAAAAAGGGTGGAGGGGTGTGTCTTTACGTAAAGCCGTTTTTAAAATCTGATAACCGGGAAGATATTCAGGAGGGGACTGTAGACACTGTCGAGACATTATGGGTAGAAATTGCATGCGGGGAAAAAGGAATAATAAAGTTAGTATTGGGTGTATGCTATAGGCCGCCTGGTATCAACGCATCTGATGAGGAAGTGTTACTAAAGCAAATTGAAAGAGCAGCAGGAGTAGGAGACATAGTAGTGATGGGAGATTTTAACTATCCAGAGATAAACTGGAAAAACGATTCATAAGATACTGCTAGGGGCAATATGTTTTTAAACACACTTAATGATAACTACTTAGTCCAACTAATTGAGGAACCAACTAGGTACAATGCAATCTTAGACCTGGTATTAACAAACAATGGGGATTTGGTATCAGGTATTATAGTAGGGGAACCCATAGGAAACAGCGACCACAATATGGTCACATTCAATATCAGTTTCCATAAACAGCCCTATACAGGGCCGGTGCAAGGTTTCTTGGCACCCTAGGCAAAACTTCAATCTCCATTCCAGCCTGTCACTCGATTTAGCAGCGTTGCAGGACTACCCGCAGCGCTGCTACTAGTAGTGTGTCCATGCCGCCGGGTGTCCTGCTGCTGTATTGCATGGGGGCTACAGGGAGGGGGGCTAACCACCAAAATGACAAGGGCTCCTGGCAGCCTCAGCGTGCCGCCCCTTGAGTTCCCTGCGCTCATAGGCAGCTGCCTAAAGCTGCCTAGTGGAAGCGCCGGCCCTGGCCCTATACTGGCTCAACTATGATTCTAAACTTTAGCAAAGCAAATTTTGAAAAGATGAGGGTATTTTTCAGGGATATTGAATGGGAAGGTTTGTTTTTAGGAAAAAATACTACGGAGAAATGGGAGGTACTAAAATTCCTGCTAGCTAAAAATACACTCAAATTTATTCCTATGAGTAGCAAAAAAAGGAATAAAAATCATAAACCGATGTGGCTTAACAAAAAGATTAAGGAACTTATGGGCAAGAAAAGGCGAGCATTTAAAAAATACAAATCTGACAGGGAAGCAGAGTCATTTCAGCACTATAAGGAATGTAACAAAATTTGCAAAAAGGAAATAAGAGCGGCTAAAGTTGAAACTTAAAAACTAGTAGCAAAGGAAAGCAAAGTGAATCCCAAAAAATTATTTAAATACATTAATAGCAAGAGATTAAAGAAGGAGAGTATAGGCCCTTTAAAAGACAAGTTGGGAGTCTTAAGCAAAAATGATAATGACATAGCGGACACACTAAATGAGTTTTTTTCAACAGTATTCACTAGAGAGGACCCAATTCAGGGACTGACACACAATCTCAATAATGAGAATATCCCACTGATAGGTACTTATTTAAGCGAGGAAGTAGTCTGTGACCGATGAAAACATTTAAAGATTAATAAATCACCAGGGCCCGATGGTAACTATTCACCCAAGGGTTCTAATGGAGCTTCACTCTGAACTGGCAAAACCGCTATCTTTGATCTTTAAGGATTCAGTTATATCAGGTATGGTTCCCAAAGACTGGCGTATAGCGGAAGTAGTGCCTATATTCAAAGAGGGAAGTAAAGCTGAACCAGGTAATTATAGACCAGTTAGTCTTACATCTATAGTGGGGAAAGTATTGGAAGGTATTCTAAGAGATAGTATTCAGAAGTTCCTTGAAGTCAATAAGGTCATTAAAAGGAATCAACATGGGTTTATGAAGGACAGATCTTGTCAAACCAACTTACTTGGCTTTTATGAAACAGTAAGCTCAAACCTAGATCAGGGTAAAGACGTGGATGTAATCTTTTTAGACTTTGCCAAAGCGTTCGATACTGTACCACACATGAGACTTATCTACAAGCTACAAGAATCAGGGCTAGGAAGCACAATATGCACTTGGGTCAAAAACTGGTTTGATAATAGGGAGCAGCGCGTTGTGGTTAATGGATCTTTTTCAACTTGGACTGAAGTGCTAAGTGGTGTGCCGCAAGGCTCAGTATTAGGACCGCTATTGTTCAATATTTTCATTAACGACCTAACAGAAGGTCTAGAGAGCATGGTGTCAATTTTTGCAGATGATACCAAATTGTGTAAGGCTATAAATACAGAGGAGGATGCCGAGTCTCTTCAGAACGACTTAGTTAAATTAGAAGCATGGGCAGCCAAATGGAGAATGCGCTTCAACACAGACAAGTGTAAGGTAATGTACTGTGGTAACAAGAACAAAAATTACACCTACCTACTAAATGGGGTAAAATGAGGAGATTCTGTACTGGAAAAGGACTTAGGTGTCCTCATAGATAGCAAGCTAAGCAGTAGTACCCAAAGTAGGACTGCAAGAAGGCTAATAAGATATTAGCATGCATAAAACGGGGTATTGATGCTAGGGACGAGAGTATTATACTCCCGTTATATAAATCACTAGTGAGGCCACACCTTGAATACTGTGTACAATTCTGGGCACCGTACTACAAAAAGGATATCCTGGAGCTAGAAAAGGTACAGAGGAGGGCGACCAAACTAATTAAGGGCATGGAGACGATGGAATACAAGGAAAGGCTTGAAAGACTAGGCATGTTTACATTGGAAAAGCGGAGACTAAGAGGGGATATGATCAATATCTACAAATATATAAGGGGACAATACACAGAGCTTGCGCGGGACCTGTTTTTGGTTAGATCAACACAGAGGACTCGTGGACACTCGCTCAGGTTAGAGGAGAGGAGATTCCGCACAATACGGCGTAAAGGCTTTTTCACGGTAAGGACAATACGTGTTTGGAATTCCCTGCCCGAGGGAGTTGTAATGGCGGAATCTGTCAACACCTTTAAGAATGGGTTAGATAAATTCCTAATGGATAAGGATATCCAGGGGTATGGTGCATAGTCATGCATTATAGCTACTATAAATAGGGATAAAATGCAACGGCTGACAGCAGCATCAGTCAGAAATTTTAGTCAAATCATCATGCATAGGAGACCACTAATAGGTTGAACTCGATGGACAATTGTCTTTTTTCAACCTCAGATACTATGTATGTTACTATGTAAGTTTGTTGTCCAGGGGCCCCCTCAAACCTTAATCCAGGCCCTGCTGGGGTAGGACGCTCGCCAGTCGCCACTACCGCGTGGAGCATGGAGCAGAGGAGACCCGTCTGAGTGGGTGGCCCGCTCCCTGCCTCCCCATTGCCGCCATCTGAAGCTCCCAGAGGAGGTCAGTTTATCTTTAGGTATAAACAGTATATGTTGCTTGGAAACATATACTGTTTGTACCAAGGAAAAATAGTATATGTGTATGCATACCTCGTGGCATAATGTGAATTTTGGCTCATACCGTGTGCTATAATGTGAATTTCGGCTCATACCGTGTGCTATTATGTGAATTTCGGCTCACACTGTGTGCTATTATGTGAATTTCAGCTCATACCGTGTGCTATAATGTGAATTTCAGCTCATACCGTGTGCTATAATGTGAATTTCGGCTCATACTGTGTGCTATAATGTGAATTTTGGCTCATTCCGTGTGCTATAATGTGAATTTCGGCTCATACCGTGTGGTATAATGTGAATTTCAGCTCATACTGTGTAGTATAATGTGAATTTAGGCTCATACCATGTGGTATAATGTGAATTTTGTCTCATACTATGTGCTATAATGTGAATTTCGGCTCATACCGTGTGTATAATGTCTGTTTCCCCAGTGAATCTTTCCCTTCATGCCTCTGTAAACCTCACTACAAATGTCTCACTACTCCCTCCTACTCCTACAGAGACCTTACGTACCCACTGCCTCTCCCTGACCCCCTCTCCTTGTTACCCACTGCCACCTCCCCCTGGCATCACCCACCGTTTCCTCGTCACCCTTTCCCCAGTGTTACCCACTCTGCCTCTCACTGTCACCCTCTCTCTGTCACCCACTGCCTCTCCATCTCCCACTATGTCTCCTTCATCCACTGCCTCTCCCCTGTGTCACTATAAACCCATCACCCTCTCTCTCCTGTCACCCGCTGCCTCTCCAAAGTGTCACCCTCTTCCAGTCTTACGAATACAACGTTCCCTTTGAGGCCATGACCCTTGTTGCTAGGTCATGCCCCTGTTGTGAGGCCACACGCACCTTCATGTGACCGCACGCCTTCGGCATGCACAAGGTGCCCCCCCTGTCATTTTCTCCTGGATCCGCCCCTGAACCTAACTACCCCTTCCCGGAGCCTAACCCTCCCCCCACAGCCTAAACCTTACCTCCTCTCTCCAGCGGCTTACCTCTCCGAAGTCCCAACAGTCATTGATCAAGATCCCGGCTGTTGGGATAACGGCGCTGGCATTCTGATCAGTGTCGGGATTCCAGCATCGTTTTTTTGACAGCAGTGATCCCAACCACCGGGATCCTGACCAGATCCCCAATATAGACGTGGTGTGGGTCACTCATGTTGCACCTCTGCCTTTCTATGCAGATAAGTGACTGAGCTGCACACAGAAGGGCATGAAATGCACTGTCAGTATTCAGTGGACCTGCGCATTGCACATACAAAGCATATTTTGCAAATAAGACTCTGCCAAGATGCTTGGCCAAGTCACAAAGTCCGCGGCGTGCCAAACTGGTTGCGATCTGAGGAAAGGCGTACGTGGACATACCTGTATATATATAGCAGACTAGTGCATGAAGTGAATGATAGAAGAAGTCTAGGAATTGTTTTATGTTGTATTATATTATACTCACTTTTTTTTTTCTTTAGCGGAATTCAAACCTTTACTTATTTCTTCTAATTTTGTGTACTTTAACATCATTGCATGATTTATTCAAATTAACGTACTTGAAACTTGGCAGTAGTTTAGTACATGTGCGTGAATTTGTCATCACCTCCCTTAAGAGGGATCTCTTAGGAAATCGTTCATCTGACTACTCCGTTCACTACGGATGACAAGTGTGTTCCGCGTGCCAACAAACCTGCTTGAGGCCTCAGAAGAGAGCCTGACCTGTGCGGCAGTGCCACAAAACGTCAGCCGACATTATAGTATATATAACATTCAGTCATTCTCTTGGCAATCAGAGGTGCTTTCCTGGTTGTTACGTTGAGCTATAGTGTCATGCTGTAGGAAGAGAGCCAAGCATGGTTTATTTGTCTCAATATTAAGGTAATTAAGAAAGTGAGGAATGAGTCAAGTATTCCTAGATGTAATTTTTTTAAACTCATTTTAAAAAAACAAAAAAACATTTATTTGATTTAGTCACTTATATCATTACAGTGAATGATCCTGTCTGCATTGATAACACCTGCTTTATCACACGGGATTTTTGGCACAGTGGTCCGGGGTTACTAGGCAGTCTGAGGCTACGTGCACACGGGTGTTGAAAAACAACGATCGTTGAAGCTTAGATAATTTGACCTCACTTCAGGGGACCTTACAGATGCAATTATTAATGCGTTTGAAAGCTGTGCAGCAGAAATGGTGTACGGTGTACTGTATGTTCTATTTTGTAACAAGCATTAATGACTGGATCCATATTCTCTTGTATTACTTTTTGGATGGTCGAGAGCCTTTCATCATCATCGCTGTTTATTTATAAGGCACGGCAAAGTTTCTGCTGTGCAGTACAATGTGGAAGAAAGGAAGAAAAAGAAAGAAGAAAACAAAACCAAAAACACATGAAGAATAAAAACAACTAGAGCAAGAAAACAAGAGCAGCTGAAGAGGCTGGTTGGTAAGTTTGCACTCCGGAAGGAGGACAGGAGGAAACTGGAGAACTCAAAGGAACAGTGGTTAAACTCCTGGTGGGAACAGAAGTGTCTTCAGTCGTGGGGGCTAAACTCCTGGGCATAACAGAAGTGTCTTCAGTCATGGGCTAAACTCCTGGGCATAACAGAAGTGTCTTAAGTCAAGGGGGTATATGTACTAAAGTGTGGGTTTACAGAAGTGGAGATGTTGCCCAAAAGCAACCAATCAGATTCTACGTATTATTTATCTAGCACCTTCTAGAAGATAATAGCTATGGGCAACATCCCCACTTCTATAAACCAGCACGTTAGAACATATACCCCCTGGCAAGGGAGTCACACGTTTGACGATTGGCCCCTGGGTGGGAGTGGAGGCAAAATTACACCACTGCAGAGCAGAACCATGCAACAAGAATAGAACATGCAAACTCTTTATAGAGAGAAACCTGGTTAGAAGTTGAATTTATAGCTTTAGGACTATGAGACAACAATGCTAACCACCGTGCCACCATGCTGTCAATCTGTAAATAAAGCACTATGTAAAATAGATGTATGAGAAAGTCACAAGGACAAAAAAATGCTATTTAATCCAGGACAACAGCTACTAGTTCAACTATTACAGAAGTATTGATTACTAAGCTGAAAGTCTTACATAAAATAATATCATGTTTAGGACCAGATGTACTAAGCCTTGGATAAAGTGGAGAGAGATAAAGTACCAACCAACCAGCTTCTGTCATTTTTCAAACACAGCCTGTAACAGGACAGTTAGAAGCTGCTTGGTTGGTACTTTATCTCTCTCCACTTTACCACTCCCCAAGGCTTAGTACAGCTCCCCTTATTGCTTCTTTTTATTCACTTTGTCGCAGAATTCTAACATTGATAAAATCATTATTGTGTGGCAGACATGACAAGCTGCAAAATGTGGTTTCGGGACTATACAAATACAGCTCACATAAAACACTGTGAAGTCTATTTATCACCATCCACATCCAAGGATGCAGATGTGAGGTGATAAAATCACCAGAATCCGCACTTCGATAATTGATAAACTTTCTATCGGTTGATGCCGGACTGCATGACATCATTGCATGATAACCTTACCAACTAAATATGAACTCATTTAACTTATCTAGAATTAACGACACAGACCACTGAAATGCCATTAAAATCGGTCTACCATTATATATTTATAATACTAAAACTAAGTATGGGGGCAATAAGGGGAAGTACGGATGGTGTAATGTTTAGCATTACTGCCTCACAGCACTGAGGTCATGGGTTCGATTCCCACCATGGTACTAACTGTGTGGAGTTTGTATATTTTCTCCGTACCTGCGTGGGTTTCCTCCAGGTACTCCGGTTTCCTCCCAGAATCCAAAAATATACTGGTAGGTTAATTGGATCCCAACAAAATTAACCCTAGAGTGAATGTGTGTGCGGGAACATAGATTGTAAGCTCCACTGGGGCAGGGACTGATGTGATTGGCAAATATTCTTTGTAAGGTGCTGCGGAATATGTGTGCGCTATATAAATAACTGGTTATAAATAAGAAAGAGCGACCAGATCATCAGTGACATTACGACTTATTGCCGCTACGCATGTCCACGACATGACTTTATTTATCTCAATAAATGCTGAGTCTCCAACTCTCTCCCCAATACACCATAATAGGGCCAGCCAGACAGCCAAGCCCAATGACCCCCCGGTAAGGAGGGCTAGAGTATACAATATATTGGGCAAAGAGTGCACCTCCAAACAGCAGCGCAATAGCCACTGTAACTGCCGTACTTATATAGGTTGACAAACCCCAACCGGCAAAGAAAAAGAAAAAACGCTGGGGGAAAAAGATGACTCAGGAAAAAGGTGACTCAGGAAAAAGATGACTCAGGGAGGGAGGGTGGGAGAGAGAGAGGTAGATGAAACTTCTTCCTCACACAAAGTGTCCGCTAGCTCCTCCCTAACAATCCTATTATTCTAATTAAAATCCTGCCCCCCAAACCTAATAACTGTTTAATAACCTAACCAAACTGTGCAAGGCTCATACAATCCTACAGCCTTGAAGCTTACGATCGCTTGCGCTTATTTGCACTCGCTCTTCATTACATCGCATGGATGTATCAATTATCGCATACAGGGACAGAGCTTGCGAGCAAGCTCTGTCCCTGGGAATCCTGTCCGCAGCATCATCGGGCTATTTTTTGGGAAAAATCCTCCGATGTCCTGCTGCAGATGCACCACCACCGCCAACATCACCGCTAATGCTGCTGCTGGGTCAACACCCCCCCCTCCCCCCCTTACCCGTTGCGGATCCCTTCCAACACGGTAAATATACTCACCAGTCCATGGAGCCGGGCACCGGATCCTGTGCGCTGCTGTGACCCCCAGTGCTGTAAAGTGAGCTGCCGTTTTTCAGCGTCACTTTACAGCACCGGTGGTCACAGCACAGCACATGGAGGACCCGGCGCCTGGCAGCCCGCACCAGAGCACCGATAACCGGCTCCCTGGACGGGTAAGTATGGGTTTTTTATTTAACTTTTTTTTTCTTTTTACAAGTGATCAGCTTGGACACACAGAGCTGATCACACTGGCCGGTCCCCGCACAGCTTTCTCTGCTAGGGGGCAGAGAAATCTGGGCAGAAGGCTGCATATCACAGTGCTGCCCTGTGATTTTGCCAGCCTGAGCTGGTGAAATTATCACAGGGCTCACTGCGATTTTTTTTTTTTTCCAGATTTTTTTATTTTAGTAATTTGGGCCCAAATCGCATTTCCCATGATAAGTATAGGGTTACTAAAAAAGAAAAAAGAAAAAGTGAATTAAAGGGTTTGGAGCAGTTTTTCATGAAAACTGCTCCAAAAGCCCTTTAATACATTAAGTGATACTAAAATAACGTGAAAAGGGTGTGAACTGAAAACACCCTTTTTCATATTATTTTAGTAAAAATAATGTTAATAAATACTATTTGTATTTGTATAAGTACTATTTGTATTTGTGAGCTGCTGGCATGCCCCCAGGGGCGGATTATGAGTCCGGGGGGCCCAGGGCACTTGAGACAGGGGGGCCCTATCTCATTGCTGTGCCTGCTATGGGTTTGTGGGCGTGGCATAATAGTGGGACGCGTGGCCACGCCCCCTTATGCAAATTCCGGGATTTTTTTTTTTTTTTTATGGGATTTTGGCTCCTCAGCTAGGGGTAAATCCAGAGGGGGTGGTCACCAGAGCCGTCTTAACAGCAGTGTAGACCCCTGGGCACAGCAATGCACGGGGGCCCCTACCCACCCATCAGCGATAGGGGTGGGAGGTGCTATCAGCAGTAGCTTTGATGTCCCGCGGGGGGTAGGGGGGCTCTATCTTTCGCTCAGCATGTAGGACCTGGAGCAGTAATTTCTGCTAATTACTCCTTTACTGCACAGATGGGGCGGGAAGAAGAACACTAAACTGTAGAATGAAGGGGCCCTGGTACATGACTTCCAGGGTGGTAGGGGGTGTTTAATACACAGGGGAAGGGAGGATAGTGGCGTGGGCTTAATATTCATATTTTTCCAGGGGTCAGGGCAGCTTGCTTTACTGCAGATATCTCCAGTTCCCAGAAATAGATTTCTTAGCTATAATGGGATGGGAAAAAAATTAGATAGTCCCACCTTTCAGGAGGTACTGGGGACTAGGGGATCAGAGTTCAGGAGCCAGAGCAATCCACCAACGAAAATATAAAACTGCATATTAGGCGTGTGGAGCTGTAGCAGGGACCAGCTGCTTGAAGGCTGATATCTCTGGTTCTGGGCATAGTAGAGACAATCTGCCAGTGTCCACTGAAAGGGGAGAGTCTCAGCTTTTGGAGTGTACCCTCAGAAAAACTATAAATCAGACAGAACCTGAGATATCTGGCTGGGAAGAGCAATTAACAGGCTTGGATGGGGACCACTGCTTTCAAGTCAGATATCTCCGGTTCCCCAGGGCCGATTTTCAAAAATCTTATACCCCTGGAAAGAGTGGACCCTCAGCTATCAGCCTAGGGCCCTTTTACTCCTGGGGCCCTTGGGCAAGAGCCCATTGAGCCCATACGAAAAGACGGCCCTGGTGGTCACTCCCCCCTACACACCCGCACAGGCAGAAGAAAGCAGGGAGGCTGCTGCCTCCCTACAACACCACAGACCTGCCAACACGCAGCAGCACAATGCTGCTGCTGTTGCTGGCAGGACGGGGGAGCTTCAGAGCTGGGACAGAGCTACTCCATATATGGGGCCCCTAAAACTGTGGGGCCCGTGGTATGTACCCCCTGGGCCCCCCCCCTTAATCCCGCTATGCGGCCGGACCCCCCCCCCCCCCTTAATCCGTACCCCCTGATGCCCCTTCTCCCTCTGTCTCCACTAAATAGACGCTGTGCGCATGTGCACAGCATCTATTCACCGCTGCTCTGCTAAGCAGAACAGCGAGTACAGGAGCTTCCCACTGCCCCCAACGCGGGACACTGCGGCCCGCGAGCAGGACAGAACCCAAAAAATGGGACTGTCCCGTGAAAATTGGGACAGTTGGGAGGTATGGGGGTGTGTGAGGGGGTATGCTGTACAGACAGACGGGCACCGGCTCACTGTGTGCTTGACCTCCCCACATCAGCAAACTCAGCAGGAACTCTCTGGCGCGGAGGAGCGTCACTTTCTGGCACACTCCACGCTTCTTAGCTGCAGTTTTGTGGGGCACCTGCCGCTGTGCAGGTTCCGTACTGCCTCTGTTATCTCCAGCCCCGGCAACCCCACCGCTAGCTGCAGCGCTGCCGCCAGCAGTGAGGTGCGCCCAGCTCCTACACACACTTTAGCCAGTGGGCAGAAGTCCGCGCTGCTTGCAGGCTCCGACCCCCTCCTCCCTCCAGCCGCAGCGTCTCCTGGGGGCTAACCAGTCACTCCCAGTCTCCCCTTACCACAGTGCCCAGCAGCCACGAGGTCCACGAAGCGTGCATGCTATGACCCCCTCCTCCCTCCAGCCGCAGCATCTCCTGGGGGCTAACCAGTCACTCCCAGTCTCCCCTTACCACAGTGCCCGGCAGCTGCGCGAGGTCCGCGCTGTGTGACTGAGGAGTAGGGGAAGGGATGCGGGCGTGCAGAGGAAGCAGGACTCCAGCCTGAGAGAGTCAGCCATGCCACGTCTTCAGCAGCAGCAGATCCCAACAGGCTGGAGTGGAACAGCAGCAGCCAGCAGCAGTGACTCCGGTAAGACACATCTGTCTGTCACTGTCACCACTGTTTTGTCCCTAATACCAATCTCTCCCGTGCCCTGTGTTCTGTCATGTCCCCGTCACCCCTGGCCTTGCCCTGTCACCCCTGGCCTTGCCCTGTCACCCTTATCCTGGCCCTTTCACCCTTATCCTGGCCCTGTCACCCCTATCCTGGCCCTGTCACCCCTGTGCTTGCCCGGTCACCCCTGTGCTTGCCCTGTCAACCCTATCCTGGCCCTGTCACCCCTGTCCTGGTCCTGCCGCCCCTACCCTGGCCCTGTCACCCCTATCCTGTCCCTGTCATTTCTGTCCTTGCCCCGTCGCCCCTGTCCTTGCCCCGTCACCCCTGTCCTTGCCCCAACACCCCTGTTCTGACCCTGTCACCCCTGTCCTGGCCCCGTCACCCCTGTCCTGGCCCTGTTACTGCATACCCTCCAACTACCTTTTTGGTAGCGCCTCTAGACCCCTCCCCAATGCACCACACCTCCGCACCTTCCCCTCCACCACATGCGGCACTCCACCCCTCCCCCACACGCTGTGCCTCCAGACCCCCTACACAGAGCCGGCCCTAACCAATGTGATGACCTAGGCAAGATTTTGGCTGGTACCCCCTAGCACCACCGCTGGTTCCGCCTCTGACCTTGCACCTCTTTCCCAGCACCATCACCCCTCACCCATAGCAATCCTTATTTTGGTGTTTGTACCCCCTATATTTTAAATAAGAACAGTTTGCACATTTGGTGCTCAGCCCAAAAAGAGGTGTGTTTTTGCTGGCAAGGGGCATGGCCACACAATAGTAACCCCAATTCCAATTACGCCATACAGCACTGCAACTTTATTCACATTTGATCATGCGATAGTGTCCATAATTCATATTACATCCCACAGTAGTATCACTTTACCTTATAACGTTACTCCTCACAGTAGAGCCCCTTATTCACATTACATCACACTGAATTGCTCCTTATTCACATTACACCACACACTATTGCTCTTTATTCACATTAGACGACACAGTAGTGCCCTTTCTATACACAACGCCACATAGTAGAGCACCTTATACACATAATGCCACAGAGTAATGCCCCTTACACATATGAGACATATTATTAAATGTCCTTATAAACATAATGCGCCTTACACATTATGACAACCTTTATTAATGCCCTTTTACACATAATGTCCCTTACACATATGCCGCAAATTATTAATGCTCTTATACACATAATGACACACATAGTGCCCCTTACACATATGTTGCACATTATTAATGCATTTTTACATGACACACATAATGCTCCTTACACATATTCCGAACACTACTGCACAACCAATCCACTCACATGCACACAGCACTCACACTTCCACTAACACTGTGACCTCTGCCTCTGCTTGGATACAGATGTGTCCTCATAAATCTTGCCTCAATGTTACGTTGGGCACCTTTTTTTTTTTAATGAAAATGCATCTTATTTCCATTGCTATGTGACTAGGATGCACAAGCAGCTTCTGCTGATTAAAACACTATGTAGCATGCCTATATACTGTGTGAGACTGTGGCTGTATCTGCATATGAAATGCTACACACAGAATATAGGCATGCTGCATATCATTTTAATCAGCAGAAGCTGCTGATGCCCTAGGCATATCAAATGCCCTAGGCAATTGCCTAGTTTGTCTATGCCTATGGCCGGCTCTGCCCCTACACCACCCGCGGCTCCCACTCTCCTGCCCCTCCACCACCCACAGCACCTCCAGACCCCCTCCACCATCCACCCCCCATATATGTCTCCCCCACACCTGCCCCCCCTCCACCTGCAGCATCTGCAGACACCCTCCTCCATCCGCGGTCCCCCCCTCCCCACCCACGACAACCCCGCACCTGCCCCTCCACCACCTGCAGCGCCTCCAGATCCCCTACCCCACCCCCACCCCTTCCCATCCCACAGCACCTCCGGAACCATTCACCCATCCGCAACATCCCCGCACCTGCCCCTGTACGCATATGCAGCCTTCTTTGCATCTTTTGCTGGGGGGGATTGGGAACTAAAAGTGACCCTGTAAAATTTAGTAGAAGTGGCCCAACATGGGCAGCACAAGATGTATAACATACCGTGTAGTCATGGCCGCATCACTGGATGACAGAGTTGCTGTACTGCAGAGATGGGATAACGGAATGAATGGGGCAATGCAGTGTACTGAGTGTGGTGGGCTGTCTGTCATGTGGGGGGTGGGGCCACATGACAACACACAAAACAGACCCCACAGACATGTCGGCCCACCAGATATCTTTCTTGTGAGCAGTATGGCCAATCCGTCGCTGCATATAAACTAGTAATGTGCACCGGCAATTTTTCGGGTTTTGTGTTTTGGTTTTGGGTTCGGTTCCGCGGCCGTGTTTTGGGTTCGAACACGTTTTGGCAAAACCTCACCGAATTTTTTTTGTCGGATTCGGGTGTGTTTTGGATTCGGGTGTTTTTTTCAAAAAACCCTAAAAAACTGCTTAAATCATTGAATTTGGGGGTCATTTTGATCCCATAGTATTATTAACCTCAATAACCATAATTTCCACTCATTTTCAGTCTATTCTGAACACCTCACAATATTATTTTTAGTCCTAAAATTTGCACCGAGGTCGCTGGATGGCTAAGCTAAGCGACCCAAGTGGCCGACACAAACACCTGGCCCATCTAGGAGTGGCACTGCAGTGTCAGGCAGGATGGCCCTTCCAAAAAATACTCCCCAAACAGCACATGAAGCAAAGAAGAAAAAAAAGAGGCGCAATGAGGTAGCTGTGTGAGTAAGCTAAGCGACCCTAGTGGCCGACACAAACACCTGGCCCATCTAGGAGTGTCACTGCAGTGTCACGCAGGATGGCCCTTCCAAAAAATACTCCCCAAACAGCACATGACGCAAAGAAGAAGAAAAAGAGGCGCAATGAGGTAGCTGTGTGAGTAAGCTAAGCGACCCTAGTGGCCGACACAAACACCTGGCCCATCTAGGAGTGGCACTGCAGTGTCACGCAGGATGGCCCTTCCAAAAATACTCCCCAAACAGCACATGACGCAAAGAAAAATGAAAGAAAAAAGAGGTGCAAGATGGAATTGTCCTTGGGCCCTCCCACCCACCCTTATGTTGTATAAACAGGACATGCACACTTTAACCAACCCATCATTTCAGCGACAGGGTCTGCCACACGACTGTGACTGAAATGACTGGTTGGTTTGGGCCCCCACCAAAAAAGAAGCAATCTCTCCTTGCACAAACTGGCTCTACAGAGGCAAGATGTCCACCTCATCATCATCGTCAGATTCATCACCCCTTTCACTGTGTACATCCCCCTCCTCACAGTTTATTAATTCGTCCCCACTGGAATCCACCATCTCAGATCCCCGTGTACTTTCTGGAGGCAATTGCTGCTGGTGAATGTCTCCATGGAGTAATTGATTATAATTCATTTTAATGAACATCATCTTCTCCACATTTTCTGGAAGTAACCTCGTACGCCGATTGCTGACAAGGTGAGCGGCGGCACTAAACACTCTTTCGGAGTACACACTGGAGGGAGGGCAACTTAGGTAGAACAAAGCCAGTTTGTGCAAGGGCCTCCAAATTGCCTCTTTTCCCTGCCAGTATACGTACGGACTGTCTGACGTGCCTACTTGGATGCGGTCACTCATATAATCCTCCACCATTCTTTCAATGGTGAGAGAATCATATGCAGTGACAGTAGACGACATGTCAGTAATCGTTGGCAGGTCCTTCAGTCCTGACCATATGTCAGCATCAGCAGTCGCTCCAGACTGCCCTGCATCACCGCCAGTGGGTGGGCTCGGAATTCGTAGCCTTTTCCTCGCACCCCCAGTTGCGGGAGAATGTGAAGGAGGAGATGTTGACAGGTCGCGTTCCGCTTGACTTGACAATTTTCTCACCAGCAGTTCTTTGAACCCCTGCAGACTTGTGTCTGCCGGAAAGAGAGATCCAACGTAGGTTTTAAATCTAGGATCGAGCACGGTGGCCAAAATGTAGTGCTCTGATTTCAACAGATTGACCACACGTGAATCCTGGTTAAGCGAATGAAGGGCTCCATCCACAAGTCCCACATGCCTAGCGGAATCGCTCTGTTTTAGGTCCTCCTTCAATGCCTCCAGCTTCTTCTGCAAAAGCCTGATGAGGGGAATGACCTGACTCAGGCTGGCAGTGTCTGAACTGACTTCACGTGTGGCAAGTTCAAAGGGCAGCAGAACCTTGCACAACGTTGAAATCATTCTCCACTGCGCTTGAGTCAGGTGCATTCCCCCTCCTTTGCCTATATCGTGGGCAGATGTATAGGCTTGAATGGCCTTTTGCTGCTCCTCCATCCTCTGAAGCATATAGAGGGTTGAATTCCACCTCGTTTCCACCTCTTGCTTCAGATGATGGCAGGGCAGGTTCAGGTTTTTTTGGTGGTGCTCCAGTCTTCTGTACGCGGTGCCTGCACGCCGAAAGTGGCCCGCAATTCTTCTGGCCACCGACAGCATCTCTTGCACGCCCCTGTCGTTTTTTTAAATAATTCTGCACCACCAAAATCAAGGTATGTGCAAAACATGGGACGTGCTGGAATTTGCCCAGATGTAATGCACGCACAATATTGCTGGCGTTGTCCGATGCCACAAATCCCCAGGAGAGTCCAATTGGGGTAAGCCATTCTGCGATGATCTTCCTCAGTTGCCGTAAGAGGTTGTCAGCTGTGTGCGTATTCTGGAAAGCGGTGATACAAAGCGTAGCCTGCCTAGGAACGAGTTGGCGTTTGCGAGATGCTGCTACTGGTGCCGCCGCTGCTGTTCTTGCAGCGGGAGGCAATACATCTACCCAGTGGGCTGTCACAGTCATGTAGTCCTGAGTCTGCCCTGCTCCACTTGTCCACATGTCCATGGTTAAGTGGACATTGGGTACAACTGCATTTTTTAGGACACTGTGGAGTCTTTTTCTGACGTCCGTGTACATTCTCGGTATCGCCTGCCTAGAGAAGTGGAACCTAGATGGTATTTGGTAATGGGGGCACACTACCTCAAGAAATTGTCTAGTTCCCTGTGAACTAACGGCGGATACCGAACGCACGTCTAACACCAACATAGTTGTCAAGGCCTCAGTTATCCGCTTTGCAACAGGATGACTGCTGTGATATTTCATCTTCCTCGCAAAGGACTGTTGGACAGTCAATTGCTTACTGGAAGTAGTACAAGTGGTCTTCCGACTTCCCCTCTGGGATGACGATCGACTCCCAGCAGCAACAAAAGCAGCGCCAGCAGCAGTAGGCATTACACTCAAGGATGCATCGGAGGAATCCCAGGCAGGAGAGGACTCGTCAGACTTGCCAGTGACATGGCCTGCAGGACTATTGGCTTTCCTGGGTAAGGAGGAAATTGACACTGAGGGAGTTGGTGGTGTGGTTTGCGCGAGCTTGGTTACAAGAGGAAGGGATTTACTGGTCAGTGGACTGCTTCCGCTGTCGCCCAAAGTTTTTGAACTTGTCACTGACTTATGATGAATGCGGTGCAGGTGACGTATAAGGGAGGATGTTCAGAGGTGGTTAACGTCCTTACCCCTACTTATTACAGCTTGACAAAGGCAACACATGGCTTGACACCTGTTGTCCGCATTTCTGTTGAAATACTTCCACACTGAAGAGCTGATTTTTTTGGTATTTTCACCAGGCATGTCAATGGCCATATTCCTCCCACGGACAACAGGTGTCTCCCCGGGTGCCTGACTTAAACAAACCACCTCACCATCAGAATCCTCCTTGTCAATTTCCTCCCCAGCGCCAGCAACACCCATATCCTCATCCTGGTGTACTTCAACACTAACATCTTCAATTTCACTATCAGGAACTGGACTGCGGGTGCTCCTTTCAACACTTGCAGGGGGCGTGCAAATGGTGGAAGGCGCAAGCTCTTCCCGTCCAGTGTTGGGAAGGTCAGGCATCGCAACCGACACAATTGGACTCTCCTTTGGGATTTGTGATTTCGAAGAACGCACAGTTCTTTGCTGTGCTTTTTGCCGCAAGTCTTTTCTTTTTTCTAGCGAGAGGATGAGTGCTTCCATCCTCATGTGAAGCTGAACCACTAGCCATGAACATAGGCCAGGGCCTCAGCCGTTCCTTGCCACTCCGTGTCGTAAATGGCATATTGGCAAGTTTACGCTTCTCCTCAGACGCTTTTAATTTTGATTTTTGGGTCATTTTTTTACTGATCTTTTGTGTTTTGGATTTTACATGCTCTGTACTATGACATTGGGCATCGGCCTTGGCAGACGACGTTGATGGCATTTCATCGTCTCGGCCATGACTAGTGGCAGCAGCTTCAGCACGAGGTGGAAGTGGATCTTGATCTTTCCCTATTTTTTTAACCTCCACATTTTTGTTCTCCATATTAAACAACTAAAAGCCACAACAGGTATACAATGTAGATGGATGGATAGTATAGTATTACTTTACTTATGGACGACGAGTGCACTGACGACACAGAGGTAGGTACAGCCGTGGCCTACTGTACTGCTGCTTAGTGCTTATATATATAATATACTGTATAACGGACCTGGTGGACACTGTCAGCAGACTGCTAAACAAACTAGTATGAAGAAAGAAAAAAAAAACACCACAGGTATACAATGTAGATGGATGGATAGTATTAGTATTACTTATACTTATGGACGACGAGTGCACTGATGACACAGAGGTAGGTACAGCCATGGCCTACCGTACTGCTGCTTAGTGCTTATATATATATAATATACTGTATAACGGACCTGGTGGACACTGTCAGCAGACTGCTAAACAAACTAGCATGAAGAAAAAAAAAAAAAAACACCACAGTGTTTTTCAGGCAGACAAACATATACTGAACTGGTGGTCACTGTCAGCAAAACTGTGCACTGTACTCCTGCTATAACTGATCCCCAGTCCCCACAATTAGGCAGTGTGAGCAGTGCACTCAGCACAGATAGATCATGCAGCAGTGCAGCACACTGAGTGAGCACAGATATGGTGGAGACTTTTTTTCAGGCAGAGAAACAAAGGATTAAACTAATCAAAACCCTGCACTGTACTCCCTAACAGTTGCTCCCCGTCCCCCCAATTATAACTAACTAAGTCACTCTGTGTTCTACTATAACGGAGAGGACGCCAGCCACGTCCTCTCCCTATCAATCTCAATGCACGTGTGAAAATGGCGGCGACGCGCGGCTCCCTTATATAGAATCCGAGTCTCGCGAGAATCCGACAGCGGGATGATGACGTTCGGGCGCGCTCGGGTTAACCGAGCAAGGCGGGAGGATTCGAGTCGCTCGGACCCGTGTAAAAAAAAGGTGAAGTTCGGGCGGGTTCGGATTCCGAGGAACCGAACCCGCTCATCACTAATATAAACAAGAGAAAATAGAATTATTTATATATAAGGGTCTTAGATTTTTGTGATTGGTTGAAGTTGTCATCTGTTGCTAGGCAGATCAAAGTTTTGAGTGAGCTGTAATTGGTTAGGGCCAGCCTATCAGTGAGAGTAGGGGGCAGTGATTTTAGTGTCTGTAGAGTAGAGGCTTCCAGATTTCTTCCTCTTGTCGGTTTGGAAGGATTAGTGAAGGCTGTACAATACTGTTTGTCTCCCCTGGAGTTTTCTTGCTTATTCTCTATTTCTTCCTCCTTATCAGTGTTTCTTTCCTCCTCTTTATTCATTCTAGCCTTTCCTTTCCTTTAATTATTAGTTCTCTAGTTTCCCCCCCCCCTGTCTGCTTTTTGCCCCTGTATTGCACTGCTCGGCTCCCGTGTGCCTCCCCACCCTGCCATAAACAAGAGAAAATAGAATTATGACTATTAGTGATAAATGTAAAGGTTCCATGTAAAATTTAAACAAATACAAACACATTCATGTCCATTGTTTACCACTTTAAAAATCCAGGTAGAGAATGCTACCTGGACTCTCTGGTTGTAAAATCTACTCAAGGCAAGAGAGTGAATGGCTATCAAGTCAACATGCCGATTGGTGGATCGCTGGAGCTATCCACCAATCAGAGTGCTGCTGGAGCTATCCACCAATCAGCCTACTTAAAAACACTGACAGCCTACTTAAAAGCGAAAAAAAAAATTGTACTCTAATAAATGTAGCCCTTAATATGAATATGAGGTGTATTAATGGTTTGAGCATACTCCAATATACCAACTAAATAAATATTTTAAGTGCGTTAGGAACAAATGAATTAAGCTTTAACAAGAGATAAAGTGGATACAGATAAGGAGTGATAAAGTACCAGCCAATCAGCTTCCTAACTGCCATGTCACAGGCTGTGTTTGAAAAATGACAGGAGCTAATTGGCTGGACATTTATCACTCTTTGAGGTAAATGTATTATAGCGGTCTGGATCGTGCCGCTTTAATACTTCCTGCTTTGTTTTATTACCGAGGCGAAGCAGGAAGGGACATCGACAAGATGTACTACTACTAACATCTTGTCTGCCGAAGTTCCGGTGATGTCCCCCAAGAATACAGTGCTTCAGCTCAGTGCTGACGCACTGTGTCTCCCTGTCCCGGCCGGTTACAATACGCCTGCGCAGGATCTTGCTACTCACGCGATATCCCTTGCGCACTCCAGAGCTAGCACCCGCCACAGCCAGGGACAGCTCGAAATCAACAGCTGTAGGTGTCGGAACGGTCAGCGATACTGACCGCTCATATATTGCCCATGCATATCGGCCTGCTATATTTCAGATAGCACCGCCGATAAGGACAGGGTCTGCCTTCATACTAGTGATGTGCACAGGACATTTTTCGGGTTTTGTGTTTTGGTTTTGGATTCGGTTCCGCGGCTGTGTTTTGGATTCGGACGCGTTTTGGCAAAACCTCACCGAAAATATTTTGTCGGATTCGGGTGTGTTTTGGATTCGGGTGTTTTTTACAAAAAACCCTAAAAAACAGCTTAAATCATAGAATTTGGGGGTCATTTTGATCCCATAGTATTATTAATAGGGATGTGCACTTGAAATTTTTCGGGTTTTGTGTTTTGGTTTTGGGTTCGGTTCCGCGGCCGTGTTTTGGGTTCGACCGCGTTTTGGCAAAACCTCACCGAATTTTTTTTGTCGGATTCGGGTGTGTTTTGGATTCGGGTGTTTTTTTCAAAAAACCCTAAAAAACAGCTTAAATCATAGAATTTGGGGGTCATTTTGATCCCAAAGTATTATTAACCTCAAAAACCATAATTTCCACTCATTTTCAGTCTATTCTGAATACCTCACACCTCACAATATTATTTTTAGTCCTAAAATTTGCACCGAGGTCGCTGGATGACTAAGCTAAGCGACCCTAGTGGCCGACACAAACACCTGGCCCATCTAGGAGTGGCACTGCAGCGTCACGCAGGATGGCCCTTCCAAAAAACACTCCCCAAACAGCACATGACGCAAAGAAAAAAAGAGGCGCAATGAGGTAGCTGTGTGAGTAAGCTAAGCGACCCTAGTGGCCGACACAAACACCTGGCCCATCTAGGAGTGGCACTGCAGTGTCACGCAGGATGGCCCTTCCAAAAAACACTCCCCAAACAGCACATGACGCAAAGAAGAAAAAAAGAGGCGCTATGAGGTAGCTGTGTGAGTAAGCTAAGCGACCCTAGTGGCCGACACAAACACCTGGCCCATCTAGGAGTGGCACTGCAGTGTCACGCAGGATGGCCCTTCCAAAAAACACTCCCCAAACAGCACATGACGCAAAGAAGAAAAAAAGAGGCGCAATGAGGTAGCTGTGTGAGTAAGCTAAGCGACCCTAGTGGCCGACACAAACACCTGGCCCATCTAGGAGTGGCACTGCAGTGTCACGCAGGATGGCCCTTCCAAAAAACACTCCCCAAACAGCACATGACGCAAAGAAGAAAAAAAGAGGCGCAATGAGGTAGCTGTGTGAGTAAGATAAGCGACCCTAGTGGCCGACACAAACACCTGGCCCATCTAGGAGTGGCACTGCAGTGTCACGCAGGATGGCCCTTCCAAAAAACACTCCCCAAACAGCACATGACGCAAAGAAGAAAAAAAGAGGCGCAATGAGGTAGCTGTGTGAGTAAGCTAAGCGACCCTAGTGGCCGACACAAACACCTGGCCCATCTAGGAGTGGCACTGCAGTGTCACGCAGGATGGCCCTTCCAAAACACACTCCCCAAACAGCACATGACGCAAAGAAAAATGAAAGAAAAAAGAGGTGCAAGATGGAATTGTCCTTGGGCCCTCCCACCCACCCTTATGTTGTATAAACAGGACATGCACACTTTAACCAACCCATCATTTCAGTGACAGGGTCTGCCACACGACTGTGACTGAAATGACGGGTTGGTTTGGACTCCCTCCGAAAAAGAAGCAATTAATCTCTCCTTGCACAAACTGGCTCTACAGAGGCAAGATGTCCACCTCATCATCATCCTCTGATATATCACCGTGTACATCCCGCTCCTCACAGATTATCAATTCGTCCCCACTGGAATCCACCATCTCAGCTCCCTGTGTACTTTGTGGAGGCAATTGCTGCTGGTCAATGTCTCCACGGAGGAATTGATTATAATTCATTTTAATGAACATCATCTTCTCTACATTTTCTGGAAGTAACCTCGTACGCAGATTGCTGACAAGGTGAGCGGCGGCACTAAACACTCTTTCGGAGTACACACTTGTGGGAGGGCAACTTAGGTAGAATAAAGCCAGTTTGTGCAAGGGCCTCCAAATTGCCTCTTTTTCCTGCCAGTATATGTACGGACTGTCTGACGTGCCTACTTGGATGCGGTCACTCATATAATCCTCCACCATTCTTTCAATGGTGAGAGAATCATATGCAGTGACAGTAGACGACATGTCCGTAATCGTTGTCAGGTCCTTCAGTCCGGACCAGATGTCAGCATCAGCAGTCGCTCCAGACTGCCCTGCATCACCGCCAGCGGGTGGGCTCGGAATTCTGAGCCTTTTCCTCGCACCCCCAGTTGCGGGAGAATGTGAAGGAGGAGATGTTGACAGGTCGCGTTCCGCTTGACTTGACAATTTTGTCACCAGCAGGTCTTTGAACCCCAGCAGACTTGTGTCTGCCAGAAAGAGAGATCCAAGGTAGGTTTTAAATCTAGGATCGAGCACGGTGGCCAAAATGTAGTGCTCTGATTTCAACAGATTGACCACCTGTGAATCCTTGTTAAGCGAATTAAGGGCTCCATCCACAAGTCCCACATGCCTAGCGGAATCGCTCCCTTTTAGCTCCTCCTTCAATGCCTCCAGCTTCTTCTGCAAAAGCCTGATGAGGGGAATGACCTGACTCAGGCTGGCAGTGTCTGAACTGACTTCACGTGTGGCAAGTTCAAAAGGTTGCAGAACCTTGCACAACGTTGAAATCATTCTCCACTGCGCTTGAGACAGGTACATTCCACCTCCTATATCGTGCTCAATTGTATAGGCTTGAATGGCCTTTTGCTGCTCCTCCAACCTCTGAAGCATATAGAGGGTTGAATTCCACCTCGTTACCAATTCTTGCTTCAGATGATGGCAGGGCAGGTTCAGGCGTTTTTGGTGGTGCTCCAGTCTTCTGTACGTGGTGCCTGTACACCGAAAGTGTCCCGCAATTCTTCTGGCCACCGACAGCATCTCTTGCACGCCCCTGTCATTTTTTAAAAAATTCTGCACCACCAAATTCAAGGTATGTGCAAAACATGGGACGTGCTGGAATTTGCCCATATTTAATGCACACACAATATTGCTGGCGTTGTCCGATGCCACAAATCCACAGGAGAGTCCAATTGGGGTAAGCCATTCCGCGATGATCTTCCTCAGTTGCCGTAAGAGGTTTTCAGCTGTGTGCGTATTCTGGAAACCGGTGATACAAAGCGTAGCCTGCCTAGGAAAGAGTTGGCATTTGCGAGATGCTGCTACTGGTGCCGCCGCTGCTGTTCTTGCGGCGGGAGTCCATACATCTACCCAGTGGGCTGTCACAGTCATATAGTCCTGACCCTGCCCTGCTCCACTTGTCCACATGTCCGTGGTTAAGTGGACATTGGGTACAACTGCATTTTTTAGGACACTGGTGAGTCTTTTTCTGACGTCCGTGTACATTCTCGGTATCGCCTGCCTAGAGAAGTGGAACCTAGATGGTATTTGGTAATGGGGGCACACTACCTCAAGAAATTGTCTAGTTCCCTGTGAACTAACGGCGGATACCGGACGCACGTCTAACACCAACATAGTTGTCAAGGCCTCAGTTATCCGCTTTGCAACAGGATGACTGCTGTGATATTTCATCTTCCTCGCAAAGGACTGTTGGACAGTCAATTGCTTGGTGGAAGTAGTAAAAGTGGGCTTACGACTTCCCCTCTGGGATGACCATCGACTCCCAGCAGCAACAACAGCAGCGCCAGCAGCAGTAGGTGTTACACGCAAGGATGCATCGGAGGAATCCCAGGCAGGAGAGGACTCGTCAGAATTGCCAGTGACATGGCCTGCAGGACTATTGGCATTCCTGGGGAAGGAGGAAATTGACACTGAGGGAGTTGGTGGGGTGGTTTGCGTGAGCTTGGTTACAAGAGGAAGGGATTTACTGGTCAGTGGACTGCTTCCGCTGTCGCCCAAAGTTTTTGAACTTGTCACTGACTTATTATGAATGCGCTGCAGGTGACGTATAAGGGAGGATGTTCCGAGGTGGTTAACGTCCTTACCCCTACTTATTACAGCTTGACAAAGGCAACACACGGCTTGACAAATGTTGTCCGCATTTCTGGTGAAATACTTCCACATCGAAGAGCTGATTTTTTTGGTATTTTCACCAGGCATGTCAACGGCCCTATTCCTCCCACGGACAACAGGTGTCTCCCCGGGTGCCTGACTTAAACAAACCACCTCACCATCAGAATCCTCCTTGTCAATTTCCTCCCCAGCGCCAGCAACACCCATATCCTCCTCATCCTGGTGTACTTCAACACTGACATCTTCAATCTGACTATCAGGAACTGGACTGCGGGTGCTCCATCCAGCACTTGCAGGGGGCGTGCAAATGGTGGAAGGCGCATGCTCTTCACGTCCAGTGTTGGGAAGGTCAGGCATCGCAACCGACACAATTGGACTCTCCTTGTGGATTTGGGATTTCGAAGAACGCACAGTTCTTTGCGGTGCTTTTGCCAGCTTGAGTCTTTTCATTTTTCTAGCGAGAGGCTGAGTGCTTCCATCCTCATGTGAAGCTGAACCACTAGCCATGAACATAGGCCAGGGCCTCAGCCGTTCCTTGCCACTCCGTGTGGTAAATGGCATATTGGCAAGTTTACGCTTCTCCTCCGACAATTTTATTTTAGATTTTGGAGTCCTTTTTTTACTGATATTTGGTGTTTTGGATTTTACATGCTCTGTACTATGACATTGGGCATCGGCCTTGGCAGACGACGATGCTGGCATTTCATCGTCTCGGCCATGACTAGTGGCAGCAGCTTCAGCACGAGGTGGAAGTGGATCTTGATCTTTCCCTAATTTTGGAACCTCAACATTTTTGTTCTCCATATTTTAATAGGCACAACTAAAAGACACAGAGGTAGCTACAGCCGTGGACTACCGTACTGTGTCTGCTGCTAATATAGACTGGTGATAATGAGATGAAATCAATATATATTATATCACACTAGTACTGCAGCCGGACAGGTAGATATATTTATTATGTAATGACTGATGACGGACCTGCTGGACACTGTCAGCTCAGCAGCACCGCAGACTGCTACAGTAAGCTACTATAGTAGTATGTATAAAGAAGAAAGAAAAAAAAAACCACGGGTAGGTGGTATACAATTATGGATGGACGAGCGACTGCCGACACAGAGGTAGCTACAGCCGTGGACTACCGTACTGTGTCTGCTGCTAATATAGACTGGATGATAATGAGATGAAATCAATATATATATATATATAATATCACTAGTACTGCAGCCGGACAGGTAGATATATTTATTATGTAATGACTGATGACGGACCTGCTGGACACTGTCAGCTCAGCAGCACCGCAGACTGCTACAGTAAGCTACTATAGTAGTATGTATAAAGAAGAAAAAAAAAAAAAAACACGGGTAGGTGGTATACAATTATGGATGGATGAGCGACTGCCGACACAGAGGTAGCTACAGCCGTGGACTACCGTACTGTGTCTGCTGCTAATATAGACTGGATGATAATGAGATGAAATCAATATATATATATATATATAATATCACTAGTACTGCAGCCGGACAGGTAGATATATTTATTATGTAATGACTGATGACGGACCTGCTGGACACTGTCAGCTCAGCAGCACCGCAGACTGCTACAGTAAGCTACTATAGTAGTATGTATAAAGAAGAAAGAAAAAAAAAAACCACGGGTAGGTGGTATACAATTATGGATGGACGAGCGACTGCCGACACAGAGGTAGCTACAGCCGTGGACTACCGTACTGTGTCTGCTGCTAATATAGACTGGATGATAATGAGATGAAATCAATATATATATATATAATATCACTAGTACTGCAGCCGGACAGGTAGATATATTTATTATGTAATGACTGATGACGGACCTGCTGGACACTGTCAGCTCAGCAGCACCGCAGACTGCTACAGTAAGCTACTATAGTAGTATGTATAAAGAAGAAAGAAAAAAAAAAAAACCACGGGTAGGTGGTATACAATATTATATATATATTATATACAATTATATATATATATATATATATTAAACTCACTGGTGGTGATTATTAAACTGGTGGTCAGGTCACTGGTCACACTATCAGCAACTTGCAAGTAGTACTCCTAAGCAGACAATCACAATATATATTATACTGGTGGTCAGTGTGGTCACAATGGCAGTGTGGCACTCTGGCAGCAAAAGTGTGCACTGTACGTTATATGTACTCCTGAGTCCTGCTCTCAGACTCTAACTGCTCCCCACTGTCAGTGTCTCCCCCACAAGTCAGATAATACAGTCACACTATCTATCACTTCAGCAAGTAACTACTTGTACTCCTCCTAATGCTCCCCAAAATTACTACTGTGTCTCTCTCTACTGTCTCACTCTCTTCTCTATAAACGGAGAGGACGCCAGCCACGTCCTCTCCCTATGAATCTCAATGCACGTGTGAAAATGGCGGCGACGCGCGGCTCCTTATATAGAATCCGAGTCTCGCGATAGAATCCGAGCCTTGCGAGAATCCGACAGCGGGATGATGACGTTCGGGCGCGCTCGGGTTAACCGAGCAAGGCGGGAAGATCCGAGTCGCTCGGCCCCGTGTAAAAAAAACTGAAGTTCGGGCGGGTTCGGATTCCGAGGAACCGAACCCGCTCATCCCTAATTATTAACCTCAATAACCATAATTTCCACTCATTTCCAGTCTATTCTGAACACCTCACACCTCACAATATTATTTTTAGTCCTAATATTTGCACCAAGGTCGCTGGATGGCTAAGCTAAGCGACACAAGTGGCCGACACAAACACCTGGCCCATCTAGGAGTGGCACTGCAGTGTCAGGCAGGATGGCACTTCAAAAAAATAGTCCCCAAACAGCACATGATGCAAAGAAAAAAAGAGGCGCACCAAGGTCGCTGTGTGACTAAGATAAGCGACACAAGTGGCCGACACAAACACCTGGCCCATCTAGGAGTGGCACTGCAGTGTCAGACAGGATGACACTTCAAAAAAATAGTCCCCAAACAGCACATGATGCAAAGAAAAAAAGAGGCGCACCAAGGTCGCTGTGTGACTAAGCTAAGCGACACAAGTGGCCGACACAAACACCTGGCCCATCTAGGAGTGGCACTGCAGTGTCAGACAGGATGGCACTTCAAAAAAATTGTCCCCAAACAGCACATGATGCAAAGAAAAAAGAGGCGCACCAAGGTCGCTGTGTGACTAAGCTAAGCGACACAAGTGGCTGACACAAACACCTGGCCCCTCTCGGAGTGGCACTGCAGTGTCAGACAGGATGGCACTTCAAAAAAATAGTCCCCAAACAGCACATGATGCAAAGAAAAAAAGAGGCGCACCAAGGTCGCTGTGTGACTAAGCTAAGCAACACAAGTGGCCGACACAAACACCTGGCCCATCTAGGAGTGGCACTGCAGAGTCAGACAGGATGGCACTTAATAAAAGTAGCCCCAAACATCACATGATGCAGAGATAATTTTTTTTTAAAAGTGGTGCAAGATGGAATTGTCCTTGGGCCCTCCCACCCACCCTTATGTTGTATAAACAGGACATGCACACTTTAACGAACCCATCATTTCAGCGACAGGGTCTGCCACACGACTGTGACTGAAATGACTGGTTGGTTTGGGCCCCCACCAAAAAAGAAGCAATCAATCTCTCCTTGCACAAACTGGCTCTACAGAGGCAAGATGTCCACCTCATCATCATCCTCCGATTCCTCACCCCTTTCACTGTGTAAATCCCCCTCCTCACAGATTATTAATTTGTCCTCACTGGAATCCACCATCTCAGATCCCTGTGTACTTTCTGGAGGCAATTGCTGGTGAATGTCTCCACGGAGGAATTGATTATAATTCATTTTGATGAACATCATCTTCTCCACATTTTCTGGAAGTAACCTCGTACGCCGATTGCTGACAAGGTGAGCGGTTGCACTAAACACTCTTTCGGAGTACACACTGGAGGGAGGGCAACTTAGGTAGAATAAAGCCAGTTTGTGCAAGGGCCTCCAAATTGCCTCTTTTTCCTGCCAGTATACGTACGGACTGTCTGACGTGCCTACTTGGATGCGGTCACTCATATAATCCTCCACCATTCTTTCAATGGTGAGAGAATCATATGCAGTGACAGTAGACGACATGTCAGTAATCGTTGGCAGGTCCTTCAGTCCGGACCAGATGTCAGCACTCGCTCCAGACTGCCCTGCATCACCGCCAGCGGGTGGGCTCGGAATTCTTAGCCTTTTCCTCGCACCCCCAGTTGCGGGAGAATGTGAAGGAGGAGATGTTGACGGGTCACGTTCCGCTTGACTTGATAATTTTCTCACCAGCAGGTCTTTGAACCTCTGCAGACTTGTGTCTGCTGGAAAGAGAGATACAACGTAGGTTTTAAATCTAGGATCGAGCACGGTGGCCAAAATGTAGTGCTCTGATTTCAACAGATTGACCACCCGTGAATCCTGGTTAAGCGAATTAATGGCTCCATCCACAAGTCCCACATGCCTAGCGGAATCGCTCTGTTTTAGCTCCTCCTTCAATGTCTCCAGCTTCTTCTGCAAAAGCCTGATGAGGGGAATGACCTGACTCAGGCTGGCAGTGTCTGAACTGACTTCACGTGTGGCAAGTTCAAAGGGTTGCAGAACCTTGCACAATGTTGAAATCATTCTCCACTGCGCTTGAGTCAGGTGCATTCCCCCTCCTTTGCCTATATCGTGGGCAGATGTATAGGCTTGAATGGCCTTTTGCTTGTCCTCCATCCTCTGAAGCATATAGAGGGTTGAATTCCACCTCGTTACCACCTCTTGCTTCAGATGATGGCAGGGCTGTTAGGGTCTCCTGCCCTGTGCTGCCACGTCGTCATGTCAACCGGGAGACAAGTGCTAGCGGAGTGGCCTGAGCGCAGCTGATACTCCGGTTCGGGTCTTTTGCTGTGCAGTGGTTACAGGCTTTGTGCACGGCAGGGGATCCGGTGCTGGTTTTTGTGCTCACAGTCTGTGAGGTCTGAGTGGGGCGTGGACAGCACCTGCTATATAAGGCCTCTTCTCAGGTTAAGCAAAGAGAAGAAAAAAGAAAGACTCTGTGTTGGGGCACGCTTAGAAATTTGAAATAAGTTTATTAAAACTTAACATTTAATTAATAACGAATAAAAGTAATGAGGAGTTTGATACAAAAAAATTGTTCAAGAACACAAAGTAAACATATATATTGACAGAAATCAGGATAAGCCTGATACAAAATTATGGGCACCTGTGGTGAAAAATATACTGAAAAACATAAAAAATTACAAAAAATTAATATTATTAAGGTGCCTGAGTTAAACAAAATTCAAAATTGGAGTAGAGGTAAATGATATGTACATATAATCACCACAGTGATAATTGTAGGTAAGCACCTAGTCTAAAACCTCATGAGAATAGATGAGAGGCACAAAGGTTCATAATTGAAATGTCAAATGACTGAGGGTAATCACCTGGTAGAGATTCTGTTTGCTAAAAGGCTAGATCCTTATAGATAACAAAGCATTTAAGATAAAAGTATGATTATTAAAGATGCAAAAGAGCATTGATAAATAAGCCTAAAGGCAAAGCCAATTGTAGATAAATAGAAGTGAACTGATACTGATATATAATCAATATTGTTTTTTTTCCATGTTTGCTATTTTTGATCCTTAATTATTGTTCTAAACCATTTTCTGGTATTTCCTTTTAAATGTAATACTTTTTTGCAGAATCCTTTCTGCATAAACAGGGTCTTATACCCATTTTGGTAAGCCTTTACCATGCAGCCTGTGTTTACTTTCCTTTTTCCAATTAATCGTTGATTTCATGATTGTTTTATTTCATAATTTACTTAATTTTTTGTTAATTTGTGATCTCACCACATTACCATTTCTTCTCCTTCTTCTAATTTTCCCACCACCCTTTTTTTCAATAGGTAAGCCTAACCCACCTCTCTCATCCACTGTCCGCTATATATCTATATAAGACAGTGGACAGCAGAAGGCAGGGTTTCCTCCCTATTCTGAGCATATCTCACTTCTATTTTTAGTACCCTCTCATCCAGATGCGAGACCACTCTCTGCAATGCTCACAGCAACAGAGAATCTGCGCTAGAAACTGGACAGCAGAAGTACCTTGTTGCTCACTACTCATTACACTCTCTCATTTGTGTCCTAGTATTTATTACTGCCATATTTCAGCAGCAACGCCCAATCTCATCCGACCTTGGAAGCTAAGCGCTGATAAGCCTGATCAGTACCTAGTAGGGTGACCTCTTGGGAATATCAAGTGCAGTAAGATTGTGACCTCTGATCACAAACAGCAGAAGTATTAGAGCAACTTCTGAAACTTACCTATTCCTTATCCAACTTTCCCGCAAACCTTCTATTTATCTACAATTGGCTTTGCCTTTAGGCTTATTTATCAATGCTCTTTTGTATCTTTAATAATCATACTTTTATCTTAAATGCTTTGTTATCTATAAGGATCTAGCCTTTTAGCAAACAGAATCTCTACCAGGTGATTACCCTCAGTCATTTGACATTTCAATTATGAACCTTTGTGCCTCTCATCTATTCTCATGAGGTTTTAGACTAGGTGCTTACCTACAATTATCACTGCGGTGATTATATGTACATATCATTTACCTCTACTCCAATTTTGAATTTTGTTTAACTCGGGCACCTTAATAATATTAATTTTTTGTAATTTTTTTATGTTTTTCACTTTATTTTTCACCACAGGTGCCCATAATTTTGTATCAGGCTTATCCTGTTTTCTGTCAATATATATGTTTACTTTGTGTTCTTGAACAATTTTTTTGTATCAAACTCCTCTTTACTTTTATTCGTTATTAATTAAATGTTAAGTTTTAATAAACTTATTTCAAATTTCTAAGCGTGCCCCAACACAGAGTCTTTCTTTTTTCTTCTCTTTGCTTAACCATTACTGACTCTGGGAGCACCACCAACTCAAATAATTATTTAGATGTCTTCATTAAGAATCTTTAAATTTAAACTTAGTATCGTTGGTCATTCCCTGAACAGTTTTCTACAATCTGTGTATTAATCTATGTTCATCATTACCACATTTTTCCTGTGCGGAACCAAACCAAATTTCTGTTAACTCTTCTCAGGTTAAGCAGATGCTGCTGAATCTTTGTTGGTTAGTCAGTTCCTGAAAGTTAGCCAGTACTGTGTAGCTTTATATTTGTTGTTGCTTACTGCAAATAGGCCTTGGGGTTTGGTACTACACTCTGCCAAACCAGACCTAGCAGTAAAACTGGAGTCAGTCGTTTAACTTGCTGAGGTTCTTTTGCTACTCTGTGAACTTAGCAAGTTTGCGGCTGTATTCTCAGACTTGCCTGCCTAAATCCTTTCTCACTGTGCAATGTGTTCAGGTGTCAGTTTAGTGGCAGTAAGCTGAACCTGTGCACTGCAAGTGAGGATTAGGATTGTGGAGACGCTCCTTGTGTCTATCATTCCATCTCTGACCAAGGAGTTTACTGCCACACCCGTTGGTAACCCTTTAGGGTTTTGCTGTTGCCCTTAGCAACAGCATTTCGGGTTCTCTACGTATTAAAACACAACATCTTGCTTTTTCCATCTGAGCATTCCTAATACTAGGGAGATACCCAGTTTCTTAGCCTCTGGGCTTCTCTGTTCACTTTGTGTTTATTTTGTTACCATATCACCTTCTGTGTATGTAATGTCATATTCCCCAGTCTGTCTGTGAGTTCATTTGTTTTGCATCCCTATCCGTTCAGACACAAGTACATTCCTGCAGGCACTGGTGTGCATAACAGTTCAGACACCAGTACATTCCTGCAGGCACTGGTGTGCATAACAGTTCAGACACCAGTACATAACTGCAGGCACTGGTGTGCATAACAAGGGCAGGTTCAGGATTGTTTGGTGGTGCTCCAGTCTTCTGTACGCGGTGGCTGATGCCGAAAGTGGCCCGCAATTCTTCAGGCCACCGACAGCATCTTTTGCACGCCCCTGTCGTTTTTTAAATAATTCTGCACCACCAAATTCAATGTATGTGCAAAACATGGGACGTGCTGGAATTTGCCCAGATGTAATGCACGCACAATATTGCTGGCATTGTCCGATGTCACAAATCCCCAGGAGAGTCCAATTGGGGTAAGCCATTCTGCGATGATCTTCCACAGTTTCCGTAAGAGGTTGTCAGCTGTGTGCCTCTTCTGGAAAGCGGTGATACAAAGCGTAGCCTGCCTAGGAACGAGTTGGCGTTTGCGAGATGCTGCTACTGGTGCCGCCGCTGCTGTTCTTGCTGCGGGAGGCAATACATCTACCCAGTGGGCTGTCACAGTCATATAGTCCTGAGTCTGCCCTGCTCCACTTGTCCACATGTCCGTGGTTAAGTGGACATTGGGTACAACTGCATTTTTTAGGACACTGGTGACTTTTTTTCTGACGTCTGTGTACATTTTCGGTATCGCCTGCCTAGAGAAATGGAACCTAGATGGTATTTGGTACCGGGGACACAGTACCTCAATCAAATCTCTAGTTGCCTCTGAATTAACGATGGATACCAGAACCAGGTTTCTCACCGCCCAGGCTGCCAAGGCCTGAGTTATCTGCTTTGCAGCAGGATGACTGCTGTGATATTTCATCTTCCTCGCAAAGGACTGTTGGACAGTCAATTGCTTACTGGAAGTAGTACAAGTGGTCTCCCGACTTCCCCTCTGGGATGATGATCGACTCCCAGCAGCTACAACAGCAGCGCCAGCAGCAGTAGGCGTTACACTCAAGGATGCATCGGAGGAATCCCAGGCAGGAGAGGTCTCGTCAGACTTGCCAGTGACATGGCCTGCAGGACTATTGGCTTTCCTGGGTAAGGAGGAAATTGACACTGAGGGAGTTGGTGGTGTGGTTTGCAGGAGCTTGGTTAAAAGAGGAAGGGATTTAGTGGTCAGTGGACTGCTTCCGCTGTCATCCAAAGTTTTTGAACTTGTCACTGACTTATGATGAATGCGCTGCAGGTGACGTATAAGGGAGGATGTTCCGAGGTGGTTAACGTCCTTACCCCTACTTATTACAGCTTGACAAAGGCAACACACAGCTTGACACCTGTTGTCCGCATTTGTGTTTAAATAATTCCACACCGCAGAGCTGATTTTTTTTGTATTTTGACCAGGCATGTCAATGGCCATATTCGTCCCACGGACAACAGGTGTCTCCCCGGGTGCCTGACTTAAACAAACCATCTCACCATCAGAATCCTCCTTGTCAATTTCCTCCCCAGCGCCAGCAACACCCATATCCTCATCCTGGTGTACTTCAACAGTGACATCTTCAATTTGACTATCAGGAACTGGACTGCGGGTGCTCCTTCCAGCACTTGCAGGGGGCATGCAAATGGTGGAAGGCGCAAGCTCTTCCTGTCCAGTGTTGGGAAGGTCAGGCATCGCAACCGACACAATTGGACTCTCCTTGGGGATTTGTGATTTAGAAGAACGCACAGTTCTTTGCTGTGCTTTTGCCAGCTTAAGTCTTTTCATTTTTCTAGCGAGAGGATGAGTGCTTCCATCCTCCTGTGAATCTGAACCACTAGCCATGAACATAGGCCAGGGCCTCAGCCGTTCCTTGCCACTCCGTGTCGTAAATGGCATATTGGCAAGTTTACGCTTCTCATCAGACGCTTTCAATTTTGATTTTTGGGTCATTTTACTGAACTTTTGTTTTTTGGATTTTACATGCTCTCTACTATGACATTGGGCATCAGCCTTGGCAGACGACGTTGATGGCATTTCATCGTCTCGGCCATGACTAGTGGCAGCAGCTTCAGCATGAGGTGGAAGTGGATCTTGATCTTTCCCTATTTTAACCTCCACATTTTTGTTCTCCATTTTTTAATGTGTGGAATTATATGCCAGTATCAATAGCAATGGCCTACTACTATATATACAGCGCACAACTGAAATGCACCACAGGTATAGAATGTAGATGGATAGTATACTTGACGACTCAGAGGTAGGTACAGCAGTGGCCTTCCGTACCGTACTGCTATATATACTGGTGGTCACTGTGTCAGCAAACTGCAAAACTAAAATGCACCACAGGTATAGAATGTAGATGGATAGTATACTTAATGATGACACAGAGGTAGGTACAGCAGTGGCCTTCCGTACCGTACTGCTATATATACTGGTGGTCACTGTGTCAGCAAACTGCAAAACTAAAATGCACCACAGGTATAGAATGTAGATGGATAGTATACTTAATGATGACACAGAGGTAGGTACAGCAGTGGCATTCCGTACCGTACTGCTATATATACTGGTGGTCACTGTGTCAGCAAACTGCAAAACTAAAATGCACCACAGGTATAGAATGTAGATGGATAGTATACGTAATGACGACACAGAGGTAGGTACAGCAGTGGCCTTCCGTACCGTACTGCTATATATACTGGTGGTCACTGTGTCAGCAAACTGCAAAACTAAAATGCACCACTGGTATAGAATGTAGATGGATAGTATACTTAATGACGACACAGAGGAAGGTACAGCAGTGGCCTTCCGTACCGTACTGCTATATATACTGGTGGTCACTGTGTCAGCAAACTGCAAAACTAAAATGCACCACAGGTATAGAATTAGAATGTAGATGGATAGTATACTTAATGACGACACAGAGGTAGGTACAGCAGTGGCCTTCCGTACCGTACTGCTATATATACTGGTGGTCACTGTGTCAGCAAAACTCTGCACTGTATCCTCCTATATAATATTATACTGGTAGTCCCGACTCCCCAGTCCCCACAATAAAGCAGCACACTGAGCACAGATATGGAGTGTTTTTCAGGCAGACAACGTATACTGGTGGTCACTGTCAGCAAAACTCTGCACTGTACTCCTGCTATATAATACAGCTGCTCCCCAGTCCCCACAATTAAGCAGTGTGAGCACAGATATATGCAGCACACTGAGCACAGATATGGAGTGTTTTTTTCAGGCAGAGAACGGATAAAACTGGTGGTCACTGATCAGCAAAACTCTGCACTGTACTCCTCCTATATTAATATAAAGCTGCTCCCCAGTCCCCACAATGATATAAGCAAGCACAAATATTTGCATCAACTCAACAATGAATAAACGGAGAGGACGCCAGCCACGTCTTCTCCCTAACATTTCCAATGCACGAGTGAAAATGGCGGCGACGCGCGGCTGCTTATATAGAATCCGAATCTCGCGAGAATACGACAGAGGGATGATGACGTTCGGGCGCACTCGGGTTAACCGAGTCATACGGGAGAATCCGAGTATGGCTCGGACCCGTGTAAAAAGGGTGAAGTTCGGGGGGGTTCGGTTTCCGAGAAACCGAACCCGCTCATCACTACTTCATACATGGGGGAGAAGTGGTATAGTGCACATAATGTGAGCTGATACCACTTCTCCCCCATAATGACGGGTAATAAATTTACCCACTAATCCATCTCCACTTTATCTCTTGTTAAAGCTTAATACATTTGGACCTTAGTTTGTGATTTTGCATATCAATAATTTACTACTGGTCAATTCGCATCAATATCGCATGTCAAACATGACTTCACAAACCAAATCGCGGCATCTCACTATCGAACCAAATATCATCAAATAACATTGGCAGCAATGCAAATCACATATTTACTAAGAATCGTGAGGCTCGTTCAGATGTGGTTGTTCTTGCTGCTGCCGTTGCTTTCTTTTGCCATATGCAATTGTGATTATATGTTAATATGGGCAGAAGTTACCTGAGCATAGGGACACCCACTGTCATCACGTCATTTCTGTCCAACGGTGTCAAATTGCTGATACATTGATACCATCAGCGCAAATCGGGTCATGTTGTAGAGTCTAAGTGCCTCTGAAGACGCGCAGTTTGAGCTGCTCTCCCGGGATTCTGAGGGCTCTCCAGAAGCAAGTAAGATCACAGCTGCTAATTTTTACACATCCAGAAAACGGCGTCTGAATTGCCATGACATGCCTGCTTTTACCAGACCACTCCCTGTCCCACCCCCAAACGCTGTCTTCCTGTCACTCACTTTGCGACTAATTCCGCAGTGTGACCACAATTGCAATTCACTCGCTGTACATACAACTGTGGCTCAGACGCATGCGCAGGAAGAAAACATTGAGCAATGTGGGTACTATAGCTGCTTTACGACCGTCCCTGAATGAGCCTCCGTGATTGCAAAATCGATCGCACCCTGCACCAAAATCACAGCACAATGCACGAAATCAATGCGTTTGTTTTAAAAATCGTGTTTGCATTTGTAAACGATTCTAAGTAGCACAATCTCAATCATAACAATCATCTTATTATCCATGGAATATCAGCCTTAAACCAACGGGACTGAATGCACAAATCAGACTGTAGAATAATACATAAGTGTTCTTTATACTTTTTTACAAGTTGCACTTCTTTACTACTCTGGAAGATTTGAGACGTAGCAGTTTTAAGTTCTTCCACCAATCAAGCACCATTCTTTGCTAATTGCACATTTATTACCCAACAGCACACATATTAACCAATATCTGGTACATGCAATAGAAGAATTTCTAAATTTAATATAAAAAATGTTCTTCTGAAAGGGTATGGGTCGTTAGGTCGACCACACTTAGGTCGACAGTCATTAGGTCGACCACTATTGGTCGACATGCATTAGGCCGACATGGTCACTAGGCCGACATGGAAAAATGTCAACATGAGTTTTTTCACTTTTTTAGTGTCGTTTTCTTCATAAAGTGATGGGGAACCCCAATTAGTGCACTGTGTCCCCTCGCATGGCACACTTCGCGCGCCATGCTTTGGGCAAGGGGCCTCGCTCCGCTACCGCAGAGCTTGAGCACAGGTTACTATTCCCAATTGTAGTCCACGTGGATTGTAAAGTATGAAAAAGTTCAAAAAATGAAAGAAAAAAAATGTTAAAGACTTTTTTCATGTCGATCTAGTGACCATGTCAACTTAATGCATGTCGACCAATAGTGGTCGACCTAATGACCGTATCCCCATCTGAAATGTGCAGCAATGATATGACACAATTGTACATTACAATATACTACGCTTTGAATATACTTTATTCAAATATTTTTTTTTTTTCAGATGAAAAATGACTTTGGGGGAGATTGGGGAACTCTGTGTTTTCAAAAACGAATGAACCCGCACCAAAGTCGCAACACAATGCACAAAATCAATGCATTTGATTTAAAAATCGTGTTTGCATTTGTGAACCATTCTGAATAGCACAATCTCAATCAGGATGCTTGTAAATGGCCGCCAATCAGCTGCAGCACTCTCTTTCTGCTGACCAGCATGGCTGTGGGAGGATATTGAGTCATGTGGACTAAACAAACGTCACCAATGCACATCTTATGGCAGTTTTGGCACATTTTTATAACATCATGGCATATTCGGAATCAGAATAATTGGAATTTGTTTGTGATTTTCAGAGATTTACTCCAATTTTTTCGTTGTTCTGTCCTTAATTGAGGTTATCACTGATACACTGTAACAGTAACAAACAACGTAACAGTGGAAATTGGGTTCATACAAAGCCTTACATAGCCAAAGATCAATAGGGAAACCCCAAAATAAAAATATATACATATAATAAAACTGTAAGGGTTGTGTCTGTACTCTGTACATAGACATTTTTTTTTTGTTGAGAATTATACTTCTAGGGACTGTTTATGGACCATCGAGACAAAAAAAAGTGACATTTTAGTCTGCCTGTTTGTCTGTACGTTCCGGCATCATGCAAAAAATACTGTATGAGAATATGGATCGCGTTTTCACTATTGTATAGCTTAGTGACATAGAAAGAGACTAAGTATTTATGATTTTGATCTGACATCAGGGAGAGAAGCAATAAAGGAAAAAGCAGACACTTTACATAGGACGCGTGCAGTGTGCAGGCTCCTCGAGTCAAAAATTACTATATTGTATGCAGTGGCGTAACTAGAAATTTCTCTCCCCCAAGCCAAAAAATTCTTCGGCGTCCCCCCCCCCATCTCCCATAATTGGCACTATTAAAGGGACAAACATGCGCACGCCGAAGGTGCGTGCGTCACAAAAAGTGGGCGTGGCTTTGTTGGAACGGGCGTGGCTTCACATAAAGGGGCGTGGCACTGCAGGAAAAGACTACCTCATACCCCAGTTTTGCAACCTGCACGCCCAGATGTTGGCCACCACAGGAAAGAAAAATAATCCTGATTCATGCCCCTTACATTATTTGTCATTTTTCCTCCTTATAGTAATGCCTAGTATACATTATGCCACATACTGCAATGGCCCTTAGACATTATGCCACACACAATAATGCACATGACACAATATGCACACACCATCATGCCCCCGACACATTATGCCACACACCGTAATGCCCCCGACACATTATGCCACACACCCCCTAATGCCTGTGACACATTATGACACGAATCGCAATGCCCGTTATACATTATGCTACACACTGCAATGCCCCTGATACATTATAGCACATACAATGCCTGTGACACATTATGACACACACTGCAATGACCCTGAGACATTATACCACATACCACAATGCCTGTGATATAGTATACAACACACCGTAATGCCTGACACATAACGCAATGCCCGTTATACCCTATGCCACACACCGCAATGCCCGTTATACATTATGCCACACTGCAATAACCCTGAGACATTATACCACATACCACAATGCCCGTGATATAGTATACAACTCACCGTAAAGCCTGACACATTATGACACACACCGCAATGTCCGTGATACATTATGCCACACACTGCAATGACCCTGAGACATTATACCACATATCACAATGCCCGTGATATAGTATACCATACACCGTAATGCCTGTGACACATACCGCAATGCCTGTTATACCCTATGCCACACACCGCAATGCCCGTTATACATTATGCCACACTGCAATGCCCCTGAGACATTATACCACATACCACAATGCCCGTGATATAGTATGCCACACACCGTAATGCCTGTGACACATTATGACACACACCGCAATGTCCGTGATACATTATGCCACACACCGTAATGCCCATTACACATTAAGTCCTACAGTAAGGCTTCTAATTACTTTTAAATTACCTGCTCATTTTCAGGGGTTTCATGCTCTTGGTTCCATGCACGGTGCCAGGGGTTTTCATGCTCAGGGTGTCATGCTCGCTGCCAGGGGTTTCATGCACTGGGTTTCATGCTCGTTGCCAGGTGTTTCATGCACTGGGTGTCATGCTCGTTGCCAGGGGTTTCATGCACTGGGTGTCATGCTCATTGCTAGGGGGTAGTGCTTGTTGCTAGGGCTGTGCTCCCAGTGCCACATATTCCCCCACGGTGCCAGGTACTCACATGCCCCCAGTGCCAAATATAGCCCCCCCATGTGCCAGGTACACATATACCCCCCGAGTGCCACATATGCCCCCAGTGCCAGATATTCCCCCACAGTGCCAGGTACTCAAATGCCCCCAGTGCCAAATATAGCCCCCCCCATGTGCCAGGTACACATACACCCCCACCAGTGCCATATATGCCCCCTCAGTGCACATATGCTCCCCCAGTGTGTGCCCCCGCTCCCCCAGTGCCCCCCCCACGCTCCCCCTCTGTTTTGCGCTCGAGGGACACGGAGGTCGCAGCGCGCGCCTCTCCTGTGTCCCTCCTGGGTTTCCGGCGTGTCTGTTAAAGGAAGTGCCGGTTCGTGAGCCAATCGGAGCTCACGAACGGCACTTCCTTTATTAGACCCGCCGGAGACCCAGGAGGGACACAGGAGAGGCGCGCGCTGTGCCCTCCGTGTCCCTCCTTACTGCAGGGAGGGTTAGTGAGAGCAGATTGACATGCAGACGCTCGTCCGCATGTCAATCTGCGCTAAATCAGTGGCTCCCCCGCAGCACCTCGCCCCCAAGCCACCGCGAGGGCTGCGGGGGCAGTAGTTACGCCACTGATTGTATGGTGGAATTATTAAACTCACTTAGTGCAGCTGGACTGCCAGCGTACAGCACTGCACTGACAGTTGGTGTTCCCGTCATGCTTCATGAACTTGACTCTGCCCAAGTTATACAACAGAACCTGACTTAAAGTGACTGCTCTGCAGAGGAACCTAATTGAGGCAGAGATTCTAACGGGATGTGGTGCAGGTGAGACTGTGTTTATACCATGTATAGCCCTTATCCCCATCAATTTTCCTTTTCAATCCAAGCCCCTGCAGTTCCTGTATGCATCTTCTTCACTATAATGATCAACAAGTCACAGGGACAAACACCCAGGGCTGCAGGCGGAGATCGTAGGACCAGCTGCTTCTCCCATGGGAAGCTTTACGTGGCTTGATCAATGTTAGTAGCCCCAAGCATCTTTTTGTGTTAGTGCCTGAAGAAAAACTGCAAACATTGTTTACAAAGGAATGTTGTGATCAATGTGTACAGTATAAAATATAGTATACATCACAATGCTAGATGCCACATCTGCTTTGTAAAATTAGTTCTGCTGAGCAATAACAGATATCCACATGAGCAAAGCCGCGAACAGACGCTAGGTTAAAATAATATTCTCATCTGAATGTAATAGTGTGACAGGACGGTACCGTACGAAAGCACTCGCCGCTTTCGCGTCCCGTCGGCTGCGCACAGAATGGAAAGTCAAGCCGCACGAGGCCTGACCACATAGGGGATTCCCGCTTACCGTCAGTAACTGCCTGTTACTGACTCCACCCACTGCGCTGTGGGCGGGTTCTCGCTGCCACCACCAAACTCCTAACCTGCCATGGCGTTTGGAACCACGGTTCTGCTCTGTATGTGCCGACGCACTGCTTTACCACAGCTGTGTGGTGCTGACGAATCCCCACTAGCCACTTGCTAGGCCTCTACCGGTAGCTGGCGGAAGGCGGAGCTTGGAGACGCTAGGTGCTTCCCTGGACAGCTGGAGGACGGGGCTAGGTTTGGCCTAACCCTGTTGGTCACAAGATGAAGCAGTCTTCTTGAGGCAAAGATGTTTATTTGCTCAATAGTTCTAAAGAGAACCCTTCCCTATTGCTAGGGGCAACAGCATATAATCAGATGTTTCAGCAGAATAAAGATGGTACAACTACAACTCTGGAGGCACGCAGGTCTCCTTTTTATGTCAGTTTTCCACACAGTACCACAGGGGGGTAAGCCCTCCCTGTCTTCTCCAACCAATCAGGTTATCTTACAAAATACCAATAAATCACATTTTACAAGGATATAAGTGCAATAAAACAATATCCTCCTTCCTGTCACCCAGACAACGTTTGGTATCAGATTAACATTCACTATTGATAAATTTATCACATATCTTCAAAATACAGATGTTTCTGGTCATTCCCATCTCCAGGCAATCCCAGTGTTTAAGATTACAACAGGAATGGCTACAATACAAACAAACGGTCTTCCTTCCTTTATCTTCCATTTAGGGATCGTATATCAAATCGCCTACATGAAACAAGTTCCAAGCCCATAAACCCAGTGATTAGCATCTCTCTCTAAGGAACTTACACATCAAAAGGTATTGTCCTTCACACCTCACTGCTAGGACAGGACCATTAGCATGCCACTTCCTATTTCCAGAGGATAAGAGATGCTTATTCAGTAACTGCATTTTTCCTTTAAATACATTTCATTTAAACACGTGTTTCCCTTTAAATATACACCAAGCCTGTCTTGAATATAAAATAAATACAGTTAAACATGCCTTCCTGCAATGGTGCACAGAGCACTACATATGACATGTTAAAAGTAAAACACATCATTAAACAAACTTTTAAACAGTCCGTAACATGGCGCCGGGCACGAGGGTTAACCCCTTCAGTGCCGCACACGCCATTACACGTGTGGTTGGCTAGTCTCTCCGGCCACATTCCTCCCCCCCCATTCAAGCGGGTCAACCAGGGACCCATGTCCCAACGATTTGGGTCCTGGTCCCGCAGTCCCTTGTGTTGAAGGGGACGCTACCTAGGGTGTGTAGGCTCCGGCCTAGACAGTTCATCCATAGTGCAGTGGGCCTCTCTTCGTGGGTGCACAATGTTCAAATAGTCCACCTGAAGTCCAAGTTCAAGGCTCCACCACAAAAGTCTGTCCAATTTCCCCAAGGTAGGTTGCAGCCACCTAACAGGTAGGTGGTAAGTCACCACGGTGGGGGGCCGGTTACAAACAAGTGCCACCCAAGGTGTCCCAATCGTGGCATACCCCACCTCCCACAATAGCAGTATACTGCTCAACCAGGCCACAGGGTGCTCCTGCCCATATGGCTCTTTCTGGCTTGGTACAGCTCCCAGTCCGTGCAGTGGCGCAATAGTTCGTAACACACAGTCCTGGTCAAGAATGTGCGCCATCAGCACTGGAGCGGGTACCCGAGCCTCCTTCAATGACTGGAATGCCAACTCGCAAGCGGGTGCAAAGTCCACTGACTTGGGAATGCCCTTCCTAGCCATCTCTGTCAAGGGGTTCACTACAGGACTAAAGTCAATGACAACATGTCCGTAGGGCCTTACAGGTTCTAAGGTCGGTACCGGTCTGGGTGATGTGGGCCGGGGACAGCCTCTGGTTGCCTCCACCCCCTCTGGGTTGGGCCTACCCCTGTCTCCTCCCACATGGTGCCCCAGGCACTGCACCTCCGTCATACCTAACTGGCAACTGTCTGCCCTAACCGTCAGACCTGCCCTCCAATCCTCCTCCGTCGACCTATGACTCGGGAAACCTACCCTGTCACCTAGGCCTACTCTTCCCTCCTCGTCCGCTACCTGTGCCACAGTGATGGCGGCCAGACCACCAGCCTCTGGATCCTGTGTGGCATCCACTACAGGGAGGCTGCATGTCTTCCCCAATCTACTGTGCACAGGCAGGGGACCTGCTATGTCCACAGCAACTTGCTGCAAGGGTTCTCCTATGGGCAGAGGCCCAGAGACAACACAACCGCTGGAGTGCCCCGGCTGCCAACGCATGGCACCAGCCTTACATGTGGTCTGGGCGTCATCCGACATTCCAGACCAGGGTAAGCTCTGTGTCAGGCACTTCAGGGTACGGTCTGTCTCCGGGTTGCTGTCCAAAGGGGTTTCGCTGGCAACCGACACCGGTTGCGCAGGAACGTTCCCTGAGGGGACCAGTTGGACACATTCCCTATCTGGTCTAACCCCTCCCACTTTCCTGGCTACCCTGTACCTTATCCCTTCCCGCCAGGTCAAACTTCCTGCCCCAACCCTGTCAAGGCCGCTGCCAGAGTGGCGCCTCATGCCTTTTGGGGATGGGTCAGAGAGTTGAGCCTCCCTAAACTCCTGCCTGTGGCCCTCAATCTCTCCTAAATTGGGACACTCTACAGGGGATCTAGGTGGGGACTACTAGGGTCAGTCTGGTAGGGGTCAGTAATGGAAAAATCAGTGTGGTTTCTCATACTCACCGCCGGAGTTGGCAAACCACTTGGGTCAGGAGCATCATTGGGCACCCCCACAGGATCACACGAGCTGGAACCGACATCCTCTGCGTTGCTAGGGGACGTAGGCATACCAGAGGCAAAAGGCATGCGGGGTCGATGTACTGATCTAGCCGCTGTGATCTTTTCCTCTGGGCTGGTTGATGCTGTGGTTGGCTGTGCTGGTAGTTGTCTAGCAGCTGTAGTCTTTTCCTCTGGGCTGGGCGGTGCTGGAGTAGCTGATGTCAATGGTGGTTTTGGAACTTGACTCCGGGGAATGGCGCCAACAAACGTAGTGACGATCCCACCACCCAGATCATTTCCTAGGACCACATCAGTTGGGAGACCATCCATGACGGCAACTTCTCGCAACTCTGGTCCAGCTCCCCAGTCCAGGTAGACTCTTGCCATGGGAACCGCTTTTTCTGTTCCTTCTGCCAGGGTGATCGTGGCAGTGCGACCCTGCAATACTGCAGCAGGATCTATAAGGTGGGGGCTCACCACAGTGATTGAGGCCCCAGAGTCTCTTAGGCCTTCTCCCTGCAGAGGTCCCACGTGGACTGGCTGCAGGTGCCTCCACATGTTGTGTAGGGGCTGTTTGGCCATGCAGGTGACTCTCTCCGCAGAGTGCACCTGTCTCTCGCCACACTCCATCGGACTGACTGGAGGGGGAACAGTCTCTGTAGGCTCATCTCCTCTCGCCAAACAAGCGATCCGGGCTCCAGCACTCGGATTTGGGGCACGAGTCTGGGGTGCTTGGGATGCAGGACAGTTCATCCTCAGATGTCCGATTTTCCCACAGCCGTAGCACTTCTTCTCCAGTCGTGGCACCGATGATCTCTGATCAGTTGCAGGGACGCTGCGGTGCGGTTGCTGGCCAAGAGCACCCGGGTTGGAAGATGCTTGTCTTTGGGGTTGATGAGCTGAAGAGGGGGGTCCCCTTGGTGGTACAGTCTTTTGGAGCTGGCTGCTCGCTGGGCGCTTCTGGCTCCGTGGCCGAATTGCCACATACTTGTCTGCTAACTGGGCAGCCATCTTTAAGCTGGGTGGCTCCCGATCTAGCACCCACTCCTTCACTTCTTGGGCGCACCTGCGGTAGAACTGTTCCCTGCAGATCAGGTCGATCAGTGCGTCCCACGTAGTGGCTTCCGAATCCTTCACCCACTTCACCACGTACTGCCGCAGCTGGGTGGCGAACTGCTCATGGGTGCTGCTAGGATTCTTGGGCAAGTCTCTGAACTTCTTCCTGTGAGACTCTGGAGTGATGAAGAATTGCTGGAGGAGGGCCTTCGCGACTTCGTCGTAGTTCCCACAGTCCTCCGTCGCCACTCCTCGATAGGCCTCCAAGGCCTCTCCATGCAGAGTGGGCACAAGGTGTCTCACCCACTCTGACTTGGGTAGATCGTGTAGTTTACAAGTCCTTTCAAAAACTTGCAAATGTCCATCAATGTCCCCATCACTGTCTGCAAACTTGGCAAACTGAATACGTCCTGACCTGTGTACAACAGCTGACAACGGCTCCCGGGGTACCACGGCCTGTGGTGCCCGCTCATCACGCCACATCTGGATGATGATCAAGCGCTCTTGCTCCGTTGCCCTTTCCCCCAATTCCGCTAGCCGATCTGCTAGGGTATCCGGGCCGCCCCCCCTGGGACGTTGGGATCCTGGCCCTGCTAGGGATTGCTGGGAAACATTGCTGCTGTGAGAGAGGGCGGGGCTTGTGGTTCTCACCGGTTCCTTACGAAGGTCCACTGTTGGGCCGTCCTCTGCGATGCTGACGCCGTCAGTGCTTTCCACCTCCGCCCGATGAGACTCCTCCACGCTCCTGAGCGCCGCCTTCATGACGCTTCTGGACGCGTTGGAAGGGATATCCACACCCTTCCCCTGGCATACGATCTCCAGATCCTCCTTGGACATTCCGCTGAATTCCGCCATCTTGTGCGTTCTCCTGCGCTGCAGTTACTCCTCTCCTGAGTAACTCGGCTTCTCCAATCGGGTGATGAAAAGCCGCCTGGGAATATCCCACCGCTGCCACCAATTTCTGTGACAGGACGGTACCGTACGAAAGCACTCGCCGCTTTCGCGTCCCGTCGGCTGCGCACAGAATGGAAAGTCAAGCCGCACGAGGCCTGACCACATAGGAGATTCCCGCTTACCGTCAGTAACTGCCTGTTACTGACTCCACCCACTGCGCTGTGGGCGGGTTCTCGCTGCCACCACCAAACTCCTAACCTGCCGTGGCGTTTGGAACCACGGTTCTGCTCTGTATGTGCCGACGCACTGCTTTACCACAGCTGTGTGGTGCTGACGAATCCCCACTAGCCACTTGCTAGGCCTCTACCGGTAGCTGGCGGAAGGCGGAGCTTGGAGACGCTAGGTGCTTCCCTGGACAGCTGGAGGACGGGGCTAGGTTTGGCCTAACCCTGTTGGTCACAAGATGAAGCAGTCTTCTTGAGGCAAAGATGTTTATTTGCTCAATAGTTCTAAAGAGAACCCTTCCCTATTGCTAGGGGCAACAGCATATAATCAGATGTTTCAGCAGAATAAAGATGGTACAACTACAACTCTGGAGGCACGCAGGTCTCCTTTTTATGTCAGTTTTCCACACAGTACCACAGGGGGGTAAGCCCTCCCTGTCTTCTCCAACCAATCAGGTTATCTTACAAAATACCAATAAATCACATTTTACAAGGATATAAGTGCAATAAAACAATATTCTCCTTCCTGTCACCCAGACAACGTTTGGTATCAGATTAACATTCACTATTGATAAATTTATCACATATCTTCAAAATACAGATGTTTCTGGTCATTCCCATCTCCAGGCAATCCCAGTGTTTAAGATTACAACAGGAATGGCTACAATACAAACAAACGGTCTTCCTTCCTTTATCTTCCATTTAGGGATCGTATATCAAATTGCCTACATGAAACAAGTTCCAAGCCCATAAACCCAGTGATTAGCATCTCTCTCTAAGGAACTTACACATCAAAAGGTATTGTCCTTCACACCTCACTGCTAGGACAGGACCATTAGCATGCCACTTCCTATTTCCAGAGGATAAGAGATGCTTATTCAGTAACTGCATTTTTCCTTTAAATACATTTCATTTAAACACGTGTTTCCCTTTAAATATACACCAAGCCTGTCTTGAATATAAAATAAATACAGTTAAACATGCCTTCCTGCAATGGTGCACAGAGCACTACATATGACATGTTAAAAGTAAAACACATCATTAAACAAACTTTTAAACAGTCCGTAACATGGCGCCGGGCACGAGGGTTAACCCCTTCAGTGCCGCACACGCCATTACACGTGTGGTTGGCTAGTCTCTCCGGCCACAAATAGTTTTAAATAATAAGTGAAATCACATTTCCCTTAGGTCAGTCATATAAAAGACAACAGGGGCCACAAACCAGAAATAACTTGTCTTGGCCAGTCTGGTGGAGTGTGTGAGGTCATGCTGATGTCATAATGGCAACTGCATATATCAGGGCTGTGCTGTTGCTGTCTCTCACATATTCCTCCAAAGGCCTGGGACCGCATAGCACACTGGCAGAAGATTAGTGACTGGACAAAAATTAGGGCAGTTTAGCTTGAATCATCAGCAGACTTTTAGCATGACTACTATGATACAGGTTGAGTATCCCACATAAAAATATTCCGAAATACGGAATATTCCGAAATACGGAATTTTCTCAGTGAGACTGAGATAGAGAAACCTTTGTTTCTGATGGTTCAATGTACACAATCTTTGTTTAATACACAAAGTTGTTAAAAATATTGTATTAAATGACCTTCAGGCTGTGTGTATACGGTAAATATGAAACATAAATGAATTGTGTGAATGTACTAGAGATGTGCACCGGACATTTTTCGGGTTTTGGGTTTTGGGTTTGGATTCGGTTCTGCGGTTGTGTTTTGGATTCGGACGCGTTTTGGCAAAACCTCCCTTAAGAATTTTCCTCGGATTTGGGCGCGTTTTGGATTTGGGTGTTTTTTTAAAAAAAAACCTCAAAAACAGCTTAAATCATAGAATTTGGGGGCAATTTTGATCCTATAGTGTTATTAACCTCAATAACCATAATTTCCACTCATTTTTAGTCTATTCTGAACACCTCACAATATTATTTTTAGTCCTAAAACTTGCACCAAGGTCGCTGGATGACTAAGCTAAGCGACCCAAGTGGGCGGCACAAACACCTGGCCCATCTAGGAGTGGCACTGCAGTGTCAGACAGGATGGCACTTGAAAAAATGGTCCCCAAACATCACATGATGCAAAGATAAATAAAAAAAAAAGAGGTGCAAGATGGAATTGTCCTTGGGCCCTCCCACCCACCCTTATGTTGTATAAACAGGACATGCACACTTTAACAAACCCATAATTTCAGCTACAGGGTCTGCCACACGACTGTGGCTGAAATGACTGGTTTGTTTGGGCCCCCACCAAAAAAGAAGCAATCAATCTCTCCTTGCACAAACTGGCTCTACAGAGGCAAGATGTCCACCTCCTCCTCATCGTCCGATTCCTCACCTCTTTCACTGTGTACATCCCCCTCCTCACAGAGTATTAATTCATCCCCACTGGAATCCACCATCTCAGGTCCCAGTGTACTTTCTGGAGGCAATTGCTGGTAAATATCTCCATGGAGGAATGTATTATAATTCATTTTGATGAACATCATCTTCTCCACATTTTCTGGAAGTAACCTCCTACACCAATCGCTGACAAGGTGACCGGCTGCACTAAACACTCTTTCGGAGTACACACTGGAGGGGGGGCAACTTAGGTAAATTAAAGCCAGTTTGTGCAAGGGCCTCCAAATTGCCTCTTTTTCCTGCCAGTATATGTACGGACTGTCTGACATGCCTACTTGGATGCTGTCACTCATATAATCCTCCACCATTCTTTCAATGGTGACAGAATCATATGCAGTGACAGTAGACGAAATGTCAGTAATCGTTGGCAGGTCCTTCAGTCCGGATCAGATGTCAGCACTTGCTCCTGACTGCCCTGCATCACCGCCAGCGGGTGGTTTTGGAAATGTTATCCTTTTCCTGGCAGCTCCAGTGGCGGTAGAAAATGAAGGAGGAGCTGTTGGCGGGTCACGTTCCGCTTGACTTGACAAGTGTCTCACCAGCAGGTCTTTGAACATCTGCAGACTTGTGTCTGCCGGAAAGAGATATACAATGTAGGCTTTAAACCTAGAATCGAGCACGGTGGCCAAAATGTAGTGCCCTGATTTCAACAGATTGACCACCCGTGAATCCTGGTTAAACGAATGATGGGCTACATCCACAAGTCCCACATGCCTAGCGGAATCCCTTTATCTTAGCTCCTCCATCAATCTCTCCAGCTGCTTCTGCAAAAGCCTGATGAGGGGAATGACCTGACTTAGGCTGGCAGTGTCTGAACTGACTTCGTGTGTGGCAAGTTCAAAGGGTTGGAGAACCTTGCACAACGTTGAAATCATTCTCCACTGCGCTTGAGTCAGGTGCATTCAGGGTCAGACTGGCCCACAGGGGAACAGGGGAAACCACCGGTGAACCCTACTGCCTGTGGGCCCTCCTCCTCCTCTAGGGATCAAGTTCAAGACTATCCTAGTGCACTGGATTTATGCATTATACATATGTTACATTATGCTTCACAATAATTTGGTTTATTATATATTTACCAAGGGGCACAGAACATGTAATGGTTAGTCAAACCTCTGTGGTGGCTGGTCACGCCCCCACTGGAACTTGGCCACACCCTTAAGCATGGGCCCCTATAACAGCATTCCCCCGGTGGGCCCTTCATGCCCCAATCCGACACTGGGTGCATTCCCCCTCCTTTGCCTATATCGTAGGCAGATGTATAGGCTTGAATGGCCTTTTGCTGCTCCTCCATCCTCTGAAGCATATAGAGGGTTGAATTCCACCTAGTAACCACCTCTTGCTTCAGCTGATGGCAGGGCATGTTCATGAGTGTTTGCTGTTGCTCCAGTCTTCGGCACGCGGTGGCTGAATGCCGAAAATGGCCCGCAATTCTTTAAGCAACTGACAGCATCTCCATTACGCCCCTGTCGTTTTTTTAAAAATTCTGCTCCACCAAATTCATTGTATGTGCAAAACATGGGACGTGCTGGAATTTGCCCACATGTAATACACGCACAATATTGGTGGCGTTGTCCGATGTCACAAATCCCCAGGAGAGTCCAATTGGGGTAAGCCAATCTGCGATGATGTTCCTCAGTTTCCGTAAGAGGTTGTCAGCTGTGTGCCTCTTATGGAAAGCGGTGATACAAAGCATAGCCTTCCTAGGAACATGTTGGCGTTTGCGAGATGCTGCTACTGTTGCCACTGCTGCTGTTGTTGCTGCTGGAGGCAATACTTCTACCCAGTGGGCTGTCACAGTCATATAGTCCTTAGTCTGCCCTGCACCACTTGTCCACATGTCCGTGGTTAAGTGGACACTGGGTACAACTGCATTTTTTAGGACACTGGTGACTCTTTTTCTGACGTCTGTGTACATTCTCGGTATTGCCTGCCTAGAGAAGTGGAACCTAGAAGGGATTTGGTACCGGAGACACACTACCTCAAGCAATTCTCTAAGTCCCTGTGAACTAATGGTGGATATCGGATGCACGTCTAACACCAACATAGTTGTCAAGGCCTCAGTTATCCGCTTTGCAACAGGATGACTGCTGTTATATTTCATCTTCCTCGCAAAGGACTGTTGGACAGTCAATTGCTTACTGGAAGTAGTACAAGTGGTCTTCCGACTTCCCCTCTGGGATGATGATCGACTCCCAGCAGCAACAACAGCTTGGGTACAAGAGGAAGAAGGGATTTAGTTGTCAGTGAACTGCTTCCGCTGTCACCCAAAGTTTTTGAACTTGTCAATGACTTCTGATGAATGCGCTCCAGGTGACATATAAGGGAGGATGTTCCTAGGTCAGGCTTTTTCAACCAGTGTGCCGTGGCACACTAGTGTGCCACGACCAGTTGCAAGGTGTGCCGCGGAGCCAGAGCAGCTTCCTGCGCCTTCAGAATGAACTGTTGTCCCGGGCTCTTCTTAGAGGATCAGTCGTGCTCTGGCCATGACCTATGCCTTGAAAACGAAGTGATATCAAAGGTCACGGTTGCCTCGTCTCACCACCCAGCCAGCCCACCCGCCTGCATACACATCTTCCAGTTCCCACCTGCATACACAGCTTTCCTTGCCCACCCACATCCACACCTGCCCGACCGCCCGCTGCTCAGTATTTGCAGAACTCCACTATGAACAACCCCCGCCACTGAGGGACAGGGAGGAGGACAGCTGATAATTTGTTATTTTATTTCTCCTGTGGGGAACAATAGGATTTCAATAGAATTTATGTGGGGAGAATAAGGATCTATGGGGGAACAATGTGAATAATTCATGTGGGAAGCAAAAGGATTTATGTGGGGAGCAATGTGACTGATTTTTTCTGTGTAGGCCAATGTATGTGTGGATTTTTTTATTTTTTTACTGTGAGGGCCAATGTGTATGTTTTGTTTTTTTCTGTGGGGAACTGATGGTGTGCCTTGGCAATTTTAAAATATTGTTTGGTGTGCTGCGAGTAAAAAAAAGTTGAAAATCACTGTCCTAGGTGGTTAACATCCTTACCCCTACTTATTACAGCTTGACAAAGGCAACACATGGCTTGACACCTGTTGTCCGCATTTCTGTTAAAATAATTCCACACCGAAGAGGTGATTTTTTTTGTATTTTGACCAGGCATGTCAATGGCCATATTCATCCCACGGACAACAGGTGTCTCCCCGGGTGCCTGACTTAAACAAACCACCTCTTCTTCAGAATCCTCCTTGTCAATTTCCTCCTCAGTGCCAGCAACACACATATCCTCATCCTGGTGTACTTCTACAGTGACATGTTCGATTTGAATATCAGGAACTGGACTGTGGGTGCTCCTTCCAGCACTTGCAGGGGGCGTGCAAATGGTGGAAGGAGCCACCTCTTCCCGTCCAGTGTTGGGAAGGTCAGGCATCGCAACCGACACAATTGGACTCTCCTTGGGGATTTGTGATTTAGAAGAACGCACAGTTCTTTGCTGTGCTTTTGCCAGCTTAACTCTTTTCATTTTTCTAGCGGGAGGATGAGTGCTTCGATCCTCATATGAAGCTGAACCACTAGCCAAGAACATAGGCCAGGGCCTCAGCCGTTCCTTGCCACTCCGTGTCGTAAATGGCATATTGGCAACTTTACGCTTCTCAGACGATTTTAATTTAGATTTTTGGGTCAATTTACTGAACTTTTGTGTTATGGATTTTACATGCTCTCTACTATGACATTGGGCCTTGGCCTTGGCAGACGACGTTGATGGCATTTCATCGTCTCTGCCATGACTAGTGTTAGCAGCTTCAGCACTAGGTGGAAGTGGATCTTGATCTTTCCCTATTTTACCCTCCAAAATTTTTTTAATGTGTGGAATTATATGCCAGTAATATATCTGGAATTAGACGGCAGTAATGTTTTGAATTAGATACCACTAGATAGATACCAGATACCACTGTGACTGGAATGAATATGACAGGACACTACCACAGCACCCTACAGCAGCAATATGCAGCACAAGACACTGGACTTTTAGTAATGTACTGTAATATACTGGTCACCACAATGCAGCAGCAAGACAATGAGCGCTGATGAGGATACTAGAACTGACACTGGGCAGCGAGAACAGCACTGGACTATTGTACTGTAGTATACTGGTCACCACAATGCAGCACAAGACAATGAGTAGTGATACTGAGCACTGATGAAGATACTAGAACTGACACTGGGCAGCGAGAACAGCACTGGACTATTGTACTGTAGTATACTGGTCACCACAATGCAGCCCAAGACAATGGGGGTCATTCCGAGTTGATCGCTAGCTGCCGTTGTTCGCAGCGCAGCGATCAGGCTAAAATTCTGCATTTCTGCGCACGCATATGGGCCGCAGTGTGCACGCACGGCGTACTTTCACAAAAAAACTATGCAGTTTCACACAAGGCCGAGTGACTCTTTTCAGTCGCTCTGCTGATCGGTGAGTGATTGACATAAATGGGGCGTTTCTGGGAGGTAACTGACCATTTTCCGGGAGTGTGCTTAAAAATGCAGGCGTGTCAGTTGAAAACGCAGGAGTGCCTGGGGAAATGGGGGAGTGGCTGGCCGAACGCAGGGCGTGTATGTGACGTCAAAACAGGAACTAAACTGTCTGAACTGATCGCAAGGTAGGAGTAGGTCTGGAGCTACATAGAAACTGAATGAAAAAAAATACCAGCAGAACTGCGAACCTTTCGGTCGCACTTCTGCTAAGCTAAGATACACTCCCAGAGGGCTGCGGCTTAGCGTTTGCACTGCTGCTAAAAGCAGCTAGCGAGCGATCAACTCGGAATTTGGGCCAATGAGTAGTGATACCGAGCACTGATGAAGATACTAGAACTGACACTGGGCAGCGAGAACAGCACTGGACTATTGTACTGTAGTAGTATACTGGTCACCACAATGCAGCACAAGACAATGAGCAGTGATACTGAGCACTGATGAGGATACTAGAACTGACACTGGGCAGCGAGAACAGCACTGGACTATTGTACTGTAGTATACTGGTCACCACAATGCAGCAGCAAGACAATGAGTATCGATACTGAGCACTGATGAGGATACTAGAACTGACACTGGGCAGCGAGAACAGCACTGGACTATTGTACTGTAGTATACTGGTCACCACAATGCAGCACAAGACAATGAGTAGTGATACTGAGCACTGATGAGGATACTAGAACTGACACTGGGCAGCGAGGACAGCACTGGACTATTGTACTGTAGTATACTGGTCACCACAATGCAGCACAAGACAATGAGTAGTGATACTGAGCACTGATGAGGATACTAGAACTGATACTGGGCAGCGAGGACAGCACTGAACTATTGTACTGTAGTATACTGGTCACCACAATGCAGCCCAAGACAATGAGTATTGAAACTGAGCACTGATGAGGATACTAGAACTGACACTGGGCAGCAAGAACAGCACTGGACTATTGTACTGTAGTATACTGGTCACCATAATGTAGCACAAGACAATGAGTAGTGAAACTGAGCACTGATGAGGATACTAGAACTGACACTGAGCAGCAAGATGCAGCACTGGACTATTGTACTGCAGTATACTGGTCACCACAATGCAGCACAAGACAATGAGTAGTGATACTGAGCACTGATGAGGATACTAGAACTGACACTGGGCAGCGAGGACAGCACTGGACTATTGTACTGTAGTATACTGGTCACCACAATGCAGCACAAGACAATGAGTAGTGATACTGAGCACTGATGAGGATACTAGAACTGACACTGTGCAGCGAGAACAGCACTGGACTATTGTACTGTAGTAGTATACTGGTCACCACAATGCAGCAGCAAGACAATGAGCACTAATGAGGATACTTGAACTGACACTGGGCAGTGAGAACAGCACTGGACTATTGTACTGTAGTATACTGGTCACCACAATGCAGCACAAGATAATGAGCACTGATATTGAGCTGATATTGAGCTGATATAGAGCTTTTTACTCAGAGAACGTAGCCACGTCCTCTCGCTATCTCGACAATGCACGAGTGAAAATGGCGGTGACGCGCGGCTCTTTATATGGAATCCGAATCTCGCGAGAATCCGACAGCGGGATGATGACGTTTTGCCCTGTTCAGGTTTACCGATTAAGGCGGGAAGAACCGAGGCTGCCTTGGACCCGTGTAAACCACGTGAAGTCTGGTGGGGTTCGGATGTCGGAGAACCGAACCCACTCATCTATAGAATGTACATAAACTTTGTATAATGTACAAAGTTATTAAAAATATTGGCTAAAATGACTTTCAGGCTGTGTGTATAAGTTGTACATGAAACATAAATGCATTCTGTGCTTAGACTTAGGTCCCATCGCCATGATATCTCATTATCAGTAGAGATGTGCACTTGAAATTTTTCGGGTTTTGTGTTTTGGTTTTGGGTTCGGTTCCGCGGCCGTGTTTTGGGTTCGACCGCGTTTTGGCAAAACCTCACCGAATTTTTTTTGTCGGATTCGGGTGTGTTTTGGATTTGAGTGTTTTTTTTAAAAAACACTAAAAAACAGCTTAAATCATAGAATTTGGCGGTCATTTTGATCCCAAAGTATTATTAACCTCAAAAACCATAATTTCCACTCATTTTCAGTCTATTCTGAATACCTCACACCTCACAATATTATTTTTATTCCTAAAATTTGCACCTAGGTCGCTGGATGACTAAGCTAAGCGACCCTAGTGGCCGACACAAACACCGTGCCCATCTAGGAGTGGCACTGCAGTGTCACGCAGGATGGCCCTTCCAAAAAACACTCCCCAAACAGCACATGACGCAAAGAAAAAAAGAGGCGCAATGAGGTAGCTGTGTGAGTAAGATAAGCGACCCTAGTGGCCGACACAAACACCGGGCCCATCTAGGAGTGGCACTGCAGTGTCACGCAGGATGGCCCTTCCAAAAAACCCTCCCCAAACAGCACATGACGCAAAGAAAAAAAGAGGCGCAATGAGGTAGCTGTGTGAGTAAGATGAGCGACCCTAGTGGCCGACACAAACACCGGGCCCATCTAGGAGTGGCACTGCAGTGTCACGCAGGATGGCCCTTCCAAAAAACCCTCCCCAAACAGCACATGACGCAAAGAAAAAAAGAGGCGCAATGAGGTAGCTGTGTGAGTAAGATAAGCGACCCTAGTGGCCGACACAAACACCGTGCCCATCTAGGAGTGGCACTGCAGTGTCACGCAGGATGGCCCTTCCAAAAAACCCTCCCCAAACAGCACATGACGCAAAGAAAAAAAGAGGCGCAATGAGGTAGCTGTGTGAGTAAGATAAGCGACCCTAGTGGCCGACACAAACACCGGGCCCATCTAGGAGTGGCACTGCAGTGTCACGCAGGATGGCCCTTCCAAAAAACCCTCTCCAAACAGCACATGACGCAAAGAAAAAAGAGGCGCAATGAGGTAGCTGTGTGAGTAAGATAAGCGACCCTAGTGGCCGACACAAACACCGTGCCCATCTAGGAGTGGCACTGCAGTGTCACGCAGGATGGCCCTTCCAAAAAACATTCCACAAACAGCACATGACGCAAAGAAAAATTAAAGAAAAAAGAGGTGCAAGATGGAATTGTCCTTGGGCCCTCCCACCCACCCTTATGTTGTATAAACAGGACATGCACACTTTAACCAACCCATCATTTCAGTGACAGGGTCTGCCACACGACTGTGACTGAAATGACGGGTTGGTTTGGACCCCCACCAAAAAAGAAGCAATTAATCTCTCCTTGCACAAACTGGCTCTACAGAGGCAAGATGTCCACCTCATCATCATCCTCCGATATATCACCGTGTACATCCCCCTCCTCACAGATTATCAATTCGTCCCCACTGGAATCCACCATCTCAGCTCCCTGTGTACTTTGTGGAGGCAATTGCTGCTGGTCAATGTCTCCACGGAGGAATTGATTATAATTCATTTTAATGAACATCATCTTCTCCACATTTTCTGGATGTAACCTCGTATGCCGATTGCTGACAAGGTGAGCGGCGGCACTAAACACTCTTTCGGAGTACACACTTGTGGGAGGGCAACTTAGGTAGAATAAAGCCAGTTTGTGCAAGGGCCTCCAAATTGCCTCTTTTTCCTGCCAGTATAAGTACGGACTGTGTGACGTGCCTACTTGGATGCGGTCACTCATATAATCCTCCACCATTCTTTCAATGGGGTGAGAATCATATGCAGTGACAGTAGACGACATGTCCGTAATCGTTGTCAGGTCCTTCAGTCCGGACCAGATGTCAGCATCAGCAGTCGCTCCAGACTGCCCTGCATCACCGCCAGCGGGTGGGCTCGGAATTCTGAGCCTTTTCCTCGCACCCCCAGTTGCGGGAGAATGTGAAGGAGGAGATGTTGACAGGTCGCGTTCCGCTTGACTTGACAATTTTCTCACCAGCAGGTCTTTCAACCCCAGCAGACTTGTGTCTGCCGGAAAGAGAGATCCAAGGTAGGCTTTAAATCTAGGATCGAGCACGGTGGCCAAAATGTAGTGCTCTGATTTCAACAGATTGACCACCCGTGAATCCTTGTTAAGCGAATTAAGGGCTCCATCCACAAGTCCCACATGCCTAGCGGAATCGCTCCGTGTTAGCTCCTCCTTCAATGTCTCCAGCTTCTTCTGCAAAAGCCTGATGAGGGGAATGACCTGACTCAGGCTGGCAGTGTCTGAACTGACTTCACGTGTGGCAAGTTCAAAGGGCATCAGAACCTTGCACAACGTTGAAATCATTCTCCACTGCGCTTGAGACAGGTGCATTCCACCTCCTATATCGTGCTCAATTGTATAGGCTTGAATGGCCTTTTGCTGCTCCTCCAACCTCTGAAGCATATAGAGGGTTGAATTCCACCTCGTTACCACTTCTTGCTTCAGATGATTGCAGGGCAGGTTCAGTAGTTTTTGGTGGTGCTCCAGTCTTCTGTACGTGATGCCTGTACGCCGAAAGTGTCCCGCAATTCTTCTGGCCACCGACAGCATCTCTTGCACGCCCCTGTCGTTTTTTAAAAAAATTCTGCACCACCAAATTCAAGGTATGTGCAAAACATGGGACGTGCTGGAATTTGCCCATATTTAATGCACACACAATATTGCTGGCGTTGTCCGATGCCACAAATCCACAGGAGAGTCCAATTGGGGTAAGCCATTCCGCGATGATCTTCCTCAGTTGCCGTAAGAGGTTTTCAGCTGTGTGCGTATTCTGGAAAGCGGTGATACAAAGCGTAGCCTGCCTAGGAAAGAGTTGGCGTTTGCGAGATGCTGCTACTGGTGCCGCCGCTGCTGTTCTTGCGGCGGGAGTCCATACATCTACCCAGTGGGCTGTCACAGTCATATAGTCCTGACCCTGCCCTGCTCCACTTGTCCACATGTCCGTGGTTAAGTGGACATTGGGTACAGCTGCATTTTTTAGGACACTGGTGAGTCTTTTTCTGAGGTCTGTGTACATTTTCGGTATCGCCTGCCTAGAGAAGTGGAACCTAGATGGTATTTGGTAACGGGGGCACACTACCTCAAGAAATTGTGTAGTTCCCTGTGAACTAACGGCGGATACCGGACGCACGTCTAACACCAACATAGTTGTCAAGGCCTCAGTTATCCGCTTTGCAGCAGGATGACTGCTGTGATATTTCATCTTCCTCGCAAAGGACTGTTGGACAGTCAATTGCTTACTGGAAGTAGTACAAGTGGTCTTCCGACTTCCCCTCTGGGATGACCATCGACTCCCAGCAGCAACAACAGCAGCGCCAGCAGCAGTAGGCGTTACACGCAAGGATGCATCGGAGGAATCCCAGGCAGGAGAGGAATCGTCAGAATTGCCAGTGACATGGCCTGCAGAACTATTGGCATTCCTGGGGAAGGAGGAAATTGACACTGAGGGAGTTGGTGGGGTGGTTTGCGTGAGCTTGGTTACAAGAGGAAGGGATTTACTGGTCAGTGGACTGCTTCCGCTGTCACCCAAAGTTTTTGAACTTGTCACTGACTTATTATGAATGCGCTGCAGGTGACGTATAAGGGAGGATGTTCCGAGGTGGTTAACGTCCTTACCCCTACTTATTACAGCTTGACAAAGGCAACACACGGCTTGACACCTGTTGTCCGCTTTTCTGTTGAAATACCTCCACACTGAAGAGCTGATTTTTTTGGTATTTTCACCAGGCATGTCAACGGCCATATTCCTCCCACGGACAACAGGTGTCTCCCCGGGTGCCTGACTTAAACAAACCACCTCACCATCAGAATCCTCCTGGTCAATTTCCTCCCCAGCGCTAGCAACACCCATATCCTCCTCATCCTGGTGTACTTCAACACTGACATCTTCAATCTGACTATCAGGAACTGGACTGCGGGTGCTCCTTCCAGCACTTGCAGGGGGCGTGCAAATGGTGGAAGGCGCATGCTCTTCACGTCCAGTGTTGGGAAGGTCAGGCATCGCAACCGACACAATTGGACTCTCCTTGTGGATTTGGGATTTCGAAGAACGCACAGTTCTTTGCGGTGCTTTTGCCAGCTTGAGTCTTTTCAGTTTTCTAGCGAGAGGCTGAGTGCTTCCATCCTCATGTGAAGCTGAACCACTAGCCATGAACATAGGCCAGGGCCTCAGCCGTTCCTTGCCACTCCGTGTGGTAAATGGCATATTGGCAAGTTTACGCTTCTCCTCCGACAATTTTATTTTAGGTTTTGGAGTCCTTTTTTTACTGATATTTGGTGTTTTGGATTTGACATGCTCTGTACTATGACATTGGGCATCGGCCTTGGCAGACGACGTTGCTGGCATTTCATCGTCTCGGCCATGACTAGTGGCAGCAGCTTCAGCACGAGGTGGAAGTGGATCTTGATCTTTCCCTAATTTTGGAACCTCAACATTTTTGTTCTCCATATTTTAATAGGCACAACTAAAAGGCACCTCAGGTAAACAATGGAGATGGATGGATACTAGTATACTTATGGATGGACTGCCGAGTGCCGACACAGAGGTAGCTACAGCCGTGGACTACCGTACTGTGTCTGCTGCTAATATAGACTGGATGATAATGAGATGAAATCAATATATATATTTATGTATGTATATATAATATCACTAGTACTGCAGCCGGACAGGTAGATAATATATTTATTAGGTAATGATGACTGATGACGGACCTGCTGGACACTGTCAGCTCAGCAGCACCGCAGACTGCTACAGTAAGCTACTATACTATAGTAGTATGTACAAAGAAGAAAGAAAAAAAAAAACCACGGGTAGGTGGTATACAATTATGGATGGACTGCCGAGTGCCGACACAGAGGTAGCTACAGCCGTGGACTAACGTACTGTGTCTGCTGCTAATATAGACTGGATGATAATGAGATGAAATCAATATATATATATATATATATGTATGTATATATAATATCACTAGTACTGCAGCCGGACAGGTAGATAATATATTTATTAGGTAATGATGACTGATGACGGACCTGCTGGACACTGTCAGCTCAGCAGCACCGCAGACTGCTACAGTAAGCTACTATACTATAGTAGTATGTACAAAGAAGAAAGAAAAAAAAAACCACGGGTAGGTGGTATACAATTATGGATGGACAGCCGAGTGCCGACACAGAGGTAGCTACAGCCGTGGACTAACGTACTGTGTCTGCTGCTAATATAGACTGGATGATTGATAATGAGATGAAATCAATATATATATGTATGTATATATAATATCACTAGTACTGCAGCCGGACAGGTAGATAATATATTTATTAGGTAATGATGACTGATGACGGACCTGCTGGACACTGTCAGCTCAGCAGCACCGCAGACTGCTACAGTAAGCTACTATACTATAGTAGTATGTACAAAGAAGAAAGAAAAAAAAAACCACGGGTAGGTGGTATGCAATTATGGATGGACTGCCGAGTGCCGACACAGAGGTAGCTACAGCCGTGGACTAACGTACTGTGTCTGCTGCTAATATAGACTGGATGATTGATAATGAGATGAAATCAATATATATATGTATGTATATATAATATCACTAGTACTGCAGCCGGACAGGTAGATAATATATTTATTAGGTAATGATGACTGATGACGGACCTGCTGGACACTGTCAGCTCAGCAGCACCGCAGACTGCTACAGTAAGCTACTATACTATAGTAGTATGTACAAAGAAGAAAGAAAAAAAAAAACCACGGGTAGGTGGTATACAATTATGGATGGACTGCCGAGTGCCGACACAGAGGTAGCTACAGCCGTGGACTAACGTACTATGTCTGCTGCTAATATAGACTGGATGATTGATAATGAGATGAAATCAATATATATATGTATGTATATATAATATCACTAGTACTACAGCCGGACAGGTAGATAATATATTTATTAGGTAATGATGACTGATGACGGACCTGCTGGACACTGTCAGCTCAGCAGCACCGCAGACTGCTACAGTAAGCTACTATACTATAGTAGTATGTACAAAGAAGAAAGAAAAAAAAAAAAACACGGGTAGGTGGTATACAATTATGGATGGACTGCCGAGTGCCGACACAGAGGTAGCTACAGCCGTGGACTAACGTACTGTGTCTGCTGCTAATATAGACTGGATGATTGATAATGAGATGAAATCAATATATATATGTATGTATATATAATATCACTAGTACTGCAGCCGGACAGGTAGATAATATATTTATTAGGTAATGATGACTGATGACGGACCTGCTGGACACTGTCAGCTCAGCAGCACCGCAGACTGCTACAGTAAGCTACTATACTATAGTAGTATGTACAAAGAAGAAAGAAAAAAAAAAAAACACGGGTAGGTGGTATACAATTATGGATGGACTGCCGAGTGCCGACACAGAGGTAGCTACAGCCGTGGACTAACGTACTGTGTCTGCTGCTAATATAGAGTCTAGACTGGATGATAAATTATTGATAATGAGATGAAATCAATATAATATCACTAGTACTGCAGCCGAACAGGTACTATATATATTTATTATGTAATGACTGATGACGGACCTGCTGGACACTGTCAGGTCAGCACAGCACCGCAGACTGCTACAGTAAGCTACTATAGTAGTATGTATAAAGAAGAATGAAAAAAAAAAACCATGGGTAGGTGGTATACAATATTATATATATATATATATTATATACAATTATATATATATATATATATATATATATATATATATATATTAAACTGGTGGTGATTGATTATTAAACTGGTGGTCACTTCAGGTCACGTTGCAACTTGCAACTAGTACTCCGAGGCCTAAGCAGACAATCACAAAATATATTATTATACTGGTGGTCAGTGTGGTCACAACAATGGCAGTGTGGCACTGACTCTGGCAGCAAAAGTGTGCACTGTACGTTATATGTACTCCTGAGTCCTGCTCTCAGACTCTAACTGCTCCCCACTGTCAGTGTCTCCCCCACAAGTCAGATAATACACTTACAGTCACACTATCTAATCTATAAATATCACTTCAGCAAGTAGTATAGTAGTATACAGTATAGTAGTACTCCTCCTAATAATGCTCCCCAAAATACTGTGTCTCTCTCTTCTCTAAACGGAGAGGACGCCAGCCACGTCCTTTCCCTATGACTCTCAATGCACGTGTGAAAATGGCGGCGACGCGCGGCTCCTTATATAGAATCCGAGTCTCGCGATAGAATCCGAGCCTCGCGAGAATCCGACAGCGTGATGATGACGTTCGGGCGCGCTCGGGTTAGCCGAGCAAGGCGGGAAGATCCGAGCCTGCTCGGACCCGTGTAAAAAAACCTGAAGTTCGGGCGGGTTCGGATTCAGAGGAACCGAACCCGCTCATCTCTAATTATCAGTAGCGGATATTGCCACGGGCAAGCAGGACTTTTGCCCGGGGCGCCGCCTTCCAGAGGGCGCTGGCGCCTTCCGGAGGGCGCCGCACCATGGCAAGATCCGCTGCTACTGTGGTGCCCCCCGCTGCCCTGCTGTCCGCTGTGAAGGGAAACTAGACGCTACGCGTCTAGTTTCCCTTCCTGGAGAGGACCTTAACTGTAATGATGTGCGGTGCGCGTTGACGTCATCGCACACCGCACAGCAAATGTCCTCTCCACGAAGGGAAACTAGACGCTACACGTCTAGTTCCCTTCGTGGAGAGGACCTTTTACTGTGCGGTGCACAATGACATCATCGCGCATCGCACATCCTACTACAGTACAGGGGGCGTAATTGACCACGCCCCCTGTATGAAGCCACACCCCCTTATGCCGCCCGGGGCGCAAGAAGCCCCGGAACTGGCCCTGCTCAAAAATACGTTATCCAAAATACGTTATCCAAAATACTGCTGGTCCCAAGCATTTTGGATATGGGATACTTAACCTGTATATGACTTATAACCTTGGGGATAGCATAGTATTGGATAAAAACAAAATCTCACACCTACACTGACAGTGCTGTTACTTAACAACCACAAGTGGCTGCAAATTGGTCATTGGAGATATTTGAAGAGCGCTGTCTAGATGGGCCTATAATGTTCTAATTACAGGTAAATCCTTTATGTGCAGCCACACCTATTACATCTCCTTGGAGTTGTTTGGTGAGCCTATAATGTTGCAAATAAAATCTTTTACTCTCTCTTTCTGCCTGCCTAAATCCCAGTGTGCCAGTATTGCAGGCTGATCCATTTTAATTAATGTGCAGAGGTGTAAGAGAATCATATTGTGCTTTAATCATTACTTTTGTTTTTATCCAATACTATATACAGATGTAGACATGCTGATCATGACTACATCTGAGGGAAACGTGCACCCTCGACGCGGCTATGCGTGCCTGCGCCTAGCCGTTCCGAGCTGCGGCATTTGCCGCTCCCATTGATGCAAATGGGGCACACACACATCTTAGACGTCCAGACATATGCAGTGCGGTCGGGCCTAACAAGGCGCAATTGCGGTATGATGTAGCCATGATGACAATGGCTACATTTGTACAGCTGTAATCCCTGTTAGCATCAGAAATGAATGCTATGGTTTTTATGACTGTACCGTCCCCCCCACTCATCTTTTGCTCTCTTCTTTCACTCTCTCACCATTGACATGTAGGTGCGTTCTTCACCGGCCGGGTATTAGGTCAAAATAGCAGATGTGAGGTGACAGAACGGATTACTGGGTTAGTGCAAGGTTAGTGGGTGGGCGGGTGGTCTGGGCAAACTCTGCATATTTTCTTTATACCAAGAGGGACGGGCAGTCCTTCAGCCATGGGTCCCCAGAGGTTCCTCCACATAGGGTTTTTTCCTCTCCTGAGTGCTGAAGGATGACTCTTCATGAGTCATGATGCTTCCGCCATCTTGTTCCTCTTATAGGACAAGTTTGTAAGATTACTGGACCAATCTAAAGGTCCATACACATTAGACGATGTCGCTCTGTGAGCGACGTCGTGTAGTGTTTCCCCCTCCCGGACCGGCCGGTCGGTGGCCACCTGTACACACTGAGCGATATGACCGTTCATATCGCTCAGTGACATCACGCCTCCGCCGGTCGTGCATGCAGCTCCTGGTCTGATTGTCCAGATAGAGCATGCATGCACTGCCGACAGCGATGATCGCTGCCGACCCGCGGGGCCGCGCATCGGTCGTCGCTGGCGGCATACACACTTGCCGATAAAATGAGCAACGTCGCTCAGAGAGGGGGAAAATGAGTGATGTCGCTCATTTTATCGGCAAGTGTGTATGGGCCTTTTGTCCGAATTTCACCATTTTATAATGCAGAGTAAATAATAATAATAATAATAATAATAATAAGTAGAAGAAAAAGAAGAAGAAAACAGGCAGCGTTTTACTTGAAATAAAAATAGACATCTATTATTTAAATACCGTATTTTTCGGACCATAAGACGCACCTGACCATAAGACGCACCTAGTTTTTAGAGGAGGAAAACAGGAAAAAAAATATTCTGAACCAAATAGTGTAATATAAGATTTTTCTGGGACAGTGTGTGACAGAGGCAGCCACACAAGCACAGCCATAGTCACAGTACAGAGCAGCTTTTTAAGGCAGATGAGAACCTTTTTACCTCACAACATACAGTATAAGGAACTTAAAAAAAAATCCCCATTCATTATAAATTGAAGCAGCAGAAATATTGCTCATCATGGCTCTTCACTTACTACCACTAATATACCAGTACTGTATGGTAGTATATGGGTACCTTATTACGGCAAATATTACGCTGCCCAAAGCACTCTGAGGAAGAAGGAGGTAAGGGGGGGGGGGAGTCACTTTATTGTGGCAAATATTATACATGTACTGTGTATACAAGGTTCCCCGCATCCAGCCTGTTAGTTTTTGGGGAGAAAAAGTGCGTCTTATGGTCCGAAAAATCCGGTATATTTTGCTTGATGTCATTATTTTGTATTAATAAATCCTCTCAAAAGGTGAAGAAATTACACATATTTGTGAAAACAAAAATATTAGGAGAGTTCAGAACCATGTATTGTTTATTCTACACAAAAGAGTACCAGGCAATGCAGCCATGTTGGGCACACTACATTGGTTACACTGTGCGATAAGCAAAACATGGCAGTAAGGCATACAAGGGTAAAATGAAAAGCAACTAACAGGACATCTAGTTCTGTAGTTTATACAGTAAGGAAAATGGTCTTACTCTGTAATTGTGTTTAGACAGTTTTCTCCTTTATAACAATTTTAAAGTGAGTTGAGGGGAAAATAACAAAAGAGGGTACAGTTACTAGAGATGAGCGGGTTCGGTTTCTCTGAATCCGAACCCGCACGAACTTCATGTTTTTTTTCACGGGTCCGAGCGACTCGGATCTTCCCGCCTTGCTCGGTTAACCCGAGCGCGCCCGAACGTCATCATGACGCTGTCGGATTCTCGCGAGGCTCGGATTCTATCGCGAGACTCGGATTCTATATAAGGAGCCGCGCGTCGCCGCCATTTTCACACGTGCATTGAGATTGGTAGGGAGAGGACGTGGCTTGCGTCCTCTCCGTTATAGTAGAAAAGAGTAAAGACTGAGTGACTTAGTTATAATTGTGGGGAGGATTGGGGACGGGGAGCAGCTGTTAGGGAGTACAGTGATTTAGATTAGGAGAGAGAGAGAGAGATTGACCTGATTTACTGGAGCTTAGGAGTACTGTAGAAGAGAGTGCAGAGTTTACTAGTGACTGACCACAGTGACCACCAGACAGTGCAGTTTTATTTAATATATCCGTTCTCTGCCTGAAAAAAACGATACACACAGTGACTCAGTCACATACCATATCTGTGTGCACTGCTCAGCCCAGTGTGCTGCATCATCTATGTATATATTATATATCTGACTGTGCTCAGCTCACACAGCTTATAATTGTGGGGGAGACTGGGGAGCACTGCAGTGCCAGTTATAGGTTATAGCAGGAGCCAGGAGTACAAGACAGTCACATACCATATCTGTGTGCACTGCTCAGCCCAGTGTGCTGCATCATCTATGTATATATTATATATCTGACTGTGCTCAGCTCACACAGCTTATAATTGTGGGGGAGACTGGGGAGCACTGCAGTGCCAGTTATAGGTTATAGCAGGAGCCAGGAGTACATATTATATTAAAATTAAACAGTGCACACTTTTGCTGCAGGAGTGCCACTGCCAGTGTGACTGACCAGTGACCTGACCACACTGACCACCAGTATAGTTAGTAGTATACTATATTGTGATTGCCTGAAAAAGTTAAACACTCGTCGTGTGACTTCACTTGTGTGGTGTTTTTTTTTTATTCTATAAAAAACTCATTCTGCTGACAGACAGTGTCCAGCAGGTCCGTCATTATATAATATATATACCTGTCCGGCTGCAGTAGTGATATATATATATTTTTTATATCATTATTTATCATCCAGTCGCAGCAGACACAGTACGGTAGTTCACGGCTGTAGCTACCTCTGTGTCGGCACTCGGCAGTCCGTCCATAATTGTATACCACCTAACCGTGTTTTTTTTTTCTTTCTTCTTTATACATACATACTACGACATCTCTTTATCAACCAGTCTATATTAGCAGCAGACACAGTACAGTACGGTAGTTCACGGCTGTGGCTACCTCTGTGTCGGCACTCGGCAGTCCGTCCATAATTGTATACCACCTAACCGTGGTTTTTTTTTCTTTCTTCTTTATACATACATACTACGACATCTCTTTATCAACCAGTCTATATTAGCAGCAGACACAGTACAGTACGGTAGTTCACGGCTGTGGCTACCTCTGTGTCGGCACTCGGCAGTCCGTCCATAATTGTATACCACCTAACCGTGGTTTTTTTTTCTTTCTTCTTTATACGTACATACTACGACATCTCTTTATCAACCAGTCTATATTAGCAGCAGACACAGTACAGTACGGTAGTTCACGGCTGTGGCTACCTCTGTGTCGGCACTCGGCAGTCCGTCCATAATTGTATACCACCTAACCGTGGTTTTTTTTTCTTTCTTCTTTATACATACATACTACGACATCTCTTTATCAACCAGTCTATATTAGCAGCAGACACAGTACAGTACGGTAGTTCACGGCTGTGGCTACCTCTGTGTCGGCACTCGGCAGTCCGTCCATAATTGTATACCACCTAACCGTGGTTTTTTTTTCTTTCTTCTTTATACGTACATACTACGACATCTCTTTATCAACCAGTCTATATTAGCAGCAGACACAGTACAGTACGGTAGTTCACGGCTGTGGCTACCTCTGTGTCGGCACTCGGCAGTCCGTCCATAATTGTATACCACCTAACCGTGGGTTTTTTTTCTTTCTTCTTTATACATACATACTACGACATCTCTTTATCAACCAGTCTATATTAGCAGCAGACACAGTACAGTACGGTAGTTCACGGCTGTGGCTACCTCTGTGTCGGCACTCGGCAGTCCGTCCATAATTGTATACCACCTAACCGTGGTTTTTTTTTCTTTCTTCTTTATACGTACATACTACGACATCTCTTTATCAACCAGTCTATATTAGCAGCAGACACAGTACAGTACGGTAGTTCACGGCTGTGGCTACCTCTGTGTCGGCACTCGGCAGTCCGTCCATAATTGTATACCACCTAACCGTGGTTTTTTTTCTTTCTTCTTTATACATACATACTACGACATCTCTTTATCAACCAGTCTATATTAGCAGCAGACACAGTACAGTACGGTAGTTCACGGCTGTGGCTACCTCTGTGTCGGCACTCGGCAGTCCGTCCATAATTGTATACTAGTATCCATCCATCTCCATTGTTTACCTGAGGTGCCTTTTAGTTGTGCCTATTAAAATATGGAGAACAAAAATGTTGAGGTTCCAAAATTAGGGAAAGATCAAGATCCACTTCCACCTCGTGCTGAAGCTGCTGCCACTAGTCATGGCCGAGACGATGAAATGCCAGCAACGTCGTCTGCCAAGGCCGATGCCCAATGTCATAGTACAGAGCATGTCAAATCCAAAACACCAAATATCAGTAAAAAAAGGACTCCAAAACCTAAAATAAAATTGTCGGAGGAGAAGCGTAAACTTGCCAATATGCCATTTACCACACGGAGTGGCAAGGAACGGCTGAGGCCCTGGCCTATGTTCATGGCTAGTGGTTCAGCTTCACATGAGGATGGAAGCACTCATCCTCTCGCTAGAAAAAAGACAAGACTTACGGCAAAAGCACAGCAAAGAACTGTGCGTTCTTCGAAATCACAAATCCCAAAGGAGAGTCCAATTGTGTCGGTTGCGATGCCTGACCTTCCCAACACTGGACGGGAAGAGCTTGCGCCTCTTTTTTTCTTTGCGTCATGTGCTGTTTGGGGAGTATTTTTTGGAAGGGCCATCCTGCGTGACACTGCAGTGCCACTCCTAGATGGGCCAGGTGTTTGTGTCGGCCACTAGGGTCGCTAATCTTACTCACACAGCTACCTCATTGCGCCTCTTTTTTTCTTTGCGTCATGTGCTGATTGGGGAGGGTTTTTTGGAAGGGACATCCTGCGTGACACTGCAGTGCCACTCCTAAATGGGCCCGGTGTTTGTGTCGGCCACTAGGGTCGCTAATCTTACTCACACAGCTACCTCATTGCGCCTCTTTTTTTCTTTGCGTCATGTGCTGATTGGGGAGGGTTTTTTGGAAGGGACATCCTGCGTGACACTGCAGTGCCACTCCTAAATGGGCCCGGTGTTTGTGTCGGCCACTAGGGTCGCTTATCTTACTCACACAGTCAGCTACCTCATTGCGCCTCTTTTTTTCTTTGCGTCATGTGCTGTTTGGGGAGGGTTTTTTGGAAGGGACATCCTGCGTGACACTGCAGTGCCACTCCTAGATGGGCCAGGTGTTTGTGTCGGCCACTAGGGTCGCTTAGCTTAGTCATCCAGCGACCTCGGTGCAAATTTTAGGACTAAAAATAATATTGTGAGGTGTGAGGTATTCAGAATAGACTGAAAATGAGTGGAAATTATGGTTTTTGAGGTTAATAATAATATGGGATCAAAATGACCCCCAAATTCTATGATTTAAGCTGTTTTTTAGGGTTTTTTGAAAAAAACACCCAAATCCAAAACACACCCGAATCCGACAAAAAAAATTCGGTGAGGTTTTGCCAAAACGCGGTCGAACCCAAAACACGGCCGCGGAACCGAACCCAAAACCAAAACACAAAACCCGAAAAATTTCAGGCGCTCATCTCTAACAGTTACAATTTAAAATACTTGACAAAAAAAATAATCTGACCAAAAAAAAGAAAAAAAAGTTATATTAATTCTCTAACACTCCAAAGATGGTAAACTCTTATTGTGAATTGCATAAAAAATGTATATGAAGCCAGTGGCGCACCCAGGGGGGTTTCAGAGCACCCAGAAACCCCCCCTCCACCAAAAAAAAAAAAATTATATTTTTTGCTGCATGAGTATTATTAATGGTTGTCTAGCGTCCTCTGCAGCCTGCTGTCTTCCTGGTGGCACTTGTAAGTGCTTAATAAAAGTTTACTTTATTTTAATTATAGTACATATATATCCATGTGCACATATATATATATAAACACACACACACACACACACACACACACACACACACATCTCATATATATACATGCGTATTTATACGTGTACTGTATGTATAATATTAGTAATAATAATAATTTTATTTATATAGCGCTCTTTCTCCAATAGGACTCAAGGTGCTTAACAGATACATAGCATAATATAGTATAGAAAATAATGAAGTACAGAAGCATGGAGATACTAAAGGGACAATTATGGGAATTAAAAAGAGTAAAAAGGAAAGTCTTGAGTCTACTTGTGAAGGATTCTATAGTTGGGGCTTCTCGCACTGTGCGGGCAAGTGAGTTCCATAGAGTCGGAGCCGCATGACTAAAAGCTCGACCCCCAGATGAATTACGGGAGATTCTAGGTACTGCTAAAAGTCCTTCATCTACAAATCGCAGTAATCGAGTGGGGCAGTATGGGGTCAGTAGCTGCTTCAGGTAACTTGGGCCCTGGTCATGTAGTGCTTTGAAACTCAGTAAGCTAATCTTGAAGATGATTCGCCATCTTACAGGCAGCCAGTGAAGGGAGTAGAGTAGGGGTGTTATGTGGCTAGAATGGGGCTGGTCGGTTAACAGCCTGGCAGCTGTGTTTTGCACCAGCTGTAAGCGGTGCAATTCTTTTGCTGGGAGACCAAGGTAGAGGGCATTACAGTAGTCTAATCGAGATTATACAAATGCGTTGATGACTTTTGGCAGATCATCTGAGGGATTTAAGTGCTTGATTCTGGCTATGTTCCTCAGGTGAAAGAATGAGGATTTGATTGTGGCTGACATCTGATGTTTAAGTGTCAAGCCACCATCCAGGACAACGCCAAGATTCCGCACACGATCAGTGGTTTGTAATTCTGAATCCCCGAGTGTAAGTCCAGTTGGTTGGCTATGCTGCAGTCTTGTCCTTTGATGTTGCGGTCCTATCATAAGGACCTCTGTTTTATCCGGGTTCAGTTGCAGCCAACTAACACTCATCCACTCCTGGAGTTCAGCTAGACAGCCATTTAGGGTTGCTATTGGGTTATCAGTGCCCGGAGCAAAGGACAAGTACAGTTGTGTATCATCTGCATAGCAGTGGTAGACTAGCCCATGGCGCCTGATTATTTCACCCAGCGGGAGCATGTATACTGCAAAAAGCATGGGGGATAGTATAGAACCTTGTGGGACACCACATGGCAATGGCACTGGTGGTGATGAATATAATCCAGACGATACTCTATGTGACCTGCCTGTGAGAAATGATTTGAAACAATTTAGGACTGTGCCATCCTGTACACAAAAATGTATCAGTCGCTCAATCAGAAGCCTATGGTCCACGGTATCAAATGCTGCAGAGAGATCCAGAAGGATTAATATTGAACAGTCACCTCTGTCTCTTGCCGTCAGAAGATCATTTAACACACACACCAGGGCTGTTTCAGTGCTATGTCTTCTCATGAATCCTGATTGGAATGGATCATAGATATCATGGGTTGTCAGGCGGGTTTCCAGTTGATTTGAAACCACTTTCTCAATAACCTTTCCTAGAAAAGGTAGGTTTGATACCGGTCTATAGTTGGTCATGCAGTCGGGATCTAAATTAGGTTTTTAAGAAGAGGTCTAACAATTGCTTCCTTTAGGGGTCAAGGAAATATGCCTGTCTGCAAAGAGCATTGAACAATTTTTGCAAAGACAGGACCAATTTTATCCATACAACCTATTAGAAGCTTGGTTGAGGCAGGGTCCAGATCAGAGGTCGTGGGATGCAAAATCCGAGTAATTTCTAGAGATGTGCACTTGAAATTTTTCGGGTTTTGTGTTTTGGTTTTGGGTTCGGTTCCGCGGCCGTGTTTTGGGTTCGACCGCGTTTTGGCAAAACCTCACCGAATTTTTTTTGTCGGATTCGGGTGTGTTTTGGATTCGGGTGTTTTTTTCCAAAAAACCTAAAAAACAGCTTAAATCATAGAATTTGGCGGTCATTTTGATCCCAAAGTATTATTAACCTCAAAAACCATAATTTCCACTCATTTTCAGTCTATTCTGAATACCTCACACCTCACAATATTATTTTTAGTCCTAAAATTTGCACCTAGGTCGCTGGATGACTAAGCTAAGCGACCCTAGTGGCCGACACAAACACCTGGCCCATCTAGGAGTGGCACTGCAGTGTCACGCAGGATGGCCCTTCCAAAAAACCCTCCCCAAACAGCACATGACGCAAAGAAAAAAAGAGGCGCAATGAGGTAGCTGTGTGAGTAAGATAAGCGACCCTAGTGGCCGACACAAACACCGGGCCCATCTAGGAGTGGCACTGCAGTGTCACGCAGGATGGCCCTTCCAAAAAACCCTCCCCAAACAGCACATGACGCAAAGAAAAAAAGAGGCGCAATGAGGTAGCTGTGTGAGTAAGATAAGCGACCCTAGTGGCCGACACAAACACCGGGCCCATCTAGGAGTGGCACTGCAGTGTCACGCAGGATGGCCCTTCCAAAAAACCCTCCCCAAACAGCACATGACGCAAAGAAAAAAAGAGGCGCAATGAGGTAGCTGTGTGAGTAAGATAAGTGACCCTAGTGGCCGACACAAACACCGGGCCCATCTAGGAGTGGCACTGCAGTGTCACGCAGGATGGCCCTTCCAAAAAACCCTCCCCAAACAGCACATGACGCAAAGAAAAAAAGAGGCGCAATGAGGTAGCTGTGTGAGTAAGATAAACGACCCTAGTGGCCGACACAAACACCGTGCCCATCTAGGAGTGGCACTGCAGTGTCACGCAGGATGGCCCTTCCAAAATACCCTCCCCAAACAGCACATGACGCAAAGAAAAAAAGAGGCGCAATGAGGTAGCTGTGTGAGTAAGATAAGCGACCCTAGTGGCCGACACAAACACCGGGCCCATCTAGGAGTGGCACTGCAGTGTCACGCAGGATGGCCCTTCCAAAAAACATTCCACAAACAGCACATGACGCAAAGAAAAATTAAAGAAAAAAGAGGTGCAAGATGGAATTGTGCTTGGGCCCTCCCACCCACCCTTATGTTGTATAAACAGGACATGCACACTTTAACCAACCCATCATTTCAGTGACAGGGTCTGCCACACGACTGTGACTGAAATGACGGGTTGGTTTGGACCCCCACCAAAAAAGAAGCAATTAATCTCTCCTTGCACAAACTGGCTCTACAGAGGCAAGATGTCCACCTCATCATCATCCTCCGATATATCACCGTGTACATCCCCCTCCTCACAGATTATCAATTCGTCCCCACTGGAATCCACCATCTCAGCTCCCTGTGTACTTTGTGGAGGCAATTGCTGCTGGTCAATGTCTCCACGGAGGAATTGATTATAATTCATTTTAATGAACATCATCTTCTCCACATTTTCTGGATGTAACCTCGTACGCCGATTGCTGACAAGGTGAGCGGCGGCACTAAACACTCTTTCGGAGTACACACTTGTGGGAGGGCAACTTAGGTAGAATAAAGCCAGTTTGTGCAAGGGCCTCCAAATTGCCTCTTTTTCCTGCCAGTATAAGTACGGACTGTGTGACGTGCCTACTTGGATGCGGTCACTCATATAATCCTCCACCATTCTTTCAATGGTGAGAGAATCATATGCAGTGACAGTAGACGACATGTCCGTAATCGTTGTCAGGTCCTTCAGTCCGGACCAGATGTCAGCATCAGCAGTCGCTCCAGACTGCCCTGCATCACCGCCAGCATGTGGGCTCGGAATTCTGAGCCTTTTCCTCGCACCCCCAGTTGCGGGAGAATGTGAAGGAGGAGATGTTGACAGGTCGCGTTCCGCTTGACTTGACAATTTTCTCACCAGCAGGTCTTTCAACCCCAGCAGACTTGTGTCTGCCGGAAAGAGAGATCCAAGGTAGGCTTTAAATCTAGGATCGAGCACGGTGGCCAAAATGTAGTGCTCTGATTTCAACAGATTGACCACCCGTGAATCCTTGTTAAGCGAATTAAGGGCTCCATCCACAAGTCCCACATGCCTAGCGGAATCGCTCCGTGTTAGCTCCTCCTTCAATGTCTCCAGCTTCTTCTGCAAAAGCCTGATGAGAGGAATGACCTGACTCAGGCTGGCAGTGTCTGAACTGACTTCACGTGTGGCAAGTTCAAAGGGCATCAGAACCTTGCACAACGTTGAAATCATTCTCCACTGCACTTGAGACAGGTGCATTCCACCTCCTATATCATGCTCAATTGTATAGGCTTGAATGGCCTTTTGCTGCTCCTCCAACCTCTGAAGCATATAGAGGGTTGAATTCCACCTCGTTACCACTTCTTGCTTCAGATGATGGCAGGGCAGGTTCAGTAGTTTTTGGTGGTGCTCCAGTCTTCTGTACGTGGTGCCTGTACGCCGAAAGTGTCCCGCAATTCTTCTGGCCACCGACAGCATCTCTTGCACGCCCCTGTCGTTTTTAAAAAAATTCTGCACCACCAAATTCAAGGTATGTGCAAAACATGGGACGTGCTGGAATTTGCCCATATTTAATGCACACACAATATTGCTGGCGTTGTCCGATGCCACAAATCCACAGGAGAGTCCAATTGGGGTAAGCCATTCCGCGATGATCTTCCTCAGTTGCCGTAAGAGGTTTTCAGCTGTGTGCGTATTCTGGAAAGCGGTGATACAAAGCGTAGCCTGCCTAGGAAAGAGTTGGCGTTTGCGAGATGCTGCTACTGGTGCCGCCGCTGCTGTTCTTGCGGCGGGAGTCCATACATCTACCCAGTGGGCTGTCACAGTCATATAGTCCTGACCCTGCCCTGCTCCACTTGTCCACATGTCCGTGGTTAAGTGGACATTGGGTACAACTGCATTTTTTAGGACACTGGTGAGTCTTTTTCTGACGTCCGTGTACATTCTCGGTATCGCCTGCCTAGAGAAGTGGAACCTAGATGGTATTTGGTAACGGGGGCACACTGCCTCAATAAATTGACTAGTTCCCTGTGAACTAACGGCGGATACCGGACGCACGTCTAACACCAACATAGTTGTCAAGGCCTCAGTTATCCGCTTTGCAGCAGGATGACTGCTGTGATATTTCATCTTCCTCGCAAAGGACTGTTGGACAGTCAATTGCTTACTGGAAGTAGTACAAGTGGGCTTACGACTTCCCCTCTGGGATGACGATCGACTCCCAGCAGCAACAACAGCAGCGCCAGCAGCAGTAGGCATTACACTCAAGGATGCATCGGAGGAATCCCAGGCAGGAGAGGACTCGTCAGAATTGCCAGTGACATGGCCTGCAGGACTATTGGCATTCCTGGGTAAGGAGGAAATTGACACTGAGGGAGTTGGTGGGGTGGTTTGCGTGAGCTTGGTTACAAGAGGAAGGGATTTACTGGTCAGTGGACTGCTTCCGCTGTCACCCAAAGTTTTTGAACTTGTCACTGACTTATTATGAATGCGCTGCAGGTGACGTATAAGGGAGGATGTTCCGAGGTGGTTAACGTCCTTACCCCTACTTATTACAGCTTGACAAAGGCAACACACGGCTTGACAAATGTTGTCCGCATTTCTGGTGAAATACTTCCACACCGAAGAGCTGATTTTTTTTTGTATTTTGACCAGGCCCTATTCCTCCCACGGACAACAGGTGTCTCCCCGGGTGCCTGACTTAAACAAACCACCTCACCATCAGAATCCTCCTGGTCAATTTCCTCCCCAGCGCCAGCAACACCCATATCCTCCTCATCCTGGTGTACTTCAACACTGACATCTTCAATCTGACTATCAGGAACTGGACTGCGGGTGCTCCTTCCAGCACTTGCAGGGGGCGTGCAAATGGTGGAAGGCGCATGCTCTTCACGTCCAGTGTTGGGAAGGTCAGGCATCGCAACCGACACAATTGGACTCTCCTTGTGGATTTGGGATTTCGAAGAACGCACAGTTCTTTGCGGTGCTTTTGCCAGCTTGAGTCTTTTCAGTTTTCTAGCGAGAGGCTGAGTGCTTCCATCCTCATGTGAAGCTGAACCACTAGCCATGAACATAGGCCAGGGCCTCAGCCGTTCCTTGCCACTCCGTGTGGTAAATGGCATATTGGCAAGTTTACGCTTCTCCTCCGACAATTTTATTTTAGGTTTTGGAGTCCTTTTTTTACTGATATTTGGTGTTTTGGATTTGACATGCTCTGTACTATGACATTGGGCATCGGCCTTGGCAGACGACGTTGCTGGCATTTCATCGTCTCGGCCATGACTAGTGGCAGCAGCTTCAGCACGAGGTGGAAGTGGATCTTGATCTTTCCCTAATTTTGGAACCTCAACATTTTTGTTCTCCATATTTTAATAGGCACAACTAAAAGGCACCTCAGGTAAACAATGGAGATGGATGGATACTAGTATACTTATGGATGGACTGCCGAGTGCCGACACAGAGGTAGCTACAGCCGTGGACTACCGTACTGTGTCTGCTGCTAATATAGACTGGATGATAATGAGATGAAATCAATATATATATATATGTATGTATATATAATATCACTAGTACTGCAGCCGGACAGGTAGATAATATATTTATTAGGTAATGATGACTGATGACGGACCTGCTGGACACTGTCAGCTCAGCAGCACCGCAGACTGCTACAGTAAGCTACTATACTATAGTAGTATGTACAAAGAAGAAAGAAAAAAAAAACCACGGGTAGGTGGTATACAATTATGGATGGACTGCCGAGTGCCGACACAGAGGTAGCTACAGCCGTGGACTAACGTACTGTGTCTGCTGCTAATATAGACTGGATGATTGATAATGAGATGAAATCAATATATATATGTATGTATATATAATATCACTAGTACTGCAGCCGGACAGGTAGATAATATATTTATTAGGTAATGATGACTGATGACGGACCTGCTGGACACTGTCAGCTCAGCAGCACCGCAGACTGCTACAGTAAGCTACTATACTATAGTAGTATGTACAAAGAAGAAAGAAAAAAAAAAAACCACGGGTAGGTGGTATACAATTATGGATGGACTGCCGAGTGCCGACACAGAGGTAGCTACAGCCGTGGACTACCGTACTGTGTCTGCTGCTAATATAGACTGGATGATAATGAGATGAAATCAATATATATATATGTATGTATATATAATATCACTAGTACTGCAGCCGGACAGGTAGATAATATATTTATTAGGTAATGATGACTGATGACGGACCAGCTGGACACTGTCAGCTCAGCAGCACCGCAGACTGCTACAGTAAGCTACTATACTATAGTAGTATGTACAAAGAAGAAAGAAAAAAAAAAAAACCACGGGTAGGTGGTATACTATTATGGATGGACTGCCGAGTGCCGACACAGAGGTAGCTACAGCCGTGGACTAACGTACTGTGTCTGCTGCTAATATAGACTGGATGATTGATAATGAGATGAAATATATATATATATATGTATGTATATATAATATCACTAGTACTGCAGCCGGACAGGTAGATAATATATTTATTAGGTAATGATGACTGATGACGGACCTGCTGGACACTGTCAGCTCAGCAGCACCGCAGACTGCTACAGTAAGCTACTATACTATAGTAGTATGTACAAAGAAGAAAGAAAAAAAAAAAACCACGGGTAGGTGGTATACAATTATGGATGGACTGCCGAGTGCCGACACAGAGGTAGCTACAGCCGTGGACTAACGTACTGTGTCTGCTGCTAATATAGACTGGATGATTGATAATGAGATGAAATCAATATATATATGTATGTATATATAATATCACTAGTACTGCAGCCGGACAGGTAGATAATATATTTATTAGGTAATGATGACTGATGACGGACCTGCTGGACACTGTCAGCTCAGCAGCACCGCAGACTGCTACAGTAAGCTACTATACTCTATAGTAGTATGTACAAAGAAGAAAGAAAAAAAAAAACCACGGGTAGGTGGTATACAATTATGGATGGACTGCCGAGTGCCGACACAGAGGTAGCTACAGCCGTGGACTAACGTACTGTGTCTGCTGCTAATATAGAGTCTAGACTGGATGATAAATTATTGATAATGAGATGAAATCAATATAACATCACTAGTACTGCAGCCGGACAGGTACTATATATATTTATTATGTAATGACTGATGACGGACCTGCTGGACACTGTCAGGTCAGCACAGCACCGCAGACTGCTACAGTAAGCTACTATAGTAGTATGTATAAAGAAGAATGAAAAAAAAAAAACCACGGGTAGGTGGTATACAATATTATATATATATATATATATATATTATATACAATTATATATATATATATATATATATATATATATTAAACTGGTGGTGATTGATTATTAAACTGGTGGTCACTTCAGGTCACGTTGCAACTTGCAACTAGTACTCCGAGGCCTAAGCAGACAATCACAAAATATATTATTATACTGGTGGTCAGTGTGGTCACAACAATGGCAGTGTGGCACTGACTCTGGCAGCAAAAGTGTGCACTGTACGTTATATGCACTCCTGAGTCCTGCTCTCAGACTCTAACTGCTCCCCACTGTCAGTGTCTCCCCCACAAGTCAGATAATACACTTACAGTCACACTATCTATTATCTAATCTATAAATATCACTTCAGCAAGTAGTATAGTAGTATACAGTATAGTAGTACTCCTCCTAATAATGCTCCCCAAAATACTGTGTCTCTCTCTTCTCTAAACGGAGAGGACGCCAGCCACGTCCTCTCCCTATGACTCTCAATGCACGTGTGAAAATGGCGGCGACGCGCTGCTCCTTATATAGAATCCGAGTCTCGCGATAGAATCCGAGCCTCGCGAGAATCCGACAGCGTGATGATGACGTTCGGGCGCGCTCGGGTTAGCCGAGCAAGGCGGGAAGATCCGAGCCTGCTCGGACCCGTGTAAAAAACCTGAAGTTCGGGCGGGTTCGGATTCAGAGGAACCGAACCCGCTCATCTCTAGTAATTTCAGCAATGTCCTTTACATCCACTGGGTGAAAGCTGGTCCATGGAGGCAGGTGGCTTATATTGGCAGGTTTTGTAGTTTGACACTCCTTTGATGGCACTGTGAAGATTCCAGCCCGAATGGTGGATATTTTATCTGCAAAGTAGTTTGCAAACTCGTAACATCTTGCCTGGGAGAGGGTTTCATCAGTCTGCAGGCATGCTGGCTTGCAAAGCATCTCCACTGTGCGGAAAAGTTGAGCTGGCCTATTGTTTGCTGCCGTGATCTCATTTGACAGAAACTGTGATTTCTTACGGGTGATTGTCGATTGATATTCTTCATTATGCTTTATTAGTTTTATTTTGTCATCCACTAGGTTAGTCTTCCTCCATCGTCTTTCCAGTCTATGCCCCCCTTTTTTGAGCTCGCTAACACTGTTGTCGAACCAGGGAGCTTGACGTTGTGGTTTACGAGGTCTTATACACACAGGGGCGATAATATCAACTGCAGCCATAACATCCCTATTTTAATAACGTACTAGGGAACAGGGATCTTCACAGGCACTCAGTATAGCAGAGAGATCCAGATTTGCTGTTAGAGCCTGGGGAGTCATACCCCTCCTTGGACGATACCTGGTCAACTCCACGGGCAGAGATTTTATTTGAGGGGTTGCCACTGAGAACCAAAGGGCGTGGTGGTCTGACCAGATGACTGGGTTTATTCTTAAGTCAATGACTTCTAATCCAATCTGAAAGACAAGATCAAGAGTGTGACCACTTTTATGTGTGGCAGAAGGAATGACCTGTGTGAAGCCCAGACCATTAATTGTGCACAGGAGGTCTTGGCCAAGGCGAGAGAGCTCATCATCCACCCATGCATTGAAATCCCAGAGGATGAGCCATCTTTGATGTTCCAGAACCAGGCCAGCAACAGTGTCTGCAATTTCTTGTAGAAATATCTTTCCATCTCCAGGGCATATGAATGCCTGTTTAACATGCTATGTGTATATGTATGTGTATATATATATATATATATATATAGGTGTATATACAGTATATATATATATATATATATATATATGTGTGTGTGTGTAGATATGTATATATATATATATAATTCCAAATTAAGGGGGAGCACTCACCAGTCTTCAAGTAGAAAAGGTAATTTATTCAGACCATCAGCATATAATTTAAGTTTGACAAAGGTCAGAATTATGACCGAAACGTCGACATAAATTATATGCTGATGGTCTGAATAAATTACCTTTTCTACTTGAGGACTGGTGAGTGCTCCCTTAATTTGGAATTATATTGGAGTGGGATTTTCTCTCCCTCATTGGATGTCACCCCAGCACTTTTCTCATATGCAAACGTGAGTGTGGACCCTCTATGTTTATATATATATATAAACACACAGACACACTAATTTTGCGGACCCAGCACATACTGGGTCACCTCAGTCCCCACCCCCGTGATTGGCTCCACCCAGTTCTGGAACCCCCCCCCATGCAAATCCTGCGTTTGCCACTGGAAGCTCACAAGGATTACTGACAACTCAGGTGGGATGTGATATCTTTGGCCTGTGGTAAGGGCTCCAATGACTCAGAATTTGTTTCTGTGCAAAATACACAAATACAAGTGCTATGAGAACACCTAAACAAATGTTAATTACATTCTAAACAACTAGAGTGGAGATAGTATCATACAGTTTTAATCTAATTTTTAACTTAAAAAACAGTATCAATAAAGAAAAAGTTATGAACCAGTGCTGGATGTGATCTGCAATACAGTATCTGACCTGCTTCCTAGGACTTGACCAACGACTGACCTGCAGAGTCCTGAGAGCCGCGGCACATGACTGGACCGAAAAAGAAAACATCGCTCAAGTTAAGGTTAAAAAAGGGTTAAGATTACCTAAAGGATAAAAAAAGGGGTAGACTAGATGTGCCAAGTGGTTCTTATCTGCCATCAAATTCTATGTTTTTATGTCCTGGAACAGCAGAGGGCTTATTGCAAAATGGACTTCATACAAACATCTATTCCCTAAGTCAGTGGTTTCCAAACTGGGTTGTCTCTAGGCACTTGCAGGGGTGCCATGGTTTGGTGATCTATGACCAATTCAAATTATTTATGGTCAATATAATAGGGAAAACCAGTGCTTGTGGCTTCCTAAGCCTTACTGAAGCAGCCTGTATAGGAAAACAAATTGTCTAGTTTCAATATAAAAGTGTTTTACCAAGGTCATTTTAAGAGAACTCCTATTTCAAATAATTATAACACAAAATAAAACTAACATGTATCTGTAACCTTGATATAGACCTTACTGCACCTCCTAAATCTGAACTTACTTTGAGATTTTTAACTCTAAACCTATCACTCCCCATTATGGTGGCCCATTATAATGCCCATGCTGATATCCTATAGATATATGATACATTCCACAAAGATGTGTGTTGTACATTGTGCTACAGATTTATTAGTATGTGGTGCTCAGTTGAAAGAAATAGCTATGTGAATGTAGAAAAAAAAGGAGATTTATGGTAGACTTACCATAGTTAAATCTATTTCTGCAAGGTACACTGGGTTCCAAAGGCAGGGGCAAATGCAGGATTTCAAGGGGGGGTTTCCAGATGTGTGATTATATATATATATATATATATATATTATATATATATTATACACACATACAGGCAAGGGAGACATGGGGAGGGACAGGGGGGCGTGTGGGTAGAGTGAGACGCATGGAGTGAGGGGGAGCATGGGGAGAGAGATGCGTGGCATAGAGGGAGTGAGATGGGGGTATGAAGAGAGGCATGGGGAGAGAGATAGGGGCATGGGGAAAGAGAGAGATAAGGGCATGGGGAGAGATACTTCAGCTCTACCAACAATGTAACTTAGTGCAGCCTGTCAGTCAGATGCTATATCCTCCGTTTCTCAGCCCTCTGTACTCACTTGTCCGTCCTGGAAGGGGGGGGGGGGGGGAGGGATTGTGTGTGACAGATTACAGCTTCCCCTAAAGCTGTTGCTCCCAGAGTCCCAACTAGAGGAGACATCCGCCTGCCAGCCCTGTGCAGGGAGATGCTACACTAACATCCTAGCCACTGCTGCTGCTCCCAGACGGTCAGAGGGAGGAGCATGGTGACGGCTGCTACCGCTGCTAGCCTAGCACGAACATGTATAGTCAGCAGCTAGGTCACACCCCAAGTTACGGCTCCACACACATACTTTATATTTATTTATTTATAAATTGAAACTAGTTTAAGACTATGATCACCCGGCCAAACCACCTCCTCCCCACGCCAGCACCCCCGGCATAAGAGACATACACATGCTGCAGCAGAGACAGTGGAGAAAGTCACTGCCTCACCCGGACAGCCTCTGTCTTAAAGCCGCATAGGAACTGAAGCTGCCTGAATGGAGCTCCACGCTGCAGTTCCCCCTAATCCAACCAGACGGAAAGCTGCAGCTGCTGCATTACGGGTAGGCAGTCACAGCCTGCCTGAGTTCCTCTGTCTGTTATATCGGTCATCTGAGCTAATGGATCAGCGGGCAACCGGGGGGATTTCCAGGTACTAGGAAACCCCCCCTGCGTGCGCGTATGACAGGGAATACACCGGGGGTGTAGAGATGGATCTTGATCCAGAGGCATCAACAGGCTAAAGCTTTAGACTGTCCCAGGATGCATTGCGGGGCCTCCTCTATATAACCCCGCCTCCAGGCACTGTGAGCTCAGTTTTAGTTAACCAGTCCAATGGAGAAGCAGGTAAAAGAGAAGGCAGATGTTAGTCACATACAGCCACGTTCTCACGACAGGAGAAGGGACTAGTGGCTAATACCATACAAACCCAAAGAAGCTAAGTGCGTCAGGGTGGGCACCCTGTGGAACCCAGTGTACCTCACAGAAAGAGAACTAACTATGGTAAGTCTACCATAAATCTCCTTTTCTGCAGCGGGGTATGCTGTGTTCCACAGGGAATACATTGGGGATGTCCTAAAGCAGTTCCTCAAGGGAGGGGACGCACCTTAGCGGGTATGAGAACCCGGCGTCCAAAGGAAGCATCCTGGGAGGCGGAAGTATCAAAGGCATAGAACCTAATGAACGCATTCACCGAGGACCACGTAGCCACCTTGCACAATTGTTTTGCGGATGCGCCACGACGGGCCGCCCAAGAAGGTCCAACAGGGCGAGTAGAATGGGCCTTAATAGGAGCCCAGTCTGCGCATAAGCTTGTGCAATCACCATTCTAACCCATCTGGCCAAGGTTTGCTTATTCGCAGGCCAGCCACGTTTGTGGAAACCAAAAAGTACAAAAAAGGTATCTAACCTCCTGATAGAGGCAGTCCTCTCCACATAAACACGTAGAGCCTTTACCACATCCAAAGACTGCTCTTTGGGGGACAAGTCAGAAGAGATGAAGGCCGGAACAACAAAATCTTGGCTAAGGTGAAAAGATGACACCACCTTAGGCAAATAACCGGGACGAGTTCGGAGAGCTGCGCGGTCACAATGAAATATCAAAAAGAGTGGATGACAGGATAAAGCACCTAAGTCCGATACCCGCCTGGCAGAGGCAATAGCCAATAAGAAAAAGGACCTTAGCCATAAGCCATTTAAGGTCCACTGACTCAAGAGGTTCAAATGGAAACTCTTGCAGGGCATTCAGGACAACAGAAAAATCCCATGGAGCCATAGGAGGGACATAGGCAGGCTGAATCTGCAGTACTCCCAGGGTGAATGAATGTATGAACGTCAGGTAGAGATGCAAGTTTTCTCTGAAACCACACCGAAAAGGCAGATATGTGAACCTTGCGGGAGGCCAGACGAAGTCCTAAATCCAGGCCTTGTTGTAAAAAAGCCAGATGTCTGGAAGTACTAAACTTGTAAGCATCAGAATTTTTAGCAGCACACCACGTGCAGTAAGAATTCCAGACCCGATAATAAATCTGTGCAGAAGCCGGTTTGCGGGCCTTTAGCATAGTTTGAATAACTGCCTCGGAGAATCCTTTGGCCCTCAGGAGTGAAGCTTCAAGAGCCACACCGTCAAAGCCAGTCTGGCCAGGTCCAGGTAGACACAAGGGCCCTGTATGAGGAGGTCTGGGCATTGAGGAAGTAGAAGAGGACGCTCTAGTGATAGACCCTGTAGGTCTGAGAACCAATGACGTCTGGGCCACGCTGGAGCAACTAAAAGTAGTATTCCTCCTTCTTGCTTGAACTTCCGTAGTAACCTGGGCAGAAGTGACACCTGAGGGAACACATGGGACAGCCGAAAGTTCCATGGAATTGCCAGTGCATCCACGAACGCTGCTTAAGGATACCTTGTTCTTGATCTGAAGACCGGAACTTTGTGATTGTGTCGTGACGCCATCAGGTCTACATCTGGTAGACCCCACTTGTCCACTAGGAGTTGAAAGACTTCCTGATGAAGACTCCACCATCCAGCGTGTACGTCCTGACGACTGAGGAAATCCACTTCCCAGTTGAGGACTCCCGGAATGAACACTAACGATATTGCCTGCAGATGGCGTTCCGCCCAACAAAGGATTTTTGACACTTCCATCACTGCTATGCGGCTTCGAGTGCCACCTTGATGGTTTATGTATGCCACCGTGGTGGCGTTGTCTGATTGTACTTGAACAGGCCTGTTCTGTGTCAGAGGCAGGGCAAGAGTCAATGCATTGAACACTGCTCGCAATTCCAGAATGTTTATTGGGAGGAGAGATTCCTCCTTGGTCCACCGACCCTAGAGAGAGTGTTGTTCCAGCACCGCGCCCCAACCCCTCAGACTGGCGTCCGTAGTCAGTGGGACCCAGTTGGGGATCCAGAAGGGATGGCCCCTGCTCAACTGTTGGTCCTATAGCCACCAGTTCAGTGACAGGCGAACCTCCGGAGTCAAAGAGATAATTTGAGACCTGTTCTGATGAGGCAGGCCATCTCACTTGGAAAGGATTATCCTCTGTAGAGGGCGGGAATGAAATTGAGTGTACTCTACCATGTCGAAAGCTGACATCATGAGACCTAGTACTTGCATCGCCGAGTGTATCGACACTCTTGGGCGAGAGAGGAAGTATCTGATCCTGTCCTGAAGTTTCAGGACCTTCTCTGGAGACAGAAACAGTGTTTGGCTGTGTGTGTCCAGCAGTGCCCCCAGGTGCACCATGCTCCAAGCAGGGACCAGTGAGGACACCTCCTGAATGTAGTGGGAGCTGGTGGGAGTATGAGACAGATATTGTCTGGCAGTGTCAGATATATCCTGAGGCAGCTCTTTCTCTATAGCCTGAACCCTTTTGTGGCCCAGTAGGCTGCTATAGTGTGTCTATTTACAGCATCTGTAAGGGAGTAAATAGACTTCAGGCATCCTTCAACACACTTATCTGTCAGTTCCTTCAGTGAGGTGACAGTTGTGACAGGCAGAGTAGATGACACCACAAGACAGGTGAAATGGAAATCCACCGACGGTGGATTTTCCCACTTGTTACACAACTCAGAGGAGAGAAGATAATGAGCTAGCATCTTTATAGATGGGATGCGGTCATTAGGTCAACACAGCTTAGGTCGACAGGCATTAGGTCGACCACTGAAGGTTGACACGCATTTGGTCGACATGGTCAATAGGTCGACATGTACTAGGTCGCACAGTGGGCGATTATCGATAGACTGCGCATGCGTATGCACCGCAGTGCGCACGTGCATCGCCAAACAACAGGCATCGCCGAACTGCGACAGGCTGGTACGAAAATTTCAAACGCACAGCCATTCCCAAGCTGATTGACAGGAAGTGAACGTTTGTGGGTGGTAACTGACCGTTTTCTGGGAGTGTCAAGGAAAATGCCGGTGTTCCAAAGCGTTTTCAGGGAGGGTCGGTGACGTCAGCTCCGTAACCCGATCAGCATGTTCTCATCGCACTGTAGGAGTAAAGAGCCCCATAAACTACAACAATATGTCTGAGACTGCAGTTGGATGCGATTTCCCTTGAACTCCCCCGGGAACCTTCCGGGAGTGTTTTCATATTATTTTGTACTTTTGTGCTATTTTTGCATAAGATATATATCGCATGCGATATATTGTATGGCATTCAATTGTACCATAAGATATATCTGATGGGCTGGATTAGAGGGCTAGGGGGGCTGGGAGTGTCCTGGAGAATGCCAGTCAAACTTGTGCGATATATCGCATGTACAGAAAGAACACCATTTTCCATCCGATTCCATGCGATTCCGATAAATAAATCGCGCAGCACTAGCGATCTAGGAGATCCGATCCGACACTCACGGGACCGCGCATCAGATCGGATCGGAAACACTTACGATTTGACACTTTTCATACGATATATCGGCCCGAAAGGTTGGCATCGCGTGAAATCGTGCAAAATCGTTGTAGTGTATTTGGCCCTTAAGTCCTGGGCTGCGCACAGACTGCACACACTGGAAAAACCATTTAATGGTGAGTGATGTGAGAACGGATTTGCAGCTGTCCGCTGACTGAGGGACATTTTCACACGGTGTACACATGTGATCGCACACTTGCACTGGCAAATTTACCCTCCACCTTGGGCGGAGACTATCTGACCGCAGGACAGCAAAATTAGCAGCACAGCAATCATGTCTGAATTACATTGTATATACAGTGAGAGGCATACACTATATACATCTATAGGTGGTGATACCTATATAATTTATGGTACACACTTTTTATCAGTATGTAGGTAGGTAGGCTCACCTGGTACTCCACCTCCATTCTGCCATTGTAAAGGGCCTCTCCCTCAGCCGATAGCAGGAAAGTCAGCTCCGAGTCCTGAGGCTGATTTATCCCAGCTGATACAAGGGGCAGCACTAGCAATAGTATGCTGCGCAGCAAAGCCATAAGAGCGGCTGGGAAAGCACTCAGACACTGAGGCAGCTCCCACAGAGCCGCTGTCATTCTGTCAGGACTCAGGACTGTGACGGCAGCACACCTCCTCTCAGCTGCTCTCTCTCTTCTCACAACACAGTGGAGAGCAGAGTGGTGTGCACTGGGGAAGCGGAGCAGGCACCCGGCAACTGTCTCACTACAATCAATGCACTGATAGTCTGCCGGGCCCTGCAAGTAAAAATGCTTGAAACTGGCCAGAACATCATCATCATCCCTGGACCCCGGGGATCAGCGGGAAGATTGAGCTGAGAGCCGAATGATACTGCAGATCTCATGTCTGCAGCTTTTAAAAGCTCCCCATGCTGGTACCTGGAAGAAAAAGCAGAGGCTGATGCTGACGGTGTCTTCCTTCATTCGTCTATGTCCGGACCTAGGCTTGTTGTGACTGCAGCTGCATTTCAGGAATGCACACCTGGCACACACGTAGTTACGGGTCTGATCAACAAGTCACATGGGCAAACACTCAGAGCTGCAGGCATAGGGGGTCATTCCGAGTTGTTCGCTCGCTAACTGCTTTTAGCAGCATTGCACACGCTAGGCCGCCGCCCTCTGGGAGTGTATCTTAGCTATGCAGAATAGCGAACGAAAGATTAGCAGAATTGCTACTAAATAATTCTTGGCAGTTTCTGAGTAGCTTCGGACCTACTCACAGATTGCGATCACCTCAGTCCGTTTAGTTCCTGGTTTGACATCACAAACACGCCCTGGTTTCGGCCAGCCACTCCCCCGTTTCTCCAGACACTCCCGCGTTTTTCCCTGACACGCCTGCGTTTTTTTGCAAACGCCGGGAAAACGCTGAGTTGCCGCTCAGAAACGCCCCTTTCCTGTCAATCATTTACCGTACAGCAGTGCGACTGAAAAGCGTCGCTGAAGCCACAGCAAAACTGCTAAGTTTTGTATTAAATAACTAAGCGCATGCGCCCTGCATGCCTTGCGCATGCGCAATTAGCAACAAATCGCAGCATTGCGAAAATCGTCAATGAGCGAACAACTCGGAATGACCCCCATAGTCTTAGGATAAGCTGCTTCTCCCATGGGAGGCTTTACATGGCTTGCTCACATGTTAGTAACCCCAAGCATCTTTTTGTGTTAGTCCCTGAATAAAAACTGCAAATATTGTTTACAAAGAAAATTTGTGACCAATGTATACAATATAAAATATACATCACAATGCTAGATGCCACTACAGTCTTTGTAAAGTTAGTTCCACTGAGCAATAACAGACATCCACATGAGCAAAGCCGCGGGCAAATGCTAGTAATAAATAATATTCTAATCTGAATTTAATAGTTTTAAATAAGAAGTGAAATCACATTTCCCTTAGGTCAGTCATGTAAAAGACAACAGGGGCCTCAAACCAGAAATAACCAGTTTTGACCGGTCTGGTGGGGTGTGTGAGGTCATGCTGATGTCATAATGGCAACTGCCTATATCGGGGCTGTGCTGTTGCTGTCTCTCGCATATGCCTCCAGAGGCCTGGGACGGCATAGCACACTGGCAGAAGGTTAGTGATTGGACAAAGATTAGGGCAGTTTAGTTCGAATCGTCGGCAGACTTTTAGCAAGACTACTATGATATATGACTTATGACCTTGGGGATAGCATAGTATTGGATAAAAACAAAATCTCACACCTACTGGGACAGCACCGTTACTTAACAATCACAAGCGGCTGCAAATGGGTCATCAGAGATACTTGAAGAGCGATATCTAGATGGGCCTATAATGTTCCTAATTAAGGGCCTAATTCAGTAAGGATAGCAAATTCTGCTAATTATCAGAATTTGCTATCCTTTGTAGCGCATGCTGGGAGCCGCCCAGCATGCTGACCGGATCCTCACCCCCTTCAACAAGCAGATATTGCGATCACATCGCAATTTCTGCATGTTAGCAGAAATAGAGGAAGCCTCCTGGCAGCGCAGCTTAGCTGCGCACGCAGAAGACCCGCCATCTTAACGATCACGGCGGCTGCTTGTGATGTCATGCAGCTGCCGCGATCGTGCCCCTGACACGCCCCCGTTCACACTGCACCGACCACCATTTGGCTCCGCCCCCGCAACACTTCATCTCCTCCCTGGAAACGGAGCATTACCCGCCCCCCCCCACCTTGCGACCGCCTCTGCCTGATTGACAGGCAGAGGTGATCGCATATTTTGTGGCCCCCGCAGAAAATGTGGGCGCATGCGCAGGATGGATGCTGCGCATGCACCCACATCTTTTTATCAAATATTCCGGTTAGATTGCACACTGCGATCCTACCTGAATAAGGCCCTAAGAGGGACATTTACTAAGCAGTGATAAGAGCGGAGAAATAAGCCAGTGGAGTAGTTGCCCCATCAACCAATCAGCAGCTCTGTATAATTTTATAGTATGCAAATTATAGATGTTACTTCAGTGCTGATTGGTTGCCATGGGCACTTCTCCACTGGCTCACTTCTCCGGTCTTATCACTGCTTAGTAAATGTCCCCCTAAATCTTTTATTTGTGGCTGCACCTATGACATCTCCTTGGAGTTGTTTGGTGAGTCTATGATGTTCCTTATTAAATCCTTTACTCTCTCTCGGCCTAAATCCCAGTGTGCCAGTATTGCAGGCTGATCCATTATTATTAATGTGCAGAGGTGTAAGAGAATTTTATTGTGCTTTAATCATTACTTTTGTTTTTATCCAATACTATACACAGATGTAGCCACGCTGATCATGGCTACATCTGAGCTAACATGCACCCTCGACGCGGCTATGCGTGCCTGCGCCTAGCCATGCCGAGCTGCTGCATTTGCCACTCCCATGCATGCAAATGGGGCACACACGTCTTAGACGTCCAGACATACGTGACACGGTCCCGCCTAATAAGGTACATATGCGGTATAATGTAGCTATGACAAGAATGGCTACATTTGTACAGTTGTAATCCCTGTTAGTGTCAGAAATTAATGCTATGGTGGTTATGGCTGTCCCCCTGCCCCTACCTTCCCCCTTACCCCCCTCACTCCCATTCATCTCTTGCTCTCTTGTTATACTTTCTCACCATTGACGTGTAGGTGCTTTTTCTCTGTCTGGGAAAAGGTCAAAAAGCAGATTTGAGGTGACAGAAGGGATGACTGGGTTAGGCAAGGTTAGTGGGTGGGCGGGTGGTCGGGGCAAACTTTGCATAGTCTCTTAATGCCTAGAGGGACTGGCAGTCCTTCAGCCATGGGTTCCAGAGGTTTCCTCCACAAGGGGGTTTTTCCTCTCCTGAGTGCTGAAGGATTACTCTTCATGAGTCATGAGGCTTCTGCCATCTTGTTCCTCTTATACATGGGTGGGGAACCTTTTTTCTAAGGGCCATTTGGATATTTATAAAATCTTTCGGGGGTCATACAAAAATTATCAACTTAAAAATGAGCCTGCCCCCAGTAGATATGCCCCCAGTAGTTATGCCCCCAGTAGTTATGCCCCCAGTAGTTATGGCCCAAGTAGTTATGCCCCCAGTCACTAGGTATGCCCCATTAGATATGCCACCAGTCAGTTGTTATGCCCCATTAGATATGCCCCCTAGTATCGATGCTTACACACACATATTAAAAGAAAAAAAACTACAATACTCACCAGCCCCGCTCCTGCTTCGGACCGTTGCCCTCCGCCTGGCCGCTCACTCCTCAGAACTATGGGAGAGAAGTCATGACATCTCTCCCATAGCACCACACAGCAGCACACGCACACCGCCAGAGCCGGAAGCCGGAGCTCAGGAGTGAGCTCCTGCCTCCGGCTGCTACTGAGGGTCAGAAGCCAGGGGACCACTAGTAACAAAATCTCAGGCGCACGGCTAGGTGGGCCTGGCCGGGCCGGATCAAGTGGCTCTGGGGGCCTTATACGGCCCTCGGGCCTGAGGTTCCCCACCCCTGCTCTTATAGGACAAGTTTGTAATATTACTGGACCAATCGTAGTCCGAAATTCCCTATTTTATAATGCAGAGTAAATAATAATAATAATAATAATAATAATAATAATTACAATATAATAATAATAATAATAATAATAGTAATAATAATAATGACGACGACGACGACGACAACAAGAAGAAAAAGAAGTAGAAGAAGAAGAAAAGAAAAACAGGCTACATACAAACATCTATTCCCTCAGTGGTTCCCAAAATGGGTTGCCTCTAACCACTTGCAGGGGTGCCCTGGGTTGGTGGTCCAGGACCAATTCAAATTATTTATGGGCAGTATAATAGTTAAAACCAGTGCCTGTGGCTTCCTAAGCCTTACTGAAGCAGCCCGTATAGGGACACAAAGGGCCAAATGTAATTGAGTTAGAGTTTCAGAAAGTGAGAGATTTGGTAAGGTTTTGCAGTTTTTTTTTAAATGCCAATCATTTACACAGCAAGAGCAACCTAGTTTTGCTGTGTAAATGATTGCCACTTTAAAAAAAAACTGAAAATCCTTACCAAATCTCTCACTTTCTGAAACTCACTCTATTACATTTGGCCCAAGTTGTCTAGTTTAAAAGAGCAGAAGCTTCTCTTTCTATAAAGATGTTTTACCAAGGTCATTCTAAGAGAACTGCTATTTCAAATAATTATAACACAAAAGAAAACTAACATGTATCTGTAATCTTAATATAGACTTTACTGCACCTCCTAAATCTGAATTTACTTTGAGCTTTTTATCTCTAGACCTATCATTCGCCATTATGGTGGCCCATTATAATGCCCATGCTGATATCCTATACAGAGGCGTAAGTTATTATAAGACGCCCGGAGGCGAAAAAGTTTATATTCCCTTCCCCGCCCCGCGCCCCAGTCCAGATATACACTCACAGCCACATATACACGCACTCACATATATACAAATACACACCCAACCACATATACACACACAGCATATACACACACATTATACCACTTATACACACATAGCCACATATATACACACACATATCTACATACTCACAGTCACATACACATCTATACAAATACACACACACACACAGCCACATTGACACACACACTGTCCCCCACCCTGACACTTTCCTCCATCAGATATCGCATCTCACCTGCCTCAGTGTCAGCATGCAGGAGCTGGGCAGCGGCGTTGTGGGGCAGAAGCTGAATCCAGGCAGCGGCGTTGTGCGGCTGGAGCTGAAGCCGGGAAGCTGTGCTGTGGTGGTGCAGGAGCCGGAGCCGGGTAGCGGCACTGTGAGGCGGGAGCCGGCCAGCCGTGTTGTTCTCAGGCTGAAGCCGGAGCTGGGTAGCTGCGCTATCGGGCAAAAGCTCAAGAGACACTGAAGAGCTGAGACGCTGAGAGCTGAAGAGCGGTATCATCCTGGAGCCGGGCAGCCGCACTTCTCAGGGGGCGGGAGCCGGGGTGTCATTCAGGAGACGGGAGCCACAAGCGGACAACCACACTGTCGGAGGCAATGGAGAAGGTGCCCCCTTCATTGCTGGAGCCCGGCGGCATCCGACTCCATTGCCTCCCAGACTTCCGCCACTAATCCTATAGATATATGAGACGATCCACAAAGATGTGTATTGTACATTGGCCCTCATTCCGAGTTGATCGCACAAAGCTGTTTTTTGCAGCCCATGCGATCTCGCCGTCTATGGGGGAGGGATTTTTTGCATAGCAAAGCTGCGAACACTAGTGCAGCCCTGCTATGCAAAAAGATTTTTTGCAGTTTCTAAGTAGGTCCTGACATACTCACCGGCTGCGATGTCTTCAGCGTGACTGGTCCCAGAGTTGACGTCAGACACCCGCCCTGCAAACGCCTGGACACGCCTGCGTTGGACTTACCACTCCCAGAAAACGGTGAGTATTCGCCCCAGAACGCCTTCCGCCTGTCAATCTGCCCATCTCTACTGAGTATCTATCCGTCTTTATGCAGAAGGCCAGGCCACCCACTGTTTTTCCATCCACAGCTGTAATAATAAGAATCAGGGCTCACACCCACCTCATGCTGGGTGTAAAAGATCCATCTGAAACTGACATCCCATCTACGTTTCCATGCCACAAATGAGCATGGAATTCTGCCGTCACACCCATGCCACTCTCACCAGCGATTAGGTGGTTGCGGCCCCGAAAAGCTCATTTTAAGAAGAAGTGATCTGTCAACTGATTCACTGTCTGTCTGCACTTATAGGGGGATATCCTAATTGTCCCACTGGGGGCTATCCTATTAGTCCCGATAAGCAAGCACGAGCGGGGGCTTTTCGGGGGTTACCTGTTGCTGCACTGGGTGCCGGCTGCTGACAGCTTCCGGTGGAGCGCAGCTCCTCCGGCTTCCCCTGGTCACATGGCTTCTCCCCCATCATGTTACCGCTGCTGGAGGCGGGGGAGAGGGGGGGATGCGGGTCACGGCGCTGCCCTGACTTCCCTGTCGGGGGTCACCGCACAAGTGCAGTCCCAGCCTGTTTGCTGCAGCAGGCATGGGACGCTGCAGGTTGTCCGCGGTCATCTGGGATTTCGCCTCAGTCTCCACACATGTGCATATGCATGGTATGGCATATACACAGTCAGCAATTGCTGTATACAGCATATGCTCCGTTTGTAGATATCCGTGGGATCCGTCCATATTTGTGTGATTCAGAATCAGTTCCAAATGAATAAATTTGTGAAGGCATCCTCTCAATTTCCTTTACTATCAGGACCTAATGGGGATCAAACATGCAAAGACACAATGTTTAAATTCTAAAAATAAAAATGAAAAGAATGAGCGGGGAGGTGGTTAAATTGAATGGGGAACCATTGGTCTGGTCTGGTCTGTTTTTTTTCCCATTTGCAATCCTGCAGCCCTTGTACCTGTAGTTTCTGGTCACTGAATTGTACATTGTCTTATTCAGAGATGTACACTAATACACAGCTGCTGCAAATCTGTAATCAGCGGTTGCGCGAAAATATGCAAATGTCGCAGCCACCGATATTTGTTATGAGACACTCACTGGTCAGCATCTCTGAACTGCCGCTTGCATACAAAAATGCAACCACCTGACGCATATTGGACCTTCTGAGTAACTTAGGCTTACCATACTATCCCTTTAAACCGGGACATTCAAACCTGCATTTACCTGGTTTTACTCAGCCATAGGACCTGTGTAAAGGAATAGAATGTCCCAGTTTAAAGTTAGTGGTGTCAGAACGTGGGTACGGGGGTGAGGGACTAACCCAGGTTTCACCCGGTGTGGGATGACACCATAGTGCCGACTCCTCCCCAGTGATTTGAGCTGGGTGCCGCACTGTAACATTAGGTGCAGCACCCGGTTCCTGTCATTGTGTAGGAGCCAGCACTGCACTCACACGCCCCCTACACGCGAGGCCAGCCCCTCGCCCGTGAAGCCACACACCTTTTTCTCTGATGTGCACCAAATGCAAGTGAACATTAAATACACCGCACCAAGTGTCACCACATTTAGTGGTGGCCCTGTTTAAAGGGACAGTATGATTAGCCTGGAGTAACTCTATGGGCACGCAGCATGGCCGCTTGTAGTCGCCGGATCCATTGTAACTGCATACGGTATCACAGGAACAAGCTGTGACATGCCCCAGAAACGGTTATGACACACCTGCGTTTGATTCTCCACTACCCGTTACCACCCACAAACGTTCCCCAACTGTCATTCACTTTTCTAATATATCCACATTGTGAACGCCGTCACAAGACTACCATGGTGCATGCAGCAGAGTATGCTACTTATATGCATGGGCAGGGGCAAAACACGTTCCACTGCGTACAAAATCAACCTCGCGTACAACTCTGACAGAGCTGTAAGCTCCACAGACAGATCCATGTGAAAATGTCCTGATAAGATGTTCTTTTTCTTTTCTTTTTTTTCTTTTTAAACTACCCAAGTAGAGTTATTGGAATAACATTTCCAACAAAGCAAGTCAAATTGTAAATAAATTGCTAGAACTCTTGTAAAAACCATAGCGATATAAAGCAGATGCCCATCTACGATAAAAAAAATAAATCTCATTTGCATATTCCGTAACAAACACATTTTCAAAGAGAATGTTTTTATTTAAATAAACAGTCGGCAAAGGAGATATTGCAAGGCTGACTTGTACGGGCTCTTGTATCTTCTACGCTCATTTTCCAATTGGACAAATATTTGTTTTGGCAAACGCTCAATTAAATTTGTATTGTGGTTGGTGATCTCCTTGATGTTTGGTCTCAGCTAATGTGACAAATTCCTACTGGTATCATCATGAGTAACGCTTCCGAAGCAGCCTTCCAACAAAGGATAAAAAAAAAAAAACGAGATGAAGTTAAGGAAAACAAACCGGAACAGACATTCACTTTAGTCATTTCTATTGCACTGTACTACAGGCTGCTTTGAAAAATGAAATGAAGCTATGATCCAGAAATAATACAAATCTAAACAAGAGTTTTCTGACGCTTATATAAACTTTTTATTTCTTGGATAAGATTTACACAGACAGTGCCAGGGTAAGTACATTTGGAGTTGCGTTGCTGAGGAAGAACTCAAACAAGTTAAACTGTATGTGGCAAAAACAAGATAAATGAGAAAATACATGAAAGGAGAAGACTGAGTAAAAAATGTAACAAAGAGAATATAGAAGAATTGTGTTGTTCCAAAATTATGGTAGCCTTGCTGTTTATAAGGTACCACCATACCTTGGGCCTGATTCATGTTTGTAAGTAAAGCCAAAAAAAAGCAAGTACCTTTGTGTCTGGAACAAACCATGGCCCTCATTCCGAGTTGTTCGCTCGGTATTTTTCATCGCATCGCAGTGAAAATCCGCTTAGTACGCATGCGCAATGTTCGCACTGCGACTGCGCCAAGTAACTTTACTATGAAGAAAGTATTTTTACTCACGGCTTTTTCATCGCTCCGGCGATCGTAATGTGATTGACAGGAAATGGGTGTTACTGGGCGGAAACACGGCGTTTCAGGGGCGTGTGGCTGAAAACGCTACCGTTTCCGGAAAAAACGCAGGAGTGGCCGGAGAAACGGTGGGAGTGCCTGGGCGAACACTGGGTGTGTTTGTGACGTCAACCAGGAACGACAAGCACTGAACTGATCGCACAGGCAGAGTAAGTCTGGAGCTACTCAGAAACTGCTAAGTAGTTAGTAATCGCAATATTGCGAATACATCGGTCGCAATTTTAAGAAGCTAAGATTCACTCCCAGTAGGCGGCGGCTTAGCGTGTGTAACTCTGCTAAATTCGCCTTGCGACCGATCAACTCGGAATGAGGGCCCATGTTGCCATGCAAGGGGAGCAAATACATTGATATTGTTTCTGTGTATGGTAAATGCTGGCTGCTTCTGCATGTAGCCCACAGATGTTAGACAGTGTTATTATTTAGATTTTAGTTTGACCACACCCACCTCTATCTAAATCTCTGCACATGTTACATCTGCTGCACAAGCAGTGCAACATGCTTTTGCCCAGTTGCTTGCCTTTTTGCTTTACTTACAAATACGAATCAGGCCCCCAGACCCAAGCAGCTACTCAAATCCTTATGTAACTTCATCCCAGCCTAGACAATTAATCTGGACACTGCTACAACTGCTGCATGTTCATAAAAACTTCTAAAAGCTTTACAGAATTTCTGGAGAGTTTTGTGTCATCCAACTTGGTGGGAAGTCACTGCAAAAACACGAGGCATCTACAGGGCCAGACAGTGTCGGACTGGGTCATGAAGGGCCCACCGGAGGAATGCAGTGATAGGGGCCCAATCTTAGCAGTGTAGCCAGCCTCTACAGAGGCTTGAAATACACAATAGTTTAGTGCAGTGTAATGTAACATATCTACCATGTATAATACAAGTGCACAGTCTGGAACCTGATCCTTAGAGGAAGGAGTGGGCCCTCAGGCAGTGGGGCCTACCGGTGGTTTCCCCTGTACCCCTGTGGGCAAGTCCAACCCTGGGGCCAGATTAAGGACCTTTTACAGTTTGAGACTTAAGCCTTAAAGTGATCAAGGGCTTATTATGAGATGTAGAGGACCTTTGACGGAAGCTGTGTGGGTGTGGCCAGTGCAATGTGGGTGTGTACAATCCCTATACTATCAGAAACACACTCTTAATATGTATGACCAACTGTGTGGACAGCTGAATGGCTTTTCATAATTTTGTCATGATGCTGGGCCTAACTTTAGGTGGAAGCCTTAGGCTGTAGTCCCATCCACCCTACTGTTATTCTGGCCCTGGATACCTATAAAGGGAAAGCCTATGACTTCTGCTGAGGGACCACAATACATAAAATCAGCCTTTAAGTCAGGACTGCATCAAAAGATTATAATTATTTTCTACTGTTAATTACTATTGAACATTTTTGTTTCATAGACTATTTTCATAGACTATTTAGTGTAGAATAACAATGTGAACCATTGCACTATACGTAATACTTGTTGTACCTAATCCTATTGGCATTGCTACTGTATGTGCTAGTTTTATGTAAGGCATGACTGGAGCAAGTACAGAGAAACATACAAGCTCCACACTCTCCGTGATGCGATAAGGAATGTATATCTGCTATAGAAATAACTGTTAATATACATTTACCATTCATGCATCTTTTTTTATGTTTGTCTCAGTCTACATGCATAGAAATACAGTAGAATATTGTACAAATGTAACACAGTGGTTCCCAAAAGCAGTCCTCAAGGCACCCCAACAGTCCAGGTATAATCAAACTGACTGAAGTACTAATTAAGTCACCTGTGCCTAAGCATGGATATCCTTAAAACCTGAACTGTTGGGGTGCCATGAGAACCCCATTTTCGGAACCACTGGTATAACAGCATTCTGTGTATTAGTAATAGCTGTAGTTGATATATTAAATATCAGTTGGGCCATCAAAATGGCAACCTCACGCTGAGTAACCTTCAAAAAACACAAAAATGTTTACATTATTATTATTATTATATTATTATTATTATTATTATTATTATTATTATTATTATTATTGTTAAATGTTAAATATGATGGGATCTTTAATTTGCCAATTATTTTTCTACAATTACCCCACTATAATTCCTAATAATTAAAATCTAATAATAATCAAATTGAATATTTATTTGGGAGAAGTGTAACCCAGTCAGTCTGCCCATTAATGTAAATAACTAATCAGTTTTTTCAGCGATGTGGTAGCAACTTAATGTATAATACCATGGCTACATGATCAAGAGGTTCAACTGTTGTTCAAGTGGCATTCACCGTGGAATGATTGTTAGTGCCAGGCAGGGTGGTCTGATTATTTAGGAAATTGTTGAACTATTGAGATGTTCAAGCACAACAGTCTCTAGATCACAGAGCGCCCAGGGGTCTCCCCGGCTGTCTGTGTGCAATGGAAGCCCAGCCTCAGCCTGCGGCCACTACTGCTTCTCTCCCCACAACCGTTCCAACTCCCTGCATCTTATCTCCTTCCCCACACAATCCCCTGATCTCCTGGGCGCCTGTCCACCTGTGCATTACAGCTGCTTCCTCCTCTAACTCCTCTCTCATCCTCTGGCCAGAGTCAGCCAAAAGCAATCGCAACCAACTGGGCCTCTCTCCCCAGTCGCCAGAATCCTGCTCTTCCCCTCAGCTTTCCCCAGTACGGCAGTAGGACAGGGCACCCCAGGAGGGGGTCGGGGGTGATTGCTCAAGAGCAATGGCAGGCGGTGGTGACCTTATAGGGCGACCACCAGCTGCTCACAGGAGGCAGTCTGCTGCCTGCTGTGCCACCCCCAGCAAGTGGTGCTCCTTGTCACGTGCCACTGCCAGCAGGCAGTATTTGTGATCGGTGCGTGAACTATGAGATGAAAGCAGGCCCTTAGATGGCACGGGATCCATAGCAACAGCATCCACAGTAGTTATGCCAATAACCATTTATCAAAGCAAGGACAGAGATAAAGTGAAGAGAGATTACGTACTAACCAATCAGCCTCTAACTCTCATTTTACAGGCTGTGTAAAAAAAATGACAGGAGCTGATTGGTTGAGACCTTATCTCTCCATGATTAAATAAATGCCACCCATAGTTTTCCCACTGTTATCTGTATTAAAGCACATAAAGGGCGAGATGCAATAAAGTCCGAGTTCAGTGGCCGTGCTGGATGGCGGCAGAACTCGGATGTTTTTTTAAAGGGGCAATCATCTACAAGGCGAAACCATGCCTTGTAAATGACTGGCTCTTTAGAAAAAAGTCAGAGTTCAGTTGGCATCCCTGCACGGCCGCTGAACTCGGACTTCATTACATCCCACCCAAAATGTATTTATGAATCTAGTTGTATCCAACCAAAATTAATTCCCATGATACACTTTGAAACAATTAAAATAACTATTGAACATCCAACATCCGGGATTCAAACACACACAATTACTTGTAAAAGTACACCACGTTTAATCTTATGCTGAGCCTGGGATTCATTCCAAAACATGGCGTGCTTCTCAGACAGATATCAGCTGGCACATCTCACTAATTGAGATATCACATGTACATAACTATTACATTTAAGCAAATATACATTCACATTGTTAAATTCATATTTCACCTGTTTTTTTTCTGACTGCCTACAAGCCAGGAGAACTAGATATCGTCTTTGAAAAATAACTGTCTCTCCCATTATACATGGGACATTGGGGGTCATTCCGAGTTGATCGCTCGCTGCCGATTTTCGCAGCGCAGCGATCAGGCAAAAAAAAACGGCATTTATGCGCATGTGTATGCCCCACAATGCGCACGCGCGTCGTACAGGTACAAAGACATTTGTGGTTGTGCTCAGGGGCTAGCGAAGTTTTCTTTCGCAGTGGCGGCCGCATGAAGATTGACAGGAAAGGGGCGTTTCTGGGTGTCAACTGACTGATTTCACGGAGTGCTTAGAAAAACGCAGGCGTTGCAGAAAAAACGCAGACGTGGCTGGGTGTTCGCTGGGCGGGTGTGTGACATCAAATCCGGACACGAATAGGCTGAAGTGATCGCAAGTGCTGAGTAGGTTCAGAGCTACTCTGAAACTGCACAAACTATTTTTGTAGAGCTCGGCTGCACATGCGTTCGCACTTCTGCTAAGCTAAAATACACTCCCCAGTGGGCGGCGGCATAGCGTTTGCACGGCTGCTAAAAACTGCTAGTGAGCGATCAACTCGGAATGACCCCCATTGGGGGTCATTCAGAGTTGATCGCAGCAGCAAATTTGTTTGCAGTTGGGCAAAACCATGTGCACTGTAGGGGGGCAGATATAACATGTGCAGAGAGAGTTAGATTTGGATGGGTTATTTTGTTTCTGTGCAGGGTAAATACTGTCTGCTTTATTTTTACACTGCAATTTAGATTTCAAATTGAACTCACCCCACCCAAATCTAACTCTCTCTGCACGTTATATATGCCCCCCCCCCCCCCCCTGCAGTGCACATGGTTTTGCCCAACTGCTAACAAATTTGCTGCTGCGATCAACTCTGAATTAGGTCAATTGACATTTCGAGATTTTATATATATATATATATATATATATATATGTATATATATATATATATATATATGTATATATATAAAATAAAAAAAGTTTAAAATAATATAAAATAAGGGCTCCACGGTGTTCCCTGGATTATTTCACAGCTATCACTTTGATATTCCGTGTGCTCAAACTATTCTTATAACCTAGGGCGAACATAATATCCATTAGTGTCCTCACTGCTCAAATAGTTTGTGTTAGCATGATAGCTGAACAAAATAAACCAAAATGGTAAGTTATGAACAAAGGTTGAAGAGGATGTGAGAGATCTCTCGTGAGATAAGCATTGCTAGCTATTGATATTTCCCCTTACGGTAATGTTGTATAGTGACAACACCGTTCAAACATCTTCAAAACCATTGCAGTTTCAACAAGAGCTTGTTTTTTTAAACATCGCTAGCTAAATGGGAATTTTGACTTCTTGCCCAGGACACCCTGAAAGCTGCTACTTCGAAAAACTTTGAGCCTTCTAAACTCCAACTTTTTATTTTAAACAAGAAATCTTTTGATGACATTTATATAAGCTTATCTTGGAAATATATATGAATTGTACAGTATTCTTTATTACTTTAAAAAGAAGGCGAAGTATTTTAAAAATTGTGTTTTTCCTAAAAAAATATTCAGAGGATAAATGCCATATAATTTCACAGTTTTGGCAACAGGTGTCTCTACATCATGACAAATTGCTGCGTCATTCATCCAAAAATTCACCTATAGTGGGGAAATCAAGCAGGTGTGAGTTTGCTAAAGGCGATAAACTCATACACTTTGGGGTGTATTCAATTGTAGTCGGAAACTGCCGTCTTGTCGGAAAGACGTCAGTTTCCGACTGTTTTAGGTCGGAATCTGTTCCGACCTATTCAATCCCCCTGTTTTTTTTCCGACAAGTCAGCAATTCCGACTTGTTGGGAAAACACGTGGATCAGCGGATTAGCAGTGGATCCACGTGTTTTGTCGGATTCCGCGGCCAAATCTGGTTTTGGCTTCGTTTCCGACAATGGCTTTGTTTCCGACAATGTCGGATTGGCATTGTCGGGAAAGGGCAAATTCTGTTTGATTTGGCCTCTCATTGAATACTGCATTGTCAGATCCTTTCCGTCGGAAAGGATCAAGAATCCAACAAGCATTGAATACACTCCTTTGGCTATACATTTGCACACTTCACCTTCATGCAATTCAATTAGAAATTACAATTTGCTTTACACTTGCGAATTGTGTCCAAAAAAATTAACTGGGAAAATAGCATGAAAAAGTGGGGAGACCTTCCTAGGCCCCAAGAAAGTGACTTCGTTAGCAGAATCATATAGAAGACTGTTAGTGGGCAAAAGGAAAATAATGTACTATTCCTTTTAAAATTGTCAAATGGCTGCTTTATACATATAAAAAATAAGTAAAATAATATGAAAAGCTTACAAATTTCATTTAATTACCATGAAATTTAGCGAAAAAAGGAAGAAAAAAATGAAAAAAGGTGATTTGGGGTATTTTGAGGCCAATGTTCAGTAAAAAAAAAATGGTAAAAAAAATTAGAGATGAGCGGGTTCGGTTCTCTGAGACCCAAACCCTACCGAACTTCACGTCCCGAGCCCGGATCCGATCCCGGCTCGGGACTTCCCGCCAGACTCGGAAACCAGAACGAGGCAAAACGTCCTCATCCCGCTGTCAGATTCTCGCAGGTTTTGGATTCCATATAAGGAGCCGTGCGTCGCCGCCAATTTCACTCCAGAATTGGAGAGTGTAGCAAGAGGACGTGTCTGTGCGGGAAAGTGGGGTGGCGATTCCAGTGATGTCTTGTGCTGCTCAGTCCAGTGTAGTGTCTTATGCTGCATCAGTCCAGTCACAGTGGTGGTGTTCTCTGCTGCCATAGGTCCAGTGTAGCTGTTTAAGTCCAGTGCAGTGGTGCTGTGTTGTCCTGCATCAGTACAGTGGTAGTGTCTTCTGTCTTGTGCTGCATCAGTCCAGTCACAGTGGTGGTGTCCTCTGCTGCCATATGTCCAGTGTAGCTGTTTAAGTCCATTGCAGTGGTGCTGTGTTGTCTTGCATCAGTACAGTGGTGGTGTCCTTGTGCTGCCGTATAAGCCCAGGGGTACTGCCATATAAGTCTTGGGGTACTGCCGTATAAGTCTTGGGGTACTGCCGTATAAGTCCAGTACAGTGGTGCAGCTGTATAAGTTCAGGGGTACTGCCATATAAGTCCAGTACAGTGTTGCAGCTGTATAAGTTATGGGGTACTGCCGTATAAGTTATGGGGTACTGCCGTATAAGTCTTGGGGTACTGCCGTATAAGTCTTGGGTAACTGCCATATAAGTCCAGTACAGTGGTTCAGCTGTATAAGTTCAGGGGTACTGCCGAATAAGTTTAGGGGTACTGCCGTATAAGTCTTGGGGTACTGCCGTATAAGTCCAGTACAGTGGTGCAGCTGTATAAGTTCAGGGGTACTGCTGTATAAGTCTAGGGATACTGCCATATAAGTCTTGGGGTACTGCCGTATAAGGCCAGTACAGTGGTACAGCTGTATAAGTTCAGGGGTACTGCCGTATAATTCCAGTGATACTGCCGTATATGTCCAGTGATACAGCCATATAAATCCAGTGATACTGCCGTATAAGTCCAGTGATACTGCCGTATATGTGCAGTGGTACTGCCATATAAGTCCAGTGATACTACTGTATAAGTCCAGTGATACTGCCGTATATATGTCCAGTGGTACTGCTGTATAAGTCCAGTAGTACTGCCGTATATGTCCAGTGGTACTGACGTAAAAGTCCAGTGATACTGCCATATAAGTCCAGTGATACTGCCGTATATGTCCAGCGGTATTAACTTATAATTCCAGTGGAACTGCAATATATGTCCAGTGGTACTGCCATACAAGTCCACTGGTACTGCTGTATATGTCCAGTGGTACTGCCGTATAAGTCCAGTGATACTGCCGTATATGTCCAGTGGTACTGCCGTATAAGTCCAGTGGTACTGCTGTATAAATCCAGTCCAGTGGTACTGCCGTATAAGTCCAGTGGTACTGCCATATAATTCCAGTGGTACTGCCGTATAAATCCAGTGGTACTGCCGTATAAATACAGTCCAGTGGTACTGCCGTATAAGTCCAGTGGTACTGCCGTATAAATCCAGTCCAGTGGTACTGCCATATAAGTCCAGTGGTACTGCCATATAATTCCAGTGATACTGCCATATATGTCCAGTGATACTGCTGTATAAATCCAGTGGTACTGCCATATAAATCCAGTCCAGTGATACTGCTGTATAAGTTCAGTGGTACTGCCGTATAAATCCAGTCCAGTGAAACTGCCGTATAAGTCCAGTGATACTGCTGTATAAGTCCAGTGGTACTGCCGTATAAGTCCAAGTCCATTGGTACTGCTGTATAAGTCCAGTGATACTGCCGTATAGGTCCAGTGGTACTGCCGTATAAGCAGAGCCTGCCATAATCAATATGTTGCCCTAGGCAAGATTTTGGCTGGTGCCCCTTTGCACAGATGCTAGTTCTGCCTCTGATCCTGTACCCCTTTCCCAGTACCATTACCCCTCATCCATAGCAGTCCTCATTTTGGTATTACTGTATATTGCTGGGAAGGGGCATGGCCACACAATAATACCCCCAGTTGAAATTACGCCACACAGTACTGCAACTTTATTCACATTATATCATGCAATAGTGTCTCTAATTCACGTTACATCACACAGTAGTACCACGTTACTCCTCACAGTAGTGCCCCTTATTCACATTACACCAGACCATATTGCTCTTTATTCACATTAGACCACACAGTAGTGCCATTTCTATATGTTTTGCCACCAAGTACTGTAGTACACCTTATACACAATGCTGCACATTAGTAATGCATTTCATATGCAGATAGAGCCGCAGTCACACACAGAATATAGGCATGCTGCATGTCATTTTAATCAGCAGAAGCTGCTTGTGCCCCTAGGCATGCCAAATGTCCTAGGCATTTGCCTATGCCTAGGGCCGGCTCTGCATATAAGTCCAGTCCAGTGGTGCAGCCATATAGGTTCAGGGATACTGCTGTATAAGTCCAGTGGTGCTGTCATGTGCTGTATATTATTTACTCCAAATAAAGGGGTTATTAATAATTAATTCAAATAATTTTTACCCTGTGTGGTTTAGGGGTACGCTCTTCTGTGCCGCATATTGTTATATAACTCCATCCAAATAAAAGGGTTATTATTATCCAAATTATTTTTACAGGCTTTGCCGTGTGTGTGTGGTTTAGGGGTACGCTTTTCTGTGCCGCATATTGGGGTAATTCCAAGTTGATCGCAGCAGGAACTTTTTTAGCAGTTGGTCAAAACCATGTGCACTGCAGGGGAGGCAGATATAACATTTGCAGAGAGAGTTAGATTTGGGTGGGTTATTTTGTTTCTGTGCAGGGTAAATCTGGCTGCTTTATTTTTACACTGCAATTTAGATTGCAGATTGAACTCACCACACCCAAATCTATCTCTCTCTGCATGTGTTATATCTGCCACCCCTGCAGTGCACATGGTTTTGCCCAACTGCTAAAAAAAGTTCCTGCTGCGATCAACTCAGAATTACCCCCATTGTTATAAAACTCTGTCCAAACAAAAGGGTTATTATTATCCAAATTATTTTTACAGGCTTTGCCATGTGTGTGTGGTTTAGGGGTACACTTTCCTGTGCCACCAATATTGTGCATGTATTACATCTGGGCAAATTCCAGCACGTCCCATGTTTTGCACATACAATTAATTTGGGGGTGTAGAATTTTTTTAGAAATCACAGGGGCATTTAGGAGATGCTGTTGGTGGCCCGAAAAATTGCAGGCCACTTTCGACATTCAGCCACTGTGTGCCACTCCTAGATGGGCCAGGTGTTTGTGCCACACACTTGTGTCGCTTAGCTTAGCCATCCAGCGACCTTGGTGCATCTCTTTTTTTCTTTGCATCATGTGCTGTTTTGGGACTAGTTTTTTAAGTGCCATCCTGTGTGACACTGCAGTGCCACTCCTAGATGGGCCAGGTGTATGTGCCGCACACTTGGGTCGCTTAGCTTAGTCATACAGCTACCTCATTGCACCTCTTTTACTTCTTTGCATGATGTGCTGTTTGTGGACTAGTTTTTTAAGTGCCATCCTGTCTGACATTGGAGATGGGCCAGGTGTTTTTGCCACACACTTGTGTCGCTTAGCTTAGTCATACAGCTACCACATTGCACCTCTTTTACTTCTTTGCATGATGTGCTGTTTGGGGCCTAGTTTTTGAAAAGTGTCATCCTGTCTGACACTCCAGTGCCACTCCTAGATGAGCCAGGTGTTTGTGCCGCACACTTGTGTCGCTTAGCTTAGTCATACAGCAACCTTGGTGCAACTTTTAGGCCTAAAAACAATATTGTGAGGTGAGAGGTGTTAAGAATAGACTGGAAATGAGTGGAAATGAATGCTATTGAGGTTAATAATACCGTACGATCAAAATTACCCCCAAATTCTGTGATTTTACCTATTTTTTTTTTATTTTTTTTTAAATCATCCAGATCCGAAACCAAAACCAAAACCCAAAAGGGTGGTTTTGGCAAAACCTATCTAGATCCAAAACACGAGCTGGGATACATGATGTGTCTGCCGCACATCTCTAAAAAATATATATATTTTTTTCAATTGAAATAAATACTTTCATAAAATTGGTGGTGCATAAATTAACAAAAAAGTTGATTTTGGGGTACTTTGAGGTACTTTTTTCACCCAAAAAATGAAATAATTATTGGCCCAGTTAAGCTAACTGATAACTTCCAAATGCCTAATTAGTCATTAGGGGGGTGTCCAAGGGGTTCTGAAGCAAGTACTGAAATTTTTACCTTACAATAAAAATATCCCCACCTTTTCACCTGCTCAAGGGGATGCGGACAAAAAAAAAGCATTTTTACTCTGCAAAAGGAATGCGAGTTTGGAATTGAAATGCAAATACAATGCAAATTTGCCGTGAATCTGCCTTGTGGTACCGAACTCTCACCTACTTGAGTTCCCCCCATAATGTCTTTTGTTTGACTTGGCATTCCGTTAAGTACATACTTATGGGTATTTGTCGAAGTATAGGCAGTAGTAAAGTGTTTGTCAAAAGCGCCAATTGTTACAAACAGGTCATAGAGGTACTGTATAATTTTCTGAACAGTCCCAGTGCTTGGGGATCAATAAATCCCTAGTGGATCAGTAGATCCTATTTTAACAAGTGCTGCTACTTCACTGAATGCAGAATAAACAGTGGCATTACTGTTGGTTGACCAAGAAAGATTGTACAATGCAGGGGCACCGGATGAAGGAGAGGGGTCCCTAAGCTTAGTCATGCAAAGATTTTAAGCCATGATTGGCCCAATGCCGGGGACTGCTCTCCACAAATTACTCAGTCTTGCCTTTTGGTCCGAGCTTCTGTCTCTCTGCATCATTACGAGCCTCCATAATGTAGTGGCCCAGAAGTGCAGTATGCGCAATGTCACAATGTTATGATATTGCAACACAGCTGAGCGTCCATCTATGAATCACCCCCAAATTTTAAACTTGTGCTCTTTAGAGGGATTGATGCATCTCCCTCCTAAGTTTTGTGTCCAACCACAACTAATTAAGTCATCTGTGCTCAAGCCTGGATATCAAAAAAACCTGGGGGTAAATTTACTAAGGTGGGAGATTTTTAGAACTGGTGATGTTGCCCATGGCAACCAATCAGATTCTACTTACCATTTATCTAGCTGCTTCTAGCAGATAATAGATATAATCTGATTGGTTGCTATGGGCAACATCACCAGTTCTAAAAATCTCCCACCTTAGTAAATTTACCCCCTGGTAACGCCCAAGCCACATCTGAGAAAGCCAGAAGAGCTCAACACTGCCCGGGCCAGGAATTAGAACTGGCTCTGCAACCACTAAACCCACCAGTATTGATCGTTCCATGGCCTCAGTTGAAAAACACTGCTCTAGACCATAGTTTCTAAAACTCAGCCATCATGACCCCAAACAGTTCATGTTTTTCAGGTTTCCTTACAGAATCGCAAGTGAAATAATTACTTTTAAAATGCATCAGTGACTAATGAATACACCTGTGCTCCTGCTAGGTAATCTGGAAAGCATTAACTATTTGGGGTCCTGAGGACCAAGTTTAATAACCGCTGCTCTAGCAGATCACTATAGACAACGGTGTTCAAATCAGTGTAAAGCTACATACACACGGTGCGATTTTCTGTGCGATATGGACTATATAGTCCAGATCGCACGGAAACATAGTGCATATCGCACCGTGTGTATGCACTTGCAATGCCGTTGCGCAGTCCCGCAGGATCAGCATTGCAACAAAATATAGTGTGTGCACGTGGGCCGATACTGACTACATGCCTCTGGGCACAACATAGTCAGTATCGGCCGTTAGCCTGCATTGGTGCGTGTGTCCGCACCTTTAAACCCAGAGGCAAATGACACACGTAGTAATAGGTATATGGTGGGTAGGGTACTGTTACTAGAAGGCAATCCTATTCCCTAGAATAAATAAAGTTTGCAGCTCATAGATTTATGCAAACTCATCTTTCCTCCTGTTCAGCTCCTGCCACTTTCTCCCCATCTCTCTCTATACAGGTTTATCACTTTACCTCTGCTAATCTGCTTTGCTCCACTCCACATGGGCTAGTCCCTCCTCCATTAACCAAAACATTTGGGCATGCAGTGGGAAGACAGAGGAATCTGCTTCACAGCATCTCAAGCTCTGTATAACATGGTAAGCATTGGGATGGAGCTTCAGTATAAGGGGTAACATCCTCTGAACTCAACTGTCAGGGTTGTTTTAACATATGGGGGCGTCTGTGTGCAGACTCTGGGTGCCCCTCCCCCCCCCTCGGCCTGTGTGCAGACTCTGCCCCCCTCCTCTTCACGGCGCAGTAGACTCTGGCATTGTGCCAGAGTTTACTGTGCATGCGCAGGTCTCTGGAAAAATGGCACCCTCCTTGTTTTGGAGACTAGGGGGTCTATTTACTAAGCCTTGGATGGAGATAAAGTCGCTAGAGATAAAGTACCACCCAACCAGCTCCTAACAGTAATTTTTCAAACCCAGCCTGTGACATGACAGTTAGGAGCGGACTGGCTGGTACTTTATCTCCGCTGAGTTCATCTACATCCAAGGTTTAGTAAATAGACCCCTAAAACCCTACTGCGCATACGCGACGTTTCACCGCGTCTACAGCTCCAAAGCGGGACTCTGGAAACGTAAGTAAAAAACATCGGTGCAGTGTGTGCAGAGTGGGCCCCCTGGAACCAGGGTCCTGTGTGCAACGCACACAATGCACCCATTCTAGAAATGCCACTGCGCACTGTGTGGTGGGTGATTTGTGGAGGGTGACACTGAACAGCAGCATTTGTTTATTTTCAGCCCATACTGCATGCGTAAATCTAAGCAAATGTCCTACAAGTACAGGGCTGTAAATTATATCACTAGGTTCAATTTTACATAACAGTGTGCTGACACCATACCCACGAAGTAGCAACTTACCTCAGTCATTGGTAACAGTCACACATCTATAATGGGTGCAATGTGCAGAGGCAAAAGTGTCAAGGAGGAGCCTGTGACATCCATCTTGCTCCAGGGCAGTAACGAGGGACACTCTGGCCAGGCACCCTGCAGTCTGTGGAGCTGACTGGGGAATCCTCAGGATGCTTCGGGCAGTGCTCTACAGTTGGCGGCCCCTTCCTAGGTGTGAAGTTATTACCCCAACGGTCCAGGTTTTAAGGATATCCATGCTTGGCCACAGGTGACTTAAATAATGCTTTGTTCAGTCAATTTGATTTAACCATCATCGCTGAACCTTGGATATACTGAAAACCTGGACCGCTGTGGTGCCTTGAGGACCACGTTTGAGAACCTCTGGTTTAGAGGTCGGGGCCAGCAGAGGTTGGCTGCCCTGCACTCAGAACAGACTTGTCCACCGTGCCATACAGTGCCCCCAGTGCACACAGGCTTCCCTTATGTCTCTCTCAGTAAAATGTCCTCTTCTGATTACAAAGGAATAACAAACAAAAGCAGCTCACCATCAGTAAAGTGTCTAATGCTGCATTGGCGTT